>NC_091070.1:26119166-26422196 GCF_032405125.1 Capricornis sumatraensis | reverse complement strand
AACAACAACAAAAAAGACCTTGTAATTTATTCAAAGAATTTTTTCCCTCCAAGATACCATTTCTTAGAAATCTATTAGAAGATGTGCCCCAGCAAAATAAGAAAGTAAATCAAAAGAAAGGAAGACAAAAGATTCAGTAAACAGTGCAACCTAACCAAGAGATTGGAGAAGAAAAGTCACAGGATTATAGCTGTGCCCAGGCCCACAAAGCAAACAGTCCAGACTGATGCAAGAGAATTAAGGAGTCTGGATGAGAAAGAATGGGAGACTTTTGTAGATTATAAGATCATCTGACATAGTACTGGGGAAAATTTAATAAGTGAATGTTGAAAATTATACATATGGAAATACAGGAAAACTATTAACTCTAGGAAAAATAACACACATTACTACAAGAAAGGAAATGTCACAAGAGTATAATACTTGGCATTTTGTAAACATTATTTAGTGTCATAGTGAAGTAAATGCTGATTATGGCTTTAGCTAAAAATACTGATATAGCTATACTGGGACGATAGAAGGTGGAGGGGGAAAGAGATAAACCTTCATCTATCATATAATAGGAAGTCAACAGATAATGTCTAAAACAAATAACTCAGGATATAGCAATATAAGGGCTTCCCTGATAACTCAGCTGTTAAGAATCCACCTGTAAGGCAGGAGATCCTGGTTCAATTCCTGCGTTGGGAAGATCCCCTGGAGGAGAGCATGACAACCCACCCCAGTATTCTTGCCTGGAGAATCCGCCTGTATTGAGGAACCTGGCAGGCTACCGTCCTTGGGGTTGCAAAGAGTTGGACATGACTGAGCACTGAGTAAGCACAGCACAGCACACACCAATATAAGCAAATTATTTAAGAAAATGGAGTTTACTACCAGAAGCAATAGCTAAAATGGTTAAAAGTAGTTCCCTCTGGGAAACAGGATAGGTGGAAGTACAGATGTGGGCTGCTGCTTTTCAATAGGAGACTCGTGGTATATTTAATTTTTTTAATATATGTATGCATAATACATATATATAAGTATAAAAGATAAAAACATTCTCCTAAATAACTGCAGCTCAAAGAAGAAATGACAATTAATAGAAAAATTATAAACATTTATAAAATGTAGTGAAAGAACTTTATATAAAAACATACTGAACAACTTACAGAGGAATATTTACAGCCTTTGCTGTTTTTATGAATTAAAACAAGGGAATCCCCCCCTGAAAACAAGCATATTTACATAAGGAAAAATAGAAACAAGGGGTATAGATTTAATAAAGATACCATATATTTTCATTATGTATACATCAAAACTAAACTGGTAAAGTGTATATAAAAAAGAATCATTAGTTCTTTGGAAAGATAAAATAGATGTCCCAGGCAAGTCTGGTTAAGGAGGAAAGAGAGAAAGTAAAAACACACAATATTAGAAAGGAGAAACATACAGAATGGGTAGATATAGAAAACATGAAAAGAATTCTAAACACTACTTTGTAACTCAGTGGCAATAAGTTGAAAACCTAAAAGAAACACATTGTTTCCTAGGAAACAATATAATATTCAACTGTGTCAAGAAAACCCTAGAACTCTAGTAAATTATTGGACTTAATAAGTAAATTCAATAAGGTGGTGCATGCGTGCATGTGTGAGCTCAGCTGTGCAGTCGTGTCCAACTCTTTGCGACCCATAGACTGTAGCCCTCCAGGCTCCTCTGTCCATGGGATTCTCCAGGCAAGAATACTGGAGTGGTTTGCCATTTCCTTCTCCGGGGGATCTTCCTGACCCAGGGACTGAACCCAGGTCTCCCGCATTGCAGGTGGATTCTTTACATCTGAGTCACCAGGGAAGCCATTAAACTTTTACATACTGAGGAAACTTCCTGGTGGTCAGTGGATGGGACTCAGCACTCTCGCTGCCAGGGCCCTGGATTTGATCGCTGGTCAGGGAACAAAAATCCTGAAAGCTATGTGGTGCGACCAAAGGAAAAAAAAATACGCATATACTGTATTGAACTCATACATTAATTGAACACATTTAGAACTCAATCCCATAGAGAGAGGGGGCTTCCCAGGTGGCGCTAGCGGTAAACGATATGCCTGCCAATGCACTAGATGCAAAGAGATGCGGGTTCAATTCCAGAGAAGATCCCCTGGACTAGGAAACAGCAACCCACTCCAGGATTCCTGCTGGAAAATTCCATGGACAGAGGGGCCAGGTGGGCTACAGTCCCTGGGGTAGCCAAGTAGAACACAATTAAGTGAGCGCACACACACCCACCGTAGAGGGAGAAAGCACCGGTGTGGAAATACATACGTATGAACAGACTTATTTCAGCATTATTTGTAGTGGCATAAAAAGTACGAATAAGAGAATGACCATCAATAGTTCTTAATAGGGAACTGGTTAAATAAGTTATATATATCGTATGGAATATTATGCAGCTGTAAAGGAATGAGTTAAACCTGAATCTTTTGATCTAAGGAAAGACCATGAAGTACTTATCAAGTAAGATGAGTATTTTGACTAGTACAGTCCCAATTTTGTAAAAATGTCAACATTTACATATATGCATATACTCATATATTTCCATAATCACTGCAATAGTTATAGAAGATATAGACACACTGGTTACTGAGGTGAAATAGGCAGAAAGAAGGTTAGAGAAGATTATCATTGTTTTCATCAAATATTTTAGCATGGTTTCAAGGGTTGTGGAAAGCATGTGCTGTTTATACGTTCTTAAATTTTAACATAATATATTTTACAATTTTTATGTGGAAATGAGTCATTGTCAACTACATTTTCAAGAGCAGAGGTAGAAGCTGGATTCATCTGTGTGCTCTGGAGTGCATTGCCAATACCACTTTACCAAGTGCTGGAAGGTTTTAAAAACTGAGTGATCAAACTATATGGGATCAATGAATGAATGAATGGATGGAATGACAGACTCAAAAGTGAGTGAGTGAATTTATACTCTGGGGCACAGCAGGTATAGAAATAGTATAGCATGGGTATGGGTATTACAAGCAGTTCTGTGAAGAGGTAGTGAAATAGAATCAAAATCTCCTGAAAAACATCCTACCTATTCCCATTCCACTTTTAGGATTGACTTTATAGATGCAGAGAAGCAAAAAATAGAAAAGGAAATGGTCTATAAGGTAATTATTGAGGAATTTTACCAACAGCCCCTTCCCTGACACAGTAGCTAAAATTCCATCTTTAGAGAGTCATTTCTTTGAATTCATTTCCCTCTAATCTTTTCAAAAAAGTATATTAAGAAGTACATTGTTTATTAATGTATATGGAATCTAGAAAAATAGTACTGATACACCTCTTTACAGAGAAGAAATGGAGATGCAGATGTAGAGAGTGGACTGGTGGACACGGTGGAGAAGGAGAGGGTAGGACAAGCTGAGAAAGTAGCACTGACATATATACACTACCCTGTGTAAAACAGGTAACTAGCAGGAAGCTGCAGAGAAGGCAATGGCACCCCACTCCAGTACTCTTGCCTGGAAAATCCCATGGGGGGAGGAGCCTGGTAGGCTGAAGTCCATGGGGTAGCAAAGACTGAGCGACTTCACTTTCACTTTTCACTTTCATGCATTGGAGAAGGAAATGGCAACCCACTCCAGTGTTCTTGCCTGGAGAATCCCAGGGACGGGGGAGCCTGAGCTCCCCCTGGGCTGCCGTCTATGGGGTCGCACAGAGTCGGACACGACTGAAGCGACTTAGCAGCAGCAGCAGGAGGAGAAAGGGATGACAGAGAAGGATATGGCTGGATGGCATCACCAGCTCAATGGACATGAGTCTGAGTAAACTCGGGGAGTTGGTGATGGACAGGGAGGCCTGGCATGCTGCAGTCCATGGGGTCGCAAAGAGTTGGACACGACTGAGCAACTGAACTGAACTGAACACTAAGTTACTAAATAGATGAATGGGGAAGATGTTTAAGAAGACTCAACATGTATAAGCTGGTTTTAAAAAAAAGAAAGAAACGTTTGATATACAAAAATAAGACATTTTAGTGAATACTGAGATATAAAATAGTATAATGAATTTTAAGAGAGAGAGTGTAAAAAGATTGTAACTGTACAATAAGCATACTACCATGCAGCTAACTGCACTTACTAACACACTGAATTTAAGCAATACCTATTTTCATTTGAATGTTAGGATGAAGAGTGATGAAATTTTACTACAATAATTTGAACATAACAGGAGATATATCTACTTGAACTTGCTGGATCAATCTTTTGATAGACTTGACCAGTAAAATCACACAAATGACTGACTTGATAATTTACTTCACTGCGCTGACTAAACTGACCAGTGTTTGGTCATGACAGAAGTATTATGCTCACCACACCACTATTTTTCAGCTAACATTCATTGAGCTTACACTGACCTGTACTAAGCATTTATTATGTATTAATCCATTTAATCCTTACAACCATTCTGTGGTACACAAACTATATCCCCCCAAACCCACTCCCACTCCTGCCAAAATTTACAAAACCGAGGCACAGAGAGCATAAATAACCTGCCTAAGAGCACACATTCGGTAATCGCAGAGCTGGAATTCATACCCGGCCTCTCTGCTCTTAAATCCACTCACTATGTTACCCCTATTGAGATAATGGACATCTTTGTCCCTCTTATCACTATAGTAATAAAAATAAAATCAGAGCCACAGGGTTTACCAAATCGACTAACGTGAAAATCCACATCTTAAAACTAATTTGAAAGAGGAATTCATCTGTCGATACACTTACAGACTTCCAAGATTGCTCATTTGCACCAGTCTCCAGAATGCTGCCTTTCACAGCTTCCCCTATGGCTGGTGTGGGTTCAATACTGTTGCTGGGAAGAGCAGACTGTTGACTGAGGAATTTCTGATAGTGGGATCGTGCTGTTTTAGTTTCCCAGTTGTATGAACGTGGAGGTCTGTCTAACTCAGGTATTTGTTTTTCCTCACGGATCAAATCTTGTTGACACTTATCCCAAATTTTCTGTCCATCTTTTGGTCCTTCAGAGTGAAAAGTGTTGTCTCTCTCAAAATTTTTGACCAGGATAGCTTCATCCTTATCCTAAATATACGAACACATGTGTTAAACTTCTCATTTAGAATTTAATATCGAGACATCTATTTCTGTCCTTTTGAAATATAAGTATAGTCATAATACAGAACTTGGGGAGAAAAGGCTTTCTATATAAACAAAGAGTTACAGAGAGACAAGCGCATACTCATAGGAGTAAACTAGAACATCAACAAGTATTAAAATACCTCTTGGGGGGCATGTGGGAAAGGCAAAAAAATTGATGTTATGGAGAAAGTATTTTGAGAACAAAGGAAGTTTAACTTAGACAAGTAGCTAACCAACTGCTCCAGTTTATGAAGGAGCTGTTTACAGAATATTTTGAGATAATAAATATAGAAAAGTGAAGTGAAAGTGAAGTCGCGTCTGACTCTTTGTGACCCCGTGGACTGTAGCCCGCCAAGCTCCTCTGTCCATGGGATTCTCCAGGTAAGAATACTGGAGTGGGTCGCCATTTCCTTCTTCAGGGGATCTTCCTGACCCAGGGATCGAACCCAGGTCTCCCGCATTGTGGGCAGACGCTTTAACCTCTGAGCCACCAGAGCCCTTTAATAAATATAGAAGGAATGATAGAATATCACAGCTCAGCATTTGGTTCTCCTAACAAAATAACTGATTCAGGCAAGGATCATCAATCAATGCTAAGACTATTAAGTGAAAAGTTGGCAGGGAAATGGATATTTTCATAAAGACTTAATTATGATTATAGAACATCATTTAATAGTAACAGCTTTGATAATATAAGACCACAGATAAGTCACATTTCTTTCCCCCAACCTATCCCTTGTAAGCGCCCTGCTTTCATTGTAAACAGGAAAAAATAGAAGATAACACAATACTGCTCCTTCACCCTACCTCTCCCAGGAAGATTCTGCCTTTATAAATTCTTCTTTTCACCTTCAGTTCTGAGAACTGAGTAAATAAGTTTACTTTCTGGACTTTCTGTCATGTGAAACTTAAAGATAGAAGGGAAGCTAGAGTTGTTGAAGTAATGATGGGTTTGTCTCACTAAAAGCCCAGAAAGAAAGAAAAAAAGGTAGCAGAAAAAAAAAAAAAAAGAGCAGTGGAAGAAAAGGTCAGAGCTACACAGACTGGTGTGGGAGAGTTTTTCAGAGATATGACAGAGAAGTGAAAAACATAGAAAGTGTTACTGTGAATTACTTGAAAGAGGTAATTAAAAATTGGAATCACTTTAAACTCTGAAAGTAGTTGCTGAATTTTTAAAGTGGAACCCCTCACGTTAATTGGATCATGATGGACCTTATTTTACATTCAGAATATTATAAACCTGGAGAAGGGCATGGCAACTGACTCCAGTATTCTTGCCTCGAAAATTACACAGACAGAGGAGCCTTGCGGGCTACAGCCCATGGAGTTGCAGAGCTGGACATGACTGAAGCAACTTAGCATGCATATAATAAACAATTATAGCCTATGGATTTCAGAATAAACTTTTACCACTTCCTTGACAGTAATTCATCTCCCATCCTCCTTCAATATTCCTCCATAAACAGAAGTTTCTCATCCTGCGAATTGCTATCTATTATGCAGCCATGAAATGAAAAGACGCTTACTCCTTGCAAGAAAAGTTATGACCAAACTAGATAGCATATTCAAAAGCAGAGACATTACTTTGCCAACAAAGGTCCGTCTAGTCAAGGCTATGGTTTTTCCAGTGGTCATGTATGGATGTGAGAGTTGGACTGTAAAGAAAGTTGAGTGCCGAAGAATTGATGCTTTTGAAGTGTGGTGTTGGAGAAGACTCTTGAGAGTCCCTTGGACTGCAAGGAGATCCAACCAGTCCATTCTGAAGGAGATCAGCCCTGGGGTTTCTTTGGAAGGAATAATGCTAAAGCTGAAACTCCAGTACTTTGGCCACCTCATGTGAAGAGTTGACTCATGATGAAGACTCATCAAGAGAAGACTCTGATGCTGGGAGGGATTGGGGGCAGGAGGAGAAGGGGATGAGAGAGGATGAGATGGCTGGATGGCATCACTGACTTGATGGACGTGAGTCTGAGTGAACTCCGGGAGTTTGTGATGGACAAGGAGGCCTGGCGTGCTGTGATTCATGGGGTTGCAAAGAGTCGGACACAACTGAACGACTGAACTGAACTGAACTAAAGGGACCAGGCTAATCTCTTCCTTCTAAACCCAACTCATGCATACATCTAGATTTCAATATCCAGTGTGGATGATCCACCAGTTTAGTTTTGTGACCCTTGTGCCTCAGTTTCAATGACTTTCTTCTACACCCCTATTCAATCCTTATATCCAAATCCAAAACCCAGATTTTGTCAGTGGCAGGAACTACCCCATACCAGAAATTTAAAACTTCAATATTTCACTCTCTAACCACCACCTCCTCCCAATTCTCTCACAGGTCCATTCCCTCTAACCTCCTCTTTAGTATCACAGAGACCTTCAGATCTGCCTTGCACTTTCTCTCCATACTCAGAAACGCTTTCAGTTCACCACGCTGTACTGCTTCCTTTTATCCTCCACAAGAAGAGGACCAACAAACCACTCAACATTTGCCAATTATCTCCTGGAATAACATAAAGTAACAAAAATCCTTTTTCTTCAAAAATCAATCAAAATTTGTTCTCACCTTTGTCATGAAACTATCCAAGGAATCTTCTTGCTCTTTCACACTCATATAAGGGGTGAATCTGTTAGCACTTGCTAACTTTTTCTCCAAAAGGTCTGCTTTTTGCTCTGCTCTTTTTCTTTCAATCAGATGTACTCTATGTAAGATATTGGTAGGTAACAATATCATGAAACCAATTTTTCAAACTTGAAATAATAAGAAATAAATTAAAATAAATTAAATATGTGTACCAAGTAAAAATGTATTCCTATGAAAAGAGCTGTGCAAGTTCCCGGATTATTTCTAGGAAGAGATGAGAAATGGCAGAGAAATGGAGAGAATGATTCCCTGTTAAATATGTAGTAGTTCCCCTGGGAGAAGTCAATTTTGAAACCACTCTTTCTCAAGAGGAAGTTTAAGTAGGAATATGTCTCTGCTACTATGATAATATTGTGATGATCAGGAGGTTCCACAAGGGTACAAATACCACGGGTCTGTATTTGCAAGTTCCATATCCATGGATTCAAGCAGCCATGGGTTGAAACTATTCAAAAAAAATTTTTTTCAGAAAGTTCCAAAAAGCAAAACTTAAATTTGTCTTACACAAACAACCATTTACATAGGATTAGCTATTACAAGTAATCTAGAGTTGATTTAAAGTACACAAGAGATGTGCATAGGTTATATGCAAATACTGTACTATTTTATACAAGGGATTTAGCATGTGCAGATTTCGGTACTCTCAGGGGTCCTAGAACCATCCCCTGCAGACCCTGAGGCACAAGGGATGAAGGACAACTGTATTCCCGTTTTAGTAACACCTGCATGGGCTCTTCAACTGAATCCCTGAATAGAGTTTCAAGAAAGGTAAGGAATTAGAAATGGTACAATATAAAACAGCATATGTAAAAACTTGTTTTATTATCAAATACAAACAACTAATTATTTGGTTCTTGTTTTGATTAACAATTGATAGGTTTGGTAATATTTTCTACCTTGAAGCTAAGTTAAAGTTTCAGTCCACCTTTCATGTTTGTTATATTCTTTTCTATAGAAGATTTGCATCCTACAGAATTAATGAATATGGGTCAGGTCAGAGAAAATATCTGAATTATCTAAGAGAAAATATAATTCCATAAAATTATATTGGAGACATGTAGGTCACACTCAAAAGGCCGTTCCTTGTAATTATAGCCTTAGAATGCGAGTAGACACAGAATGAGATAAAAACAATACTTTAAAAAATACTTCCCACGAATTTTTGAAACCTGATGAAAAAAATCAATTGATAGATTGAGTAAATTCTGCAAATCCAAAGTAGGATAGATACAAAGCTGGCCACACCAAGACATATCATCATCAAATTTCTACCAATTAAAAGTCAGAGAAAAAGCATATATTACCTTCTAACATACAGCTATAAGACTGAACACTGGCTTTTCAAAGAGAAACTATGTAAGTCAGAAGATAACTGAAGAACACTTTAGAGTGCAGAAAAAAAATACTGGCAACCTAGAGTTCTATACTCAGTTAAAAAAAAAAAACAAACCCTTTCAGAAGGAAAAATGGAAAAATTCATCCTTAGAAGAACTGCATTAAATTGCAGAAAAATTACAGGCAATTTTACAGGATAAAGGAAAATGATCCCTGGTGGCTACACAGAGCTGTAGAAAGGAATGAAGAGCACCAGGAGTGAGTGTGTGGGTCAATATAAATTAATACTGAAAATTAATATCTTATGAGATTTATAACATTTGGAAAAGTAAAATGTATCATAACAATAGTACAGGAGCATAAGATGGGTAAGTAGACTTACATTGTTATAAGATTTCTATTTTCAGATAACATGACAGCACTAACCTAGACTTTCATTGTAATCACAAGGTCTAAGTTACAAAGTTAATGACAATTTAAAAGATATTTAAAAATAACACAGGAGAAAAATAGTAATAAAAACTTGATTAATCAAAAAGAAAGTGGTGGGCACCTCCCTGGTGGTCCAGTGGTTAAGAATCCACCTGCCAATTCAGGGGACACAGGTTCGACCTCTGGTCTGAGAAGATTCCATTTACCATGGGGCAACTAAGCCTGTGTGGCATAACAATCCAGCCCATAAACCACAACTACTGACGCCCACACACTTACAGCAACAAGAAAAGCCACCACAATGAGAAGCCCACACATCGCAACTAGAGAGTGACCTCTGCTCACTGCAATTAGAGTAAGCCTGCACACAGCAATGAAGAACCAGCCAGCCAAAAATGAATGAATAAATAAATTAGTCAAAATGGATCAAAGATAAATTTTTAAGTATTAAAACAGTAACTATTAAAATAAAACATTTGTGTAAATCTTTGTGATACTAGATTAGGTTTCTTTGCTATAACACCAAAGACACAAAATGACAAAAGAAAAAAAGGTTTAAGCTTCATCAAAACTTTTTAGAAAACAGCCTGGAAGTCACTCAGAAGTAACATCAAAAAGTTAAACATAGAATTACTTTCAGTTCAGTTCAGTCTCTCAGTCGTGTCCAACTCTTCAAGACCCCATGAATTGCAGCATGCCAGGCCTCCCTGTCCATCACCAACTCCCGGAGTTCACTCAAACTCACGTCCATCGAGCACTTTACAACCCAGCAATTCTACTCCTAAGGCATTTAACTAAGAGAAATAAAACTTACAGTCATATAAGAGTTCACACAACAATGTACATAGCAGCTCATTCATAAAGTCCCTTGCAAATCCATTCTGAAGGAGATCAGCCCTGGGATTTCTTTGGAAGGAATGATGCTAAAGCTGAAACTCCAGTACTTTGGCCACCTCATGTGAAGAGTTGACTCATTGGAAAAGACTCTGATGCTGGGAGGGATTGGGGTCAGGAGGAGAAGGGGACGACAGAGGATGAGATGGCTGGATGGCATCACTGACTCGATGGACCCGAGTCTGAGTGAACTCCAGGATTTGGTGATGGACAAGGAGGCCTGGCGTGCTGCGATTCATGGGGTCGCTAAGAGTCAGACACGAGTGAGCAACTGAACTGAACTGAACTTGCAAAGGAAGCAACCTAATGTTCATCAACTGATGAATGGACAAACAAAATGTGATATAACCTTATAACAGAATATTATTCAGCCATAAAAAATTAAGTACTGATTTAGGCTAAACACTGATGTATCTTGAAAACACTGTGCTAAATTAAAGAAGTTAGACACAGAGGCCATACAAATGTCCAGAAAAGGCAAGCCCATAGAGAAAGACAGTAGACTGCTGGTTGTCAGAAACTGGAGAGAGTGGATTGGGGAGTAACTACTAGTAGACATGGATTTTTTTTAGAGGTTGATGAAAGTGTTCTAGAATTAGAGCGTGGTGATGTTTGTACAACCTTGTGAATATACTAAAAACTACTAGTATGCTGCAAAAGGGTGAATTTTAATGGAATGGAAATTATATCTCAATTGAAAATTTAGTTTTGAGTCAGGCATGTTAAATTTTGTTAGATTTAAATTCTGTGATCAGTCAGGAATATGAAGTTCATATAATATTAGCAAGCTTATGAAAAATGAATGACATTTTTGAAAACAAACTAGAAAATGTCCTACCTTAGAAGATTTTCTAGTTCTGTAATTCTTTCAGTTAGATCCCAGTTGCCTCTTTCAAGACTCTGAATACTGGTGTTTTTCAAAGATTTAATTCTGGTTAGAGAAGCAGTAAGTTCCTCTAAGTCCTTGATATGGTCTTTCAGGGACATTATCTGGAAAGACTGTTGCACATTATTTTCTTTGTAAGTTTCTAGCTCACTCTTCATCTCTTGCAATGAAGTTTCTTTTATGAAAAGTTTGTTTCGAAGATTTCTTAGCTAATGAGAAGAGGAAAGTGTTATTTTAAAGTCATTTATAATTTTGGTTTTAGAAAATCCATGATTTTAAATCATTATGAGCATTTAAATTATACATTATACAATAAAATGAGGATTTTTGAATCTCCTAACAGTAGATTCCAATATTAAATACACTTTAAAAATCTTATCAGGGCTTCCCTGGCGGTCTAGTGGTTAAGAATCTGTCTTGCAATGCAGGGGATATGATTCTTGGTCTGAGAAGATCCCTAAAATGCTGTAAGGCAACAAAGCCTGCAAGCCACAACTAGAGAAAGCCTGTGCGCAGCAACAAAAGACCCAGCACCGGCAAAAATAAATAAATAAATTTTAAAAAATCATATCAAATTGACACAAAGGGTTTGCAATAAGTAATTTTATTCTCATCAGCATTAAACTTATGGTTCCCAAGGGGTAAGGAGGAGAGGCATAAATTGGGAGACTGAATTTGACATATACACACTACTATATAGAAAATAGGACTTTCCTAGTGGCTCAGACGGTAAAGCGTCTTGCTTACAATGTGGGAGACCTGGATTCAATCCCTGGGTCAGGAAGATCCTCTGGAGAAGGAAGTGGCAACCCACTCCAGTACTCTTGCTGGGAAAATCCTATGGACAGAGGAGCATGGTGGGCTACAGTCCACGGGGTCATAAAGAGTCGGACACGACTGAGCGACTTCACTTTCATATAGAAAATAGATCATAAGGACCTACTGTATAGCACAGGGACCTCTAATCAATATTCTACAATGATCTATATAGGAAAATAATCTAAAAAAGAGTAGATACATGTATAACTAATCCACTTTGCTGTATACCTGAAATTAACCCAACATTGTAAATTACCTATAATAAAAAATTTTTTTAGATTGTTTGATACATGTGGAATATTCAGGAAAGTCTGAAAAAATTACAGCTTGTATAATGAAAAACTGTGATTGAGGAATATTCTGATTAAAAAGTCATGACTTTATGAATTACAAAAGAAAACAAAAACACCACTCTTGCATTACAGGCATACCTCAGAGATACGGCAGACCACTGATCCATGGAGATTGTATTAGCAGGCATGAAAACAAATTTAACCTCATTGTACATCTCCCTCAGAGCTCTTGGGTGACCAAGAGCAATAATATTTTGAAATGACTATTTTTCTCTCTCAACAGTAAAACCCAACAGCAGGTTTAAAATACTCAGTTACCCCATGTTGTAAACAAATGTGCTGTCATCCAGGCTTTGTCGTTCGATATACAGAGCACAAGCAAAGCAGATTTAGAATAATTCTCAAGGGTTCTAAGACTGGGATTGATCATTGGCCTCAAATGAAAGTCACTAGCTGCATTAACCTCTAAGAGAGAGTCAGCCTGTCCTTTGAAGCTTTGAAGCCAGGCACCGACTTCCCCTCTCTAGCTATGAAAGCCCTAGATGGCATCTTCTTCCAACAAGAGGCTGTTTTGTCTACATTGAAAATTTGTTGTTTAGTGTGGCCACCTTCATCTTGACCTTGGCCAGATCATCTGGATCTTATTGCAGCTACTATGTCAGCACTTGCTGCCTCACCTTGTACTTTTATGTAATGGAAACAGCTTTTTCCTTAAACCTTGTGAACCAACCTCTGCTAGCTTTAAACTTTTCTTCTGTAGCTTCCTTACTTCTCTCAGCCTTCCTAGAACTGAAAAGAGTTGGGGCCTTGCTCTGGATTAGGCTCTGGCTTAAGGAAATGCTGGGGCTGGTTTGATCTCTCTCCATATCACAAGGACTTTATCTATATCTGCAATAAAGTTGTTTCACTTTCTTATCATTTGTGTGTTCACCGGAATAGCAATTTTAATTTCTTTCAAGAATTCTTCCTTTGCATTCACAGCTAAGCCGACAGTTTGGGGCAAGAGGCCTAGCTTTCAACCTATCTCGGGTTATGACTTGCTTTCCTCAGAGTTTAATCATTTCTAGCTCTCGATTTTTATTTTTATTTTTACTTTACTTTACAATACTGTATTGGTTTTGCTATACATTGACATGAATCCGCCATGGGTGTACATGAGTTCCCAATCCTGAACCCCCTCCTATCTCCCACCCATAGCTTTTGATTTAAAGTGAGAGATGTGCAACTCTTCCTTCCACTTTAACACTTACATGTCATTGTAAGGTTATAAATTGGCCTAATTTTAATATTGTTGTGTCTCAGGGAATAGGAAGGTCAGAGGAGAGGAAAGAGAGATGGGGAATGGCAGGTAAATGGAGCAGTCAAAACTCCCAATGTTTACCAGCTAAGCTCACTATCTTATATGGGTACAGTTCATGGTGCCCCAAAACAATTACAACAGTAACATCAAAAATCACTGATCATAGATCACCACAACAAATATAACAATAAAAATGTCTGAAATATTGCAAGAGTTACCAAAATGTGACACAGAGGCACAAAGTGAGCAGATGTTGGTAGAAAAAGAACTCTGACAGGCCTGCTCAATGCAAGGTTGCCAGAGACCTCTGATTTATAAAAAACACAGAATCTGTGAGGTGAAATAAAGTGGAACACAATAAAAGAGGTCTGCCTGTTATCATTTATGTTAAAGAACCCAAATTTTTTAATAGTTTGATGTTGGATTTGGACATAATGAAACCTGAAATATATTCAGAACTTAACTAAATTTAGGTGCCCCAAAACTCAGATACAGCTTGTGGATAAAAACTGTCAACAAAGGATTTATATCTAGAATATATTAATATAAAGAACTCTAAATTATCAGAAAACAATCTAATTTTTAAAATGGGCAAAAGACTTGAACAGAAATTTTACCAGAAAGGATATATGGATGGCAAGTGAAAGTGAAAGTGAAGTCCTTTTCCTTCTCCAGGGGATCTTCCCAACCCAGGGATCGAACCCAGGTCTCCCACATTGCAGGCAGACACTTTAATCTCTGAGCCACTAGGGAAGCTGGGTCATATGGTATTTGCATATTTAGTTTTATAAGACACTGCCAAACCATTTTCCAGAGTATCTGGACCATTCTATCTTCCCACCAGCAACATATGGATGGCAAACAAGCACATAAAAATAGATTCGACATCACCACCCATTAAGGATATGCAAATTAAAGCCATAGTGTGATAATACTCCCCATGTATTAAGATTAAAATATATAAAATACAGAACAGGGGCAACACCAGATCCTGGTGAGGATGCAAAGAAACTGGATCACTCATATGTTGCTGGTAGGAAGACAGAATGGTCCAGATACTCTGGAAAATTGTTTGGCAGTGTCTTATAAAACTAAATATGCAAATACCATATGACCCAGCTATTATATTTTGGGGCACTTATCCAAGAGAAATGAAAAATTATGTTCACATAAAAATCTGTGCATGAATGTTCATAGCAACTTTACTTTTGAAAACTAAAAAACCAGAAGTTATCCAGGTATTTGTCAACAAGTGAATGGTTAAGCAAACTGTGGTATATACATACCACAATCTCAGCAATAAAAAGGACCAAACTATTGATATAACAGCTTGAACAAATCTTCAGGAAATTACACCGAGTGAAACAAGCCAATCTAAAATGGTTGTATATGCATGATTCTATTTGTAAAACATTTAAAAAACAGCTTTATTGGCATATAATTCATAGATTTATTCATTTAAAGTACACAGCTGAATGGTTTTTGGTATATTCATAGAATTGTGTAACCATATTGAACTTCTTTTTTTTTTTACTTTTTAAATTGAGATATAATCCACACACTGTAAAATTCACCCTTTATAGTATACAATTCAGTTTTTAGTATATTCACAGTTGTGCAACCATCATCGTGATCTAATTCCAGAATATTTTCATTATCCCTTAAAGAAATCCCATACCCACTAGTAGTTACCTCCAACCCAGCCCTTGGCAATCACTAATCTGTTCTCTGTTTCTATGGATTTGCCTATTCTGGACATTTTATATAAAGGGAAATCTTATAATATGCTGTCTCTTGTGACTGGCGTGTTTTCACTTAGCATAGTGTTTTCAAGGTTCATCTATGTTGGAGCATCAATTAGTACTTCATTCCTTTTCATTGCTAAATAATATTCTACTGCATGGATATACCACATTTGGATATTTACTCATCAACGGATATTTGTGTTATGTCTACTTTTTGGTTTTACAGAAAATGCTAAAATGAACATTCATTTACAAGTTTTTATGTGAATATATTTCTAATTCTCTTGTGTTTCTACCTAGGAGTGTGACTGTTGAGTCACATGGTAATATGTTTAGCTTTTTAGTATATAACTTTTTTTTCCAGTATATAACGTTTTTGAAATGACAGCATTTTAGATATGAAGAGATTAGTGGTTGCCAGGAGTTGGGATGGGAAGGAAGTGGATGTGCATATCAAATGGCAATGGGAAGGATCTTTGTGCTGTTAAAACTCCTTGTTCAGTGTTTTGACCGACTGTTTAGAACATAATACCCACAAATAAGTACAAGTAAAACTGGGGAAACCTGAATAATACTGGTGGATTGTATTGCATCAATGTCAATATTTAGGCTGTTACATTTACAGTTTTGTAAAATTTGGGAGAAACTGTGCAAAGTTTACAAAGAATATCTCTGTATTATTTCTTAAAACTGCAAATGAATCTATAATTATCTCAATAAAAAGTTCAACCAAAACTATTTTTTCTTCAATATTTTAAAATGCTATTTATTAGTTTACTAGCTTATTTTTTTAGTTTTCTTTTTTTATAAAGTTATTTATTTTAATTGGAGGCTAATTACTTTACAATATTGTATTGGTTTTACGATTCAACTAAAATTAATAATAACTGGTTCTCATGATTTTTTCTTTAGCTGCAAAATTTATATTGCTTCCATTCACCCCCTCCAGGACTGGTGCATTTACCAGGTTTATATTATTTGCCTTGTTACTACACTAAGGGAAGAAAAATATTTGCAAAAAACAGTCATATTGCCCTCACAAATCGAAGTTTCCTTGAAAATCAAATTAAAAATACTGGCAAAACACATTAATTTTATCTTAAATTTAAGACAGTAGGCCTTATCATACATATTATCAGTCAACAAATTGTTAGACCTTTTTTTTTCCTTGGATGAGCCTCACTGCTCTTGGGATCTTAGTTCCAAGACCAGGGATCTAACCCAGGCCTCCTGCAGTGGAAGTGCCAAGTTCTAACCACTGGATCACCAGGGAATTCCCTGTTTAACTTTTATTATT
Source organism: Capricornis sumatraensis (assembly GCF_032405125.1). Lineage (NCBI taxonomy): Eukaryota > Metazoa > Chordata > Mammalia > Artiodactyla > Bovidae > Capricornis > Capricornis sumatraensis. The sequence goes on along the minus strand of NC_091070.1, from coordinate 26,405,420 downwards.
ACAGCAGCCTACCTAGCACTATACAAAGAGTTTTAGCTCAATATCATATTCCCTAAACTAGACAATCCAATCACCAACTGAATTCTTTAATATTTATCCCTTCTGTATCTGCCTTTTTCTAAATATAGCTTTTTGCACCTGTTTCTCCATTATTGGACAGAAACACATGGTAATTATTTTTGTATGTCCCACAAAGAGATAATTATAACAGAAAGACTTAAATATATGCATGAATAGAAAAATTGTCTCATCAAGACAATTGTGTTACTATAAAATTAAATAATAGGTTATTGGGAAAGGGAAAGCTGACTCTAGCTGAAGGTATTCTATTGTGATCAATATACCTTTTTAAATTTTGTTTTTTATTTTATTTACTTTATGTTTTGAAGTTTTTTTTTTTTTCTTTTTCTTTTGGCTGTACAGCTTGTAGTATTTTAGTTCCCTGACCAGGGACTGAACTCAGACCCTTGGCAGGAGAGAACAGAGTACTAACCACTGGACCACCAGGTAATTGTTTTTGTTTTTATTTTTTAAAAGCTTGGAGTTAAATTGTCACTGATTTTTATTAAATTTAGAAAATGCCAATATGAGCTATGAAATACTTTTTCATGTATATAGTCTCTAAAATCAATTCACAATGAGGCCTTGTAGAACCTTTGTAGACCTTGTAGAACCTTTGACAAACAAAAACTAAGTATAGGTACCAAATGCTTTGTGAGCATGTAAAAAATTGTTCTTAAGAAGTACTTGGAAATTCTATATGAATAGAATTCATTCTATATGAATAACTTACATATTTTCTTTAAATCTGTTTAAAGGTTTTTTATGAGTTAGACAAAGACATGAACCCCTGGACACAATGACCAAGTTAGGACACAGAAAACAGATGACCATCTACAAGTCCAGGAGAGAGGCCTCAGAAGAAACTAACCATCTCACCATGAAAAAAAAAGTAATTATGCGAGGTGATGGATGTTATTAAGCAAACTTTTTGGGGTAATCATTTCACAACACATATGTACATCAAATCACCATACTGTACATCTTAAATTTACACCATGTTATGTCAGTTATATGGCAATAAAGCTGGGGGAAACATTAAAAAGAAGAAGAAACTAGCCCTGTTGACACTTTATATTGGACTTCTCGCCTCCAGAATTATGAAAAATTTTGTTAACTAAGCCAACCAGTCCATGGCATTTTATTACGGCAGCCCAAGCAAACCAATATAGAAACAACAAATAGCTGCTTATTCAAAAGGCATTATTCAATGTCCCACAATATCAGCACTCAGAACATTTTACTTGAAGGTAACCATAGTGGCAATACAGACTCGCAGCCACATTACGTTACCTTTAACATCGACAACGGCCTTGGGATTCCAATCTTGATTACCAATCTCTTGCAACAAATATTTTAGGGTACAAGAGTTCAGCTAAAAAATTCCTAAGTATCCTTTAGTTCATTGCAGGGTATCAAATGTATCAAAGTCAAGGTACTTCTTACAAATGTGGTTTCTTTTTCATCTGTTGATACTACTCAGATGTTTCATCAAATATTTAATAAGATTAGTAGATATTTGCCATTTGGCACTTTACTGAAAGTGAGAACTCATCCTTTCCATCAAAAAAAATGCTTAATACATGTAACTATTATCTTCCCAGGTGGCACAGTGGTAAAGAATCTACCTGCCAGTTCAGGAGACATAAGAGACACAGGTTCAATCCATGAGTTGGGAAGATCCCCTAGAGTAGAAAATGGCACCCCACTCCAGTATTCTTGTCTAGGAAATTCCATGGACAGAGAAGTCTAGTGGTCTACAGCCCCTGGAGTCACAAAGCGTCGGACACAACTGAGCATGAACAGGCAGATTATTATTCTGCACATTTTGAGCATGGCAGTTCCTACGTCATTCAGTAGTCACTCAAAAGCAGCAATATGTAACATCTCCAAAGGGATTTCTCTGGCAAAGGATAGATTTGGATCTACATTAGTGCCCCTCAGTACTGAGGGGGAAAAAGCAAAACTGAGTTTAGATAATACTTGGAGACTTTTATCAGAATGTTTCGCTCCCTACAGAGGATATAATGTCCCATGGAGTCTTATTTTCAAGTAATCCATATACCTCAGCTAAAAGATTCTTGTTTTTCACCAACAAACCAACAAGGTCAGGATGGAGTGAATCAGCTGCCCTTTTGTTGCACTTGACTGGGTTCCTGGTGGGAACCACTTCAAGAGGTGGATTAAGACACGCCTACAAAAAGAAATTTCAAATTAATCAGCTAAACATGTACCCTGTAATAAAAACCGCACTGTCTTAGTTCACAAACTCAAATAAGTAACTCTAAAATACAACTTCAAAATATTCGTTTTGAGGTGGTATCCTAACAAATGAAATAGGTCTCAAAAGGTAGCAAGTAACATGTTAACCTAAAAGTCTACCTTACATTTCTCTAAAAATTCTTAACAATTTATAATACCTGCCATGAGTAAATGCAGCACGTCTAATAAACATAATTTCTGAAGTATAGGAAAGAAAACACACATAAAATGTCAGAAAATTTTAATTCACACCTAATAAAGCCTTTACAGAGCCTTAAACTATTATAAGGTCACTGGTGAAAGATTTACCAGTATTTGTTTTATTTTCATTATAAGTAAATTCCTATGCTTATATCTTATACAAATTTATTTTTTTAATCTGATTTCAGTAAATCAACATCAATTTTGTGTTTCCTTCATATTTTACTGAGAGTAAAAATTAGGGAGATTTATCTGTATTATACTATCTCCTCCTCTTACCAAAAGAGTATATATAATGTTCTAAATTTAATTAGCATAACTGGTTAAGAACAAAGTTTATATGATTCAAATGAAACCAAGTAAAATATATTAATCTAAATCCCTAAGAAGTGTATAAATGTATCACATGGTACTTATTGTATTAAAAGAACAAAATGCATTTTTCTAAAGTTATCAGGTTTTAAAATTTTATTCTTACCAAGATACTAGGAATGCAGATCTGCAAAAGAGAATACAAAATGACTATATTTAAATGTTTTTAAAAAATAAAGAGAACTTTTGAAAATATGACTAAGTCACAAGATATCACAAAAAATTAACATTGGAAAACATTTTGGAAAAACAACTTTTTGAAATAAAAAGTATAATAACTTTAATTTGAAAACTAAATGACCACATTAAAAAGCAAATTAGACACAGCTGAGGAACAAGTGAACTCAAATATGAAGGAAATTTTTGAGCATACAGGAACAAATAAATGGTGAAAGAGAGTTTCAGGCAGAGAGATTAAAATGAAAAGGTCTATCATATGTCTGTTTGGAGTCCAAGAAGGCTATATTCTATAGAATGATGAAGAGGCAATATTTGAAGAAATAATGCTTTGATAATTTTACAGAATTGTTGAAAGATACTAATCTAAGTGGTCCAGCAAGTCCCAAGAAAAGTAAATCAAAAAAATTTCTTTACCAACACACTCATAATGAAACTACAGAACACCAAAGGGATCTAAAAAGCAGATAATAGAAAGGACATAATTACAAAGAAATAGCAATTAGACAGGTGAGCAACTTCTCAATAGCAACAGAAGCTGAGAAACAGCAAAATGACATCTGTAATGTACTAAGAAAAATATATCATCTTTCACTGAGTGTAAGAGGCAGAGATTTTCACATCTCTGCAACTGGACTGCATCTTAAAATTCCCTCTAATTCATATATGGCTTGGTTAGCCAAAAGCACACTTTCAAATTTCAAAATAGTGGCTAAGACAGGACTACTTGTTCAAATCAAAGATATAAAGTAAGTGCCAACCAGAATTTCTACTTAAATTATGTTCCAAGATTAAGAGTAAAATAAACACATTTTAGACAAACAAAAATTGAATTTACCACCAACAGGCCCTTACTTAAGAGAATTTCAAAGAAAGAAAATGAACTTACAAAGTCTGAGATACAAGAAAGAAAAGTGAATAAAAAATAACAGTAAATATTGTGTGGCCATAATTACATAAACATTAATTTTAAAACTGTGATTTATGGGGTTGAAAATAAAGAATAGAACCAGTGCAGGACAAAATAAAAGCATATAGACTGAGCGGAGAAAAACAGCTTAAAGCATTATAATAGAAAATTCAGATTTCTCAAGAGTAACCATAAAAACTTCTGTTAACTTTGCTGAGTACATATTTTAAAATAACTAATATACTATTAAAACAATGGTCATACAGCATATAACTCCTAAACTTGTAGAAGAAAAAAAAATAATGAGAAAAAAAGAAATAAATGCAATACAACAAAACAAAAACAATCAGTTTTGTGTATGATAGAAGGAGAGAAAAGGAAACAAAATAACAGGACAAGTAGATTATACATACGCTAATAGAAAGACACCCAAATAATCAATAATATCAATAAATGTAAACGGACTAAACTTTCCAGTTAAAAGCAAACATTATCAATGTTACTTGAAAAAGCAAAAACTGAAAACAACCCACATTTCAAGTAAGAGTTTAATGGGTAATTCATGGTATATTCATACAATAGAATCATTACTGAATGCACACAAAGTGACACAAATCTCATGAAGTGAAAGAAGTAACAAAAAGACAAAAATAGTATAATTACATTAAGTAAACTTTTAAACATAAAATTAATATTTATTAGGGATTCTTATGTAAGTGCTAAAACTAGGAAGAAAAGCAAGAGAATGATTGACACAAAACTCAAAATACCCACTATTTTTAAGTGTAGGTAGGAATAAAGGGATTCAGTTAGTAAGGGGCAAAGAGGAATCTTCTAAGGTATTGGAGTGTTTTAAGATATTGCGTGGTGGGTTTATAGGTATTTGTTTTATTACCTAACCTGTGCATATACGTTTTATAGTTCTTTCCTATGTATATTTTTTAAAAATCCATTCACAAAACAAAACTACATATTTTTAAAAGATGCATATATATATCCAAAGACATACATCAAATATATTAGATGAGACAGAAATGGAGATGGTGAAAAAGTAAAGCAAGAGGAGCCCTGTACAGAAAGATGATATTGTACCATGAACTAAGCATGATTAACCTGACAATGTATCTGAGATATAAAACAAAAGAGCAAATTGATTAAAATGTGCTAAATTCTTAACACATCACAATATTGCTAAGATTTCAAGCACCAATAATAAAAAGAAAAAACAGTAACCATTATGTTCCATTAGACTTTTAATTTATAAAAATAAGAAATATTAAATCTGCAATTAATTTTTATAAACAAGTTCTTTCCAATTCTTTTCTCATTTCATAGTTTAGAAGAAATGAACAAGGAGGGATGCTGTATATGAAGCTTGCTGAAGCTTGCTTATACAATAAAAAAATTAAAATGTATAAAAATTGATATATTAATTTTTAATGGAATTCTATGCAGGAATTATCATGCACAGCCTAAATTTATATGAATAAAAAAAACTACTCTCAAAAACATAAATCTATTTTCAGGGCAGGAACAGAGACACAGACGTAGAAGACAGATGCATGGACATGGGCAGGGCAGGGGATGAATTGAGAGACTGGGATTGACATATGTGCACAGCCAAGTATAAAGTAGATAGCTAGTGGGAACCTGCTGTATAGCACAGTGAGCTAAGCTTGGGGCTCCATGTGGTCACTTAGATGAATAGGATGGCAGGAGCAGAAGGTGCGAGCAAGGTCCAAGACAGAGGGGATATACGAATATGTATAGCTGATTCACTTCATTATACAAAGAAACTAACACAGCATCATAAAGCAGCTATACTCCAACTTTTCAAAAAAGTCCATTAAATAAAACAAAAAAAAACTACTAAAAAACTAACCAACAGAAAACATCCATATAAGGCTGAGCACCAAAGAATTGATGCTTTTGAACTGTGGTGTTGCAGAAGACTCTTGAGAGTCCCTTGGACTGCAAGGAGATCCAACCAGTCCACCCTAAAGGAAATCAACCCTGAATATTCATTGGAAGGACTGATGCAAGCTGAAGCTCCAATACTTTAGTCACCTGATGCAAAGAGCTAACTCACTGGAAAAGACCCTGAAGCTGGGAAAGATTGAGGGCAGGAGGACAAAAGGACGTCAACGGATGGCAGAGGATAAGATGGTTGGATGGCATCACTGACTCAATGGACATGAGTTTGAGCAAGCTCTGGGAGATGGTGAAGGACAGGGAAGCCTAGCATGCTACAGTCCATGGGGTCGCAGAGTTGACTGAGCAACTGAACAACAAAAAGACTGAGTGCAAATAGCAAGGTAGAAAGTTAGGTTTAGTAGAATATCATTAATGTAATTTTTAAAATGGCCAAAACAATATAAGAAGCATTCACATATATCTAAACATTAAACACATGGACACAAAGGTTGTACACTTACTTCAGAAATTATCTCTGAAAAAAAAAAAGGTCCAGGATGGTCCAGCAGTACTTTCACATAGACTTGTAATAGTAGCTACCCTAACATCCTCATCTCTCAACACCCCAGACCCTGGATCCACTCACTTCCCTTACCAAGATGACTAATGCTCAGCAGCAGAGGCCCCAGGACCTGCCCTAGAGCTAAGAGTGGCAAAGATTCTTACTGCCTGATGTCTGATTCTACTGTTTGTTTATATTACCCACCCCAAGAGGGTCTTCCCAGGTGGCGCTAGTGTAGAACGCGCTTGCCAATGCACAAGACATAAGAGATGCAGGTTCACACCCTGAGTTGGGAAGATCCTTTGGAGAAGGGCATGGCAACCCACTCCAGTATTCTTGCCTGGAGAATCCCATGGACAGAGGAGCCTGGCATGCTACAGTCCATAGGGTGGCAAAGAGCTGGACACAACTGAAGTGACTCAGCATGCACGCATGCATGCAACCCAAGACTGGAGGATGAGAGGTTACAAAATGGTCTTCAATTTTAAAAGTGAAGTTTTATTTTCTTAAAAGAACAACTAAAGCAAATTTGGAGGGAAATGTATTAGCCTCTATACTTTTCCGTAGGGCTTCCCAGGTGGCACTGGTTTCCTACGCAACTCAGCTGGTAAAGAACCTGCCTGCAATGCGGGAGACCTGAGTTCGATCCCTGGGTTGGGAAAATCCCCTGGAGAAGGAAAAGGCTACACACTCCAGTATTCTGGCCTGGAAAACTCCATGGACTGTATAGTCCCTGGGGTCGCAAACAGTCGGACACAACTGAGCGACTTCACTTCACTTCACTCCCAGGTGGCACTAGTGATAAAGAATCTCCCTCCACCTGTCAATGAAAGAGATATAAGAGATGGGTTTGATCCCTGGATTGGGAGATCCCCTTGGAGTAGGAAATGGCATGCTACTCCAGTATCCTTGCTAGGAGAATCCCATGGACAGAAGAGCGTGGCAGGCTACAGTCCATGGGACTGCAAAGAGTTATACACAACTGAGCAACTAACACAGACACACAGTCCCAAAGAAAACATACTATTTTTTTTTTGAAAACATGCTATTTTTAAACTTACTTGTTGCAAACTCAAGCATTTTGTTTTATAATTGATTTAAAATAAAGTTCATAGTTAAATGAGGACATGTTGATAATAAGACAATTTTATTATTATAAATTTCATAATGTACCAATATTTAAATATATATTTTATGGTGTTAAAATTTGTGAAAATGGTAAAACAATTTTTTATATTTCTAGAGGGATTTATGAGCATTTATGCACTTGAAAGGAGTTAGAGGTTGTGGAACAATGTCCTTCTTCATTGTATCAGTTAATTCTTTTCCCCTTCTTCATAGAGGTATAGTTGAAAATTAAAATTATATATAAAATATATGACGTTTTGAAATTTGTATACATTGTGAAATAATCTTTACAATCAAGCTAATTAACATATCCATCACCTCACACAGTTACCATTTTCTTTTTTTTTGTCATGAGAACATTTAAGATCTAAACTCTTAGCAGTTTCAAGTATACAATACAGTATTGTTAACTATAGTCACATTGCTGAACATTAGATCTCCAGAACTTATTTATCTTGCATAACTAATGTACCCTTTGACCAACATCTCTTCATTTCCATCTTCCCACCACCTCAGGAAATCACTATTCCACTCTCTGTTTCTGTAAGTTTTAGATTTTACATAAGTGAGATCATGTAGTATCAGTCTTTGTTCAGCTTATTTCACTAAGTATAATGTCCTGCAGGTTCATCTATGTTGTTGAAGATGGCAGGATTTCCTTTTTTTTTTAAAGGCTGAAGAATATTCTTCTAAAGAATACATGTATCACATTTTCTTTATCCATTCATCTGTTGACTTATTTACTTTTAATGTAATACATTTCCTTTCCTAGGGAAGAAACTAGGTTAATTATTCTCATTTAAAGACAATAGGGGATGGAAATAAACCAGTCCCCTAAGCCCCAATCCTTACCCCACAGCTCAGACTTCATCTCCTAGGAGTTACAAGCTAAAGAATAAATGGATCTGTCTAATGGTTTTAAAAATATCATCTGACCCAACAGCGTATTTAATTTCCAGAAACAGTCTCATCAGTTCCAGCCCTAATAAAACAAGGCTGTATATCAAGGGGGTAATATGGGACAACAGAAAGGTGATGAGAGTCAGACTACGCAGTTCTGCCCTTAAGTGACTGTGGCCTCTTTCCAGTGTTCAGTTTGCTAATCTGCAAAATGATAGGCTTGGATAAAATTAACTCAGAGGCCCTTTATAGTCTATTTTTTATATTGTTTTGGGATTGTTGGCCTTGGTGAAATATCAGAATCACCAAAAAGGAAAAAATAAGTAAAATTCACTTTGAGGTTCCATTAGATTCAGAAATTTCATTGCTCCTTGTTCTACAGTTAAGTCAGGAAGTGGAAATGAAATCTTTGACTCATGTCTTGAGTCATGCATTCGAAGGGTGCTCCACAGGCAAGGGGGCAAACAGAACTGAATTTCCTTTCTGCTAGCTCTCACTTGTGCAAGAGGCTGTTTTACCTCTTCCTCCTGAGAACGGAAAAAATTAAATAAATGCCAGAGTACAACTCACCCCTGAGCTATTTTTCTGAGATGTGTAAGCTGATATATGTTTGACTTCCAATGGCTTAGCCTTGCGGGGCCCTTTGCTTTGGGCAGTAGCCAGCTTCCCTGGATTTGAGTGGTTTAAAAACTGGACAGGGCTTGACATGCTGGAGATAAAAGCATGAACCAGATCTACTAATGGTGAACCAAGGTGCTTCCAAGAAGAGTTTTCATAGAGTGGTCAGGAAAAGATGCTGAGGACTGGCCAGCGTCCTCAACAATGTCTCTGCGAAGGTTCCACGTCAGATCCTTACAGTTTAGCCAGACCTCAGAAGAAGCTGCCCGCTGAACCTGTAGCTTGGAGATAAGACAGATCTAATTTCTAAACGCAGTATCAAAACAGTGCTTAAATTATACCTGGTTGAAAATAGCCTGCTGATATACACATTTGCACTTATAATATCATACTTAAATGCTACTTGTGAATCATATCTTTAGATACATGACTTGCAAATTTCCTTCAATTTCTGAATCTATAGGAAATATAACTATATCCTTCAAGATTCAGTCAAAAGCTAGTATCCAAAATGAGTTAATGTAACATGTGATAGCTCATAGTGTTCTTTCTGTCCCAGAGGAACATAAAATGTAACCTCACATTATGAATTTTATAAATTCAATTTCCTAAGAACTCAATACTGCCTTAAATCCATTTTCCCTACCCGGTTCAATTCACATATTATCTTTCTTTTCAATAAGAGAAATAGAAGAAAGACACCCTCCAAATTATTATCCATATATTTTATTAAGCAATAAGATGGAGATTTCTTTTTTAAGATCAGAGAATGAACTCTAGTGGGGGAAATCCGGTATTTAGAAGCTGTGCACCGAAAGGGCTGCATGCAAATAAGGTATGAGTTTCCTTTGCTGGTGGTATCTCCCAGAAAATGGAACAGTTACAGAACAAAAAATATCAGGAGGGTGTGAGCTGAAGAATATTGAGCTGAAAGTATGAAGCCCTGGTTTTCTTTACTAACCCTGGAAATCTATTTTGAAATGCCTCTATTACTTTATTCTAGATTTATTAATACTGAAGACAATAATTAAAGAACAAATATCTCTAATGAAACTTTAGTCTCTGCCTTATTTTAATTATTTGATATTTAAAATCGTTACTGTATCAATTCCTTTTCTAAGAACCAAAGAATAGACTTAAAGAATGCCTTCCTCAGTGATCAGTGCATAGAAATGGAGGCAAACAATAGAATTAGAAAGTCTAGAGATTTCTTCAAGGAAATTAGAGATACCAAGGTAACACTTCATGAAAAGATGGGCACAATAAAGGACAGATATGGTATAGACCTAATAGAAGCAGAAGATATTAAGAAGAGGTGGCGAGAATACACAGAACTATACAAAAAAGACCTTCAAGACCCAGATAATCATGATGGTGTGATCATCAACCTAGAGCCAGACATCCTGGAATGTGAAGTCAAGTGGGCCTTAGGAAGCATCACTACGAACAAAACTAATGGAGGTGCTGGAGTTCGAGTTGAACTATTTCAAATTCTAAAAGACAATGCTGTGAAAGTGCTGCACTCAATATGCCAGCAAATTTGGAAAACTCAGCAGTGGCCACAGGACTGGAAAAAGTCAGCTTTCATTCCAGTCCCCAAGAAAGGCAATGCCAAAGAATGCTCAAACTATCGCACAATTGCACTCTTCTCACATGCTAGCAAAGTAATGCTCAAAATTCTCCAAGCCAGGCTTCAACAGTATATGAACCATGAACTTCCAGATGTTCAAGATGGATTTAGAAAAGACAGAGGAACCAGAGATCAAATTGCCAACATCCATTGGATCATTGAAAAAGCAAGAGAGTCCCAGAAAAACATTTACTTCTGCTTTATTGAATATGTCAAAGCCTTTGACTGTGTGGACCACAACAAACTCTCGAAAATTCTTCTATGGGAATACCAGACCACCTGACCTGCCTCTTGAATCTGTATGCAGGTCAGGAAGCAACAGTTAGAACTGGACATGGAAAAACAGACTGGTTCCAAATAGGAAAAGGAGTACGTCAAGGCTGTATATTGTCACCCTGCTTATTTAACTTCTATGCACAGTACATCATGAGAAACACTGGGCTGGAAGAAGCACAAGCTGGAATCAAAATTGCCGGGAGAAATATCAATAACCTCAGATATGCAGACGACACCAACCTTTTGGCAGAAAGCGAAGAAGAACTAAAGAGCCTCTTGAAGAAAGTGAAAGAAGAGAGTGAAAAAGTTGCCTTAAAGCTCAACATTCAGAAAACTAAAATCATGGCATCTGGCTCATCACTTCATGGCAAATAGATGGGGAAACAGTATCAGGCTTTATTTTTGGGGGCTCCAAAATCACTGCAGATGGTGACTGCAGCCATGAAATTAAAAGATGCTTGCTCCTTGGAAGGAAAGTTATGACCAACCTTGATAGCATATTAAAAAGCAAAGACATTCCTTTGCTAACAAAGGTCCATCTAGTCAAAGCTATGGTTTTTCCAGTAGTCATATATGGATGTGAGAGTTGGACTATAAGGAAAGCTGAGCGCCGAAGAATTGATGCTTTTGAACTGTGGCATTGGAGAAGACTCTTGAGAGTCCTTTGGACTGCAAGAAGATCCAACCAGTCCATCCTAAACGAACTGAGTCCTGAATATTCTTTGGAAGGACTGATGTTGAAGCTGAAACTCCCATCCTTTGGTCACTTGATGCAAAGAACTGACTCATTTGAAAAGACCCTGATGCTGGGAAAGATTGAAGGTGGGAGGAGAAGGGGACGACAGAGGATGAGATGGCTGGATGGCATCACCAACTCAATGGATGTGAGTTTGAGTAAACTCTGGGAGTTGGCGATGGATAGGGAGGCCTGGCTTGCTGTAGTCCACGGTGTCGCAAAGAATCGGACACGTCTGAGCGACTGAACTGAACTGAACTGACTTAAGTTTTGGTGAACTGAAAAGGAAGAATAAACTGCTCCTCAGTCCTGGAACAAGGATCATACTAGAGACAAAGGTCTTCTTAAGAATTCCATCCTCTGCTATTTTTGAAATTTCTTTACCATTTTATGAATCTTATGCTCTTTTAAAAACAACTTACGAGTTTCATTTATATTGCTTCTAAGAAACAAGCTACTGTGTGGGCCAAAATATATTCACAGAAGCATGAACTGATCTTACAGTATCTCAAGTACCATCTCCTTCCTTGATTTATGCAAGGTGAGAATAATCTCTCTCTCTTCCTAATTCTTAAGAGTATATGATCTATGCATTTCCTCTGTTATCTCATTCAGTATCGTATGAGTAAAAATCTGAGCTCTCCTACTATATTAAAGGTACATTAAGAGCAGAATCTATTTCTGGTTTATCTCTATCATTCCATACTCAGTTCAGCTCAGTTCAGTCACTCAGTCGTGTCCGACTCTTTGCGACCCCATGAATCGCAGCACGCCAGGCCTCCCTGTCCATCACCAACTCCCGGAGTTCACTCAAACTCATGTCCATCGAGTCAGTGATGCCATCCAGCCATCTCATCCTCTGTCGTCCCCTTCTCCTCCTGCCCTCAATCTCTCCCAGCATCAGAGTCTTTTCCAATGAGTCAACTCTTTGCATGAGGTGGCCAAAGTATTGGAGTTTCAGCTTCAGCATCAGTCCTACCAATGAACACCCAGGACTGATCTCCTTCAGAATGGACTGGTTGGATCTTCTTGCAGTCCAAGGGACTCTCAAGAGTCTTCTGCAACACCACAGTTCAAAAGCATCAATTCTTCGGCGCTCAGCTTTCTTCACAGTCCAACTCTCACATCCATACACGACTACTGGAAAAACCATAGCCTTGACTAGACGGACCTTTGTTGACAAAGTAATGTCTCTGCCTTTTAATATGCTATCTAGGTTGGTCATAACCCTCCTTTCAAGGAGTAAGCATCTTTTAATTTCATGACTGTAATCACCATCTACAGTGATTTTGGAGCCCAAAAAAATAAAGTCTGACACTGTTTCCACTGTTTCCCCATCTATTTCCCATGAACTGATAGGACCGGATGCCATGATCTTCGTTTTCTGAATGTTGAGCTGTAAGCCAACTTTTTCACTCTCCTCTTTCACTTTCATCAAGAGGCTTTTTAGCTCCTCTTCACTTTCTGCCATAAGGGTGGTGTCATCTGCATATCTGAGGTTATTGATATTTCTCCCAGCAATCTTGATTCCAGCTTGTGCTTCTTCCAGCCCAGCGTTTCTCATGATGTACTCTGCATATAAATTAAATAAGCAGGGTGACAATATACAGCCTTGACGTACTCCTTTTCCTATTTGGAACCAGTCTGTTGTTCCATGTCCAGTTCTAACTGTTGCTTCCTGACCTGCATATAGATTTGTTAAGAGGCAGGTCACGTAGTCTGGTATTCCCATCTCTTCCAGAATTTTCCACAGTTTATTGCGATCCACATAGTCAAAGGCTTTGGCATAGTCAATAAAGCCGAAATAGATGTTTTTCTGAAACTCTCTTGCTTTTTCCATAATCCAGGGGATGTTGGCAATTTGATCTCTGGTTCCTCTGCCTTTTCTAAAACCAGCTTGAACATACTAGGCCCCCAAAATACAGTTTGAACAACTAAATAACCCAACAGGAAAAAAAAAAAAAGACAAAACACCACTCTTAAATACAAAGTTAACTCATATAAGTGATAATACTGTTCTTCCAAAAATATAATAAAAATATAATGGAAGTCTGAAGTGAAAAATAAAATACAGCCATATGACACAATTATTCTATGATTTTAGGTCTGTACATAACTACTGAATTCTTTAACAACATTCATAAGATCTATCAATATTCACATTAGAAAAATACAGTATGCTATGCTTCATTTAGTAGAAAGTAAAAACCATAAATGTTTACCATATCAGGCACAAGAGAAAATTCCAATTCCAAGTTCAGTTCCCAGAAGAAATCTGAATTGTTCAATATGAGGGGCTGCCCTGTACTATTTGCCAAAAGAATGTTTGTACATCAAAGGAGCTGTTGCTAGGTCAACACATCACAGAGGTCAAGGGAATAGCAAAGGGACTTCCTAAAGTGATAAAGTAAGGCCTGTTAGTCTTTATTTTCCTAATTAATGAAGTGAAAAACATCAAGTGGCTTCATCAAGCATGAGAGAACTTAACAAACTCTTAGGAAAGTGATCCCACAAAAAGTAAACATTCCAGCAAAGGTGAAATTTATATTTTGGGTCTGTCTTTTGTGAAATTCTTGGAATAGGTCAACACCTACACCTAATAAAGAAAGAAGTACTTTGAAAGGAGGAGAAAAATTATGATTCCATCTACTATGGAATGTAGTAAAAGCAAAATATGATTTGTTTGAAAAACTGGTATTCGAAGAAAGCATGTCCCTATTATGTATTTTTGATATTAGAATCACTACAATTATACTTCAAATATCACCTAATCTAGTGGCTCTCAGCCCTGTCCACCCATTAAAATCTCAAAGACAACTTCAAAAAATACTGGTACTCTGACACTACCCCAAGTTCTGACTTAATTGGTCTACAGTGCAGTCTAAGCATAAATATTTTTAAAAATCTACACAGGTAATCCTAGTGTGAATAAAAATGAGGTAGGGGTAAAATAAGTAGTATTAATAAGTTAGAGAGTAAGAGTTAATAACTAAACCAGGAAAATTAGAAATATCCTTTTTTCCTCCAAAACTAGATTTTAAAAATTACATCCCGAAGCAGCAGAAACATAATCATGAACAAGACACGAAATTTCTAATAAAGCTAAAATTCTGGTGGAAAAAGAAAAGATAGCAAACAGCTATAAAAATAAATGAAATCATTTTAGATAGTGATAAGTGCTGTGAATAAAATAGGCTATCTTGATAAAGTAACAAGTAGCTAAGTGAGGGGTCATTTTTGATAATGTAATCAGAGACAGTCTGCTTTGAATATATTAATAGAAATCATATTACACATTTTACTGGATAACCTGCCTTGATGATTTAATAATTTGTGAAATCTATCTTACACAGCATCTATAGCTGTATATCCATTGTTTAACAACTTCATCCATTCTGATGGAGATATGCTTTTTACTATTTAAACTGATGCTGTGAGGAACACTGTTATATATACATCTTTGTGTATACATGTACTTATTACTCTAGGATAAATTTCTAGAAGTGGACTTACAAGATCAAAGAAGGCCCACATTAAAGTTTTGATAGATATTCTCAAATAACCCTCAGTATTTCTGTAAAAATGGAACTTCTGCAGAAAGGATCCACCTTTTTTCAAGCAACTGCCATTAACAGCATTTGAATAAAAATATGTTATCTTTTTATTCTCTGTGAAATGATCCATTCTCAGTCTTTATCTTATTTGACCAATCTGCAATATATTTGGAAGAATTAGTTACCTCTTTTCCTGTGAAACACTTTATCTTCTAAGGCTGAATGCTCTCAAAGTTTTCCTCATAACATGCTGGACTCTTTTCAGTATTCCTTCCTGGTTTCTCCTCATATCTCCTTGAATTCTAAACACTGAAGTGTCCTAGGTATCAGTCTTCAGTCATCTCTCTACCTACACTCGTTCTTGTCTTGGGCACACTTCCAATTTCATGGATTTAAATATTGCAGATCTCATTTATATAAATATCAGACATTTAAGATGCATCTAAAAACTTATTTCAGCTCAGTAATGGAACTTCATTTTTTCAGTTGCTCAAACCAAATCCTTGCTTTTTTCTCTTATACTTTAACGTCCTCTCTTCATTCAGGTTTCTGCACCTCAGATTCCCCAGAGGGAATTTCCTCTTAGCACATTTCTAAGACAGCACTCTCCTGCCTCCCACCACCATTCCCTATCCTCTTAGCTTGCCTATTCGTAAAACATGGTATGTCTCAATATCTAAAATTAGAGTACAGATTTCTTTAATTGATCATTGACTCCCAAAATATTAGCTGGGAAGTGGGGGTGGGGGGATTAATTGGTTCACCGTGGTACCCCTAGCACCTAGAGCAGTGTCTCTTTGTTGTTGACACAGTAGCCACTCAATAACTATTTGCTCAGTGAATGAATTGTACAGGTCACACAGATACATCATAGCTGAAAACCAGGCTGTTAGAGTGGCAAAAGCAACATATTTGAAACAATCAGGTTTGGTCCCTATTCCAGCAACAGCTATGCAGTTTTGAAAAAGTTATCCTTCAAAGTCTATTTCTCAATCTGCAATTCGGGGTTTATGTCATCTTTCTCAGCAAACCAGACAGTTGCAGTCAATATTTATTTGGCATTATAAAAACAAACTTTCACTACCCGTAATTTACGGGCAACATATTTTTCTCTTAATCTCTGTTGTTCACATGGAACATAACGTAACAGTACGCCTTCAGAGGTCCTTATATTTTTTAGGTTATTATATAGTTGGCCCTCTGGTATCTTTGGGTTCCACTTGCTCAGTCAGCCAAGCCTGGTCAAAAATTTTACAAGTTCCATTAAGTTCCCAAAGGCAAAATTTGAATTTGCAGCATACCAGCACCTATTTATATAGCATTTACACGGTATCAGTAATCTACAGATGATGTAATTTACACAGGAGTATGTGCTTACGTTATACGTAAATACTACGCTGTTTTTTTTATAACGGACTTAAGCACTTGCGGACTTTAGCATCTGTTATAAACATCCCAGTTGCCTTCCAAGAGGGAGTGTCCGTCCTTGAGGTCACAAGGCTATCCAGTTTTGCAAGGCCCATGTCCTTTCTCCAACCCCAGATCTGTGTGGGGGCATTTGATAAAACCTAGACTTGCAAAGCTGACCACCCTCCCTGCAACGGCTGTCCTGGGGTTACCCGGACCCTGAGGGAGCCAACACGGCGCTCCAGCTACGCGGGTCTGAAACAGCGGGCTGGGCTTCAACCTTGGCCAAGCATCCGATTCGCCTGAGACTTGAAAAGCAGTCAGGGGCGCCACCCAGACCCTCCGGTTCAGTATAAGGGTGGGGACTGCGACCCCAGTCTGACCACGCCGGGGTGGGGGGGGGGGGAATGAGGGAGGGGGTGCGAGAACGCCGGACGCCGCCCCACACTCCGCACGTCTACCCGCTGCAAGCCAGCCCGGCGCCTCCAAGCGCCCTACGCTGGGACCCGGTAAGAATCCTCCAGCAGAGATTCCACGCCCTCAGCCGGCGCCGCTCTCCCGCGCCCGCCAAACTGGTCTCCCGCTAGCCTGTGCCTGGACTCCGCCCCCTAAGGTCTGGATTCTAGGCTGATTCCCAGTTCAGCTGGATCCCCGCCCACACGATGGCGCATTCTGGGAAAAAAAAAATCCTTCCAGCAGCCAATCATGTCCTCCAGCCAGTCTACACAGACGTCCCTCATATTCCCGCGGCACTTCAGACCCTCTACTCCTCAGCTCTAAGCTTGCCTAAGGGGCCTCCGTCCGTCTGGACTGCGCACGCGCATTCTCATCCGTTATGTGTGGAGGCGGGCGCGCAGGCGCAGTAGAAGTGTCGGCCTGGGCGGTCGCTAAACACGTGTGTTGGGCTGTTCCGTGCAGCAGTAGAGTCGAACCTCTATTTTGTTGGTGTCCATTGTGAGCGGCGGACTTTTAAAGGTCATGGCCCCGGCGGAAATCCTGAACGGGAAGGTGGTCTCCGCGTAAGCACCTGTCCTTGTTGTTAGGGCGTGTTGGGTTTGCAAGCGAGGACTGTGAGCAGGGTGTGCAGGTTCCCAATGACTTTTTTTTTTTCGCGGGAGGGAGACTTGTAGCGCAAGAGTCAGGCCAGCGGAGTGGGTAGCGATGATTTTGTCTTGAACCCCTCACACCTGAAGACTGGGTCTCTGCAACCAAAAAAAGGCGCCCCGGACATGATCTGCGTTTGTAGATGGGGTACCTGGTGGCCGTTCCTGCTGGCTTCTGTGCTTCTGGGACAAGTTCTCTTCCTCAGCCCGACAACTATTCTCCCAGAAGTGCAGCTGCCAGAAGAGTAGTTTGAGTTGCCTGCAGCATCCCACTCAGAAATCCAGTTACTTCCCTTCCGCCGTAATTTGGAGGGGAGGAGACTGATATTAATGAGGTAGCAAGACTTTATTACCAGGCTGATTAGGGTCAGAGGGTCTCCATCCAAAATCATAGCTTTTTCCTACTACACCAGAGTCATCATTTGCTAAGTGAAATCTAATAAACATTTCTTTCCCCCTCAATTTCATGCTCCTCTAACAGCTATCTCCTGTGTCCTGACCCTAGAGCTACTTTCTGGTTTGGCTCTTGAGTCCTGACAATATTTTACACTCCTTTTGACCTCTGCCATTTCTACTCCACGGGGAAATCTGGATGCTTAATTAGTGGATATGATTGCCAGCCTTAATTCCCTGGGAGTAACACCTGGCAGCTTTTTGTTTTGAGAGTTGACCGAAGTGGAGTGAGGGGGAGAGATGAAAGTAGAAGAGGAAAGGATATATTTTCTGTGATCCACCTGCAGGTTTTTCTTGGGACCTTGGACTTTACCAGTTATTTTGTAACAGCTGCAGCTGGCAACAATAATTGCCCCATGAAGCCCTAATTTTGTGTGTACAGGTTTTGACTCTATAGAGTCACTGGTGGTGAAACCCACCTTCGGCCATAATGATTTGTTTCCTGGAAGGTAGAAGTGAACAAAGAAGGTGAGATGTAATTTAGATGATGGTGAATCTCTCACAGTGGTGAAGAGGAACCCAGAACTTCTAGATTAGAAATCGCAATACTTAACATTTGAGCTCTTTTCTGCAGGTGATTTCCTAAATTGCATTGCTCGTGCTTGATCTTTTTTGTTTGGTTGCTTATATTCAAACCCATTGCCTTAATCAGAGCCTTTTCTTGATGAAATCTTCATTTTAAAGAGACTGAAGAGATGATTTAGATTTGCTTCTTGGCAGGCTACTGAGAATAGGTGCTCACTGGATATGTTTTGGTCTGAGTAGAGAGCAAATTAAACATGTTTGTAAGCTCCATAAGGGCCAATATGTGCATCATCTTATTTCTGTCTATCCAGAACACCTGGAAACCTTTCACTCCTTACTAGTTTTTTAGCATTAAGTGAGTTAGCTAACCTCTCTGTGCCAAAATTTTCTCAAGTGTAAAATAAAGATAATATCTAGGCCATTGAATTATTAAGAGAACTGAATGAGTTTCTAACTGAAGAGAATTTAGAATTGTTCCTGGTACAGAATAAGCGTTCAATACATGTTAGCTGTTAACAATTGGTAATTAGTTAATATATACAGAAGAGATTGATTCATTATCTTTTTCACAGTTTCAAGATTCAGTATCTTTTGACAGTGATAGTTGCCTTGAGACCTATTTTAGTGGTTCTCAATATAAACTGCACATAAAAATCAATTGGGGAGCTTTTTGGTTTTGTTATTGCTTTTTATTTACATATGGACACGTACAAAAAAGTGCACCTGTCATAGGTATATAGCTCAATGAGTTTTTCACTGCTAAACTTCAGTAGCACTCAGCGAGAAATAACATTGTTGGCACTCCAGAAACTCCTCTCTCACTCCCATCCCATCACCACCCTCCAACAAAGGTAATCGCTGTCTGACTTCCAACACTGCAGATTAGTGTTGCTTGTTTTTGATCTTTATATAAATGACATCAAGTAGTATAAAGTCTTCTGTGTGTCTGGTTTCTTTCAATCAGCCTTGTATTTCTGAAATTATTTCATGTTACGTGTAGCTGTAGTTCATTAACTCTCATCGCTGTTTTGTATTCTGTGTGAATATGCCACTATTTACTTATTCACGTACATTTTGGTTTCTCGTTTTGGTTGATTATGAATATTGAATAATGCTATGAGCATTCTTTTACATGTCTTTTGGTGGAACATATGATATATACATTTCTGTTGGTTAGATCCCTAAGAGTAGAATTGCGGAATGATAGGACACATATATGAACAGTTTTAGTAGAAATTGCCAATCTTTTCCAAGATAGTTTTGTGCACGTGCAGGTATGTGAAAAGGTTCAATCCCTGGGTCAGTAAGATCCCCTGGAGGAGAAAATGGCAACCCACTCCAGTATTTTTGCCTGGGAAATCCCATGGACAGAAGAGCCAGGCTGGCTACCGTCAATGGGTTCACAAGAGTAGGACACAAGTGAGCAACTGAGCACCTCCACATATCCACTCCATGCTTGGTACCTACACTAGACTGATTTAATTGTAGTTGCTAGCAGTAAACCACTGGACTCAACATTTTAAAAATCTTTTAAAATCTCATCCTGTGCTTCTAAAGCATCTTGACCACTTATCTAAACCCTTAACTCTTATGCTGAGCTTCCCTGGTGGCTCAGACGGTAAAATCATCTGCTTGCAATGCGGGAGACCCAGGTTCAACCCTGGGTCGGGAAGATCTCCTGGAGAAGGAAATGGCAACACTCTCCAGTATTCTTGCCTGGAGAATCCCATGGATGGAGGAACCTTGTAGGCTACAGTCCATGGGATCACAAAGAGTTGGACATGACTGAGTGACTTCACTTTAACTCTTAAATCCAAGTTTCATAGTTGAAGAGGAGAATGGCAGTGATCTGGAAATGACTGTTCCAGGTACTGGAAGGATTCCTTTCCCTCGTCTGCTCAGAAGTCACATAGCTGACCTTTGACACTGCCTCATGGTTGAGCAATCAGATAGTTCCAACTAATACAATTCATAAACAAGCACTAAGACTAAGGACTCTGCTTACAGAGGAGTTTTCTTTAATGTACTCATAAAATGGCTCTTTCAGACGCAGCCATAGCACCTTGACTTTCATGGAGAGCTTGAATCCAGGAGCAGGTAGAGCTCACAGCAGAAAGGAGAAGCTGTAGAGGGGGGACAGCCTGCTTGGTTCATGCAGTAGTGGAGTCCCTCAGCTCCAAGTGCTGAGGCTGGGCCAGGCCTCGGACTCTTGGCTGTGGCCCAGGGGGGCGTCCTGAACAGGAAGGTGGTGGGTCTTAGAGTTTGAGCTGGTGGGGCTGTAGGGTGTCCCTGCTGCTGCTGCTGCTGCTAAGTCTCTTCAGTCGTGTCCGACTGTGCCACCCCATAGACGGCAGCCCATGAGGCTCCCCTGTCCCTGGGATTCTCCAGGCAAGAACACTGGAGTGGGTTGCCATTTCCTTCTTCAGTGCATAAAAGTGAAAAGTGAAAGTGAAGTCGCTCAGTCGTGTCTGACTCTTCGCGACTCCATGGACCACGGCCCACCAGGCACCTCCGTCCATGGGATTTCCCAGGCAAGAGTACTGGAGTGGGTTGCCATTTCCTTCTCCAGCAGGGTTTCCCTACCTTCCCTCTTTTCCTGGGCCAGGGACACTCTTCAGAGGAAAGGTAAGTGCAGCCAGGGTTCCTGGGGTCCAGGAGAAGGGTTCCTCATTCCCCAGATTTGCAGATCAGATTCCTGTTGAGTCTCTCAGGACAAGCTTGCAAAACATCAAGTTCCCTGGGCAGATTCTGTCCTGATGTATTGTTTGAATTATAACACTTTGCTTTCTTCTTTGAAGGGGGAGGAAGAATGGGGCAGATCAAGAATACCATGGTGAGAAATTCTCTAAAATAGAGTTCACACCCATCCTATCCTGCAGCTGAGGAAACAGTTGAGGCAAGAAAAGTGATACGATTTGGCCAAAAGTTGCTTGACTGGTTAGTGGCAGAGGTTGATTTAGAATCAGGGTCTTCATCCAGTACATGGTGTTTCTCACCATCAAGTGCTTATTACTTTTCCTAAAAGGAATTTCATAAGCAATTTTTTTTTTCTTTACACCAGTCTTCCTCTCATTGCCATGCCTCCCATTCTGCTGAGAAGGCCATCCTAGACTTTTGTCTACTTTTACTTCTTCTCCCTTTCTGGCAGCCTGGACTGGGCAGAGTTCATCATTCCAGATGTCTTCTCTGCCTGTGGGAAACCTGGATCTGTTTGCCAGTTGTGTCTCTTTGGAAGGAACACTTCCATTTCTTCCTTAGGGGAGTTTCCAAAGTTGTAGCCTGGATTTGAACACTGGGGGAGATCTGAGGGTTAGGGACCAAGGTGTCTTTGGGGATATTTATTCATTCAGTAAATATCTGTGGGCCTCCAACTAGCCAGGCACTCTTCAAAGCCACAAGAGTATAACAGTCATCAAGACAGCCCACATCCCTACCCTGGTAGAATTTGTGTCCTAATGGGTAGATGAAGGTGGTAAAAATCGTTAAAGCAGGGTGTGAGGTAGTGAGAAGTGCCAAAGAGAAAACCAGTGCGGGGAAGGGGGTGGAGATTTCTGAGGCGTTGGGATATGGGGTTTGTAATTTTGAACATGAGAGTGTAAGAGGAACCTATGGGGAGAGGTTGAAGGAGGTGGGGCTGTGAGCCTGCCAGTGTTACAGAGAAGAGGATTCTTCACCAGAAACACAGCCTGTGCCGTGGAACTTTGACCTTGCCAGTTATTATTATTTAATGACTGCCCTGGGGTCAGCAGTGACGGCCTCAGAGAAGCTGAAGGTGAGTGGGGAGGCTGAATGAAAGTGCACTGGCCTTGGTGGTGAGAGCGCCCCCTGGCTTCAGGGAGGAACTCCTAAAGAAATGATACAGAGGGTGGAAAATAGACCGTGTCAGAAAAACTACCCTGATAACAGCTGTTAGACCAGAAGCGAACCACCATTCGCTTTTCAAAGGGGGCTAATGAAGTGTTGTACAATTTGTTTGACCTTTCCTTTTGCAGTTGAGCCTGTTACTTCCCCGGAGGGATTGATTAAGTCTCTTGATTAAGCCTTCTTTCTAAAAAAGCCGGTTGTGAAGAGACAGATGGTTTGCCATTTGTCAGGCCACCTAAAGAAGGTGCTCTGAGTTATGGGTGGAGCAGACCCTGTTGATGTGCCGGTAACACAGATTCCTGTGGGAGGTATCCACAGAGCTGGTCACGGAGTGCTCCCTCCAGGATCACTGGGCGACTTGGTTTACCTACTGCCTTAGCATCCTCATCTGTATACATGAGTGCCTGCTAAGTCACTTCAGTTGTATCTGACTCTTTGCGACCCTATGGACTGTAGCCCACCAGGCTCCTCTGTCCGTGGGATTCTCCAGGCAAGAATACTGGAGTGGGTTTCCATGCCCTCCTCCAGGGCAACCTCTTCCCAACCCAGGGATTGAACCTGCATCTCATGTCTCCTGCATTGGCAGGTGGATTCTTTTCAGATGCCACTGATGCCACCTGGGAAGCCCCCTCATCCGTATATTGGTCACCTAATTCATAGGATTGTTAAATGAGTCATTACTTGTAGAGCATTTAGAGCAGTCCTTGACACACAGTTAAGTTACAATAAATTGGTACTTAGTACATGTTGAATAAACAGATAGTGTTTGTATTTATCCAGACCATACCTGTGAATGCTGGTTTATCATCTTGAGCCTTAAAATTAGAATGTATGCTACTGTTCAAAGATAAAATGGAACCTTGATTATATGTTTAGCTACAGGGCTAGAAGAACTATTTTCTGTAAGAAGAGTTGGTTCACCACAGTGAAATTGATAAGCTTTTCATTTTGTCCTGCAGATAAAGTACCTGTAGGCCTTTTTGTGCTTGGAAAGATTTACCTATAATGAGTTCCAGAGTGTGGGCCTTTTGGAAGGTCCATGGAATGGTGACTGTCAACCTCAACCTTGGCTTGCGTCTGAGAGCCTGTGCAGGAGAGCAAGCAGGAGTTCCTGAAAGTGGGACCTTCCACTGATTCTTCACTAGGCCACCCAATCAGGCTGTTGGGTGTGTTGTAGGTGGACTGTGGCAGTCTGGACTGGCAGTCATTTATGTGGCCATGACACCAGCCAAAATCTTTACTAGGGCTTATCATCCCAGAAAATGTATCTGTCCTCACCCACCAGGAGGGGTGATAAGGCAGATTGAAATTTGGACAAGGGGCTTTGAGTAGAGGTATGTAGTCCCGGTTTATATCCCTATTTGCATGGAGAAGCCTCTGGAAGAAGGGGTATCAGAGTGGCCTGGCACAGGGGAGGGTCCCTTCTCCAGCTGACTCCTGGAGAGGCTGGACAGCCTTGTGTGGCTTTGGGCAAGTCAGTCAGCCTCACTTTCCGCTTCTGTGTAGTGGGGGCAATTATGATGGTGTTTATCTCCTGAGGTTGCCAAGAGGATTAAATGAGTATATGAGGTTCTCTGAAGCAGTCCTTTGTGCTTCTCGGGTTACAGCTATACCTTCTGACATCTGACCCACAGGGCAGAAAGCCATTGCATCTCTGCTTTGTGCAGTTTCCCCCACCTTAATGATTTCGCATAAGGTGGCTCCTGGCACCCTGTATGTAAGCCTTTGACCTTGAGGGAGAGGCCAACTAACCGTGCCACAGTCAGGGTTTCTCCGCTACCCAGGTCACCGCTTCCTCCATGTTGCAGTTTATGAAACTGCAGCCAGAAGTGACTTGTTTGACCAAGAGTTCTAAGGCTAGTGGCAGACCCTCATCAGTGTATTTTCCTTCCTCTCCAAGGGCTTTTTATTTGCTTGCTAAAAAGAATTACAATCTTTTACTGGCTAGATTTGGCTCTCCCTTTTAAGAGTTGAATGAATCAAACTGAGTCACCTCAGAAAATCATTTCCAGAGTCACAGTCATTTTTGACAGGTTGAAGACCAGTCAAATCACCCTCCTTTGTTAGCTAAACTTTTTTTTTTTCCCTCCCTTGCTGAAAAGTTCTTGCCTTCAAGCCTGGGCAGGAGAGGTACAGCTTTGGGTTGCTGACGCTTAATGCGCCTCAGGAAATAGGGAGTGTTTTTGTTAAAGGTTTTGCCAGAGCCTTTCAAAACCAGAGCAGGGAAGAGGGGCAGACTTATGATTCACAGGGATTATAATTTCGAATATGGAAATTAACCTCATACTCATTGTAAAAGGGACTTGTAGATAAAGATTTGAAGGAGGTGGGGCCATGATCCTGCCAGTGTTATGGGAAGGAGGGTCCACCGCCTTGCATGATTTAAGATAAATGATTTTTCCTTTGGATGTTGACCCCTGCTTAGTAAATAAGAAGCCTTTTGGACCTAAGCCGTTCCTACCCAAGACTGTCCTTTGCTGCTGCTGCTAAGTCGCTTCAGTCGTGTCCAACTCTGTGCGACCCCATAGACGGCAGCCCACCAGGCTCCCCCTTCCCTGGGATTCTCCAGGCAAGAACACTGGAGTGGATTGCCATTTCCTTCTCCAACGCATGAAAGTGAAAGTGAAGTTACTCAGTCATGTCCGACTCTTCACAACCCCATGGACTGCAGCCTACCAGGCTCCTCCGTCCATGGGGTTTTCCAGGCAAGAGTACTGGAGTGGGGTGCCATTGCCTTCTCCAAGACTGTCCTTTAGTCTTCTCTAAAAGCGGAAAGGCCAGGTCTCTGAGCCTTTTCTCAGCTAAGAGCTGTTGGCCTCTCCTCTTCTCCTGGTGGAGACCCCAGTATTTTCTACACTCTCTACATTCCCCTCAGATGCTGACCCAGAGGCCTGCTGAATGTCATCTGCTCTGACATTTAGATCTGTGGTTAGATAGTCCTGAAATAGGACTAATTCTGGGGGTTGGGCCCTTGCTTGCAGATCCTGAGACTTGTAGCCACTCCATCACATCTCTTAACTCTTGCTACCAGCTGAGAATTACAGAATGGTACCCTGGAGGCCAGATGCAGTTGTGTTTCGTTGGGCTTGCAGATTTATTTTTAAAAATTGGATTACTTCCCAACACAGTGTGTAATTACACATAAGAATTAATTAATTAATTACACATGGTCGCCTGACATTTTGAAAGACATGTAAAGTCCAGCAATACTGTACTCTGATTCAGCATCACAGATGTGTTGGGTCTGAGAAGAAGCTGCCCCCACTCCTGTGTGAGGGCAGGGGGAAGGTGGGACTACCTGGCAGTGTGCACCCTCTCTGACCGTGCTTTCCTCTGTGTGACCTTTCTCTAAAGTTAATGTAATTTTAGTCTGCTTTTAAAATCCTTCCTTTTATAAAGCTCAGTTGTGTCCGCCTCTTTGTGACCCCATGAACTGCAGCCTGCCAGGCTCCTCGGTCCATGGAATTCTCCAGGCCAGACTACTGGAGTGGGTTGCCATGCCCTCCTCCAGGGGATCTTCCCAACCCAGGGATCGAACCCAGGTCTCCTGCATTGCAGGTGGATTCTTCACTGAGTGAGCCACCAGGGAAGCCCTTTCCGAAGCCTTTCCCCACCAATTCAGTCTAGTTTGTAGCTCCATTTGTTTCCTCTAGTTCAGTTCAGTTCAGTTCAGTCGCTCAGTCATGTCCGACTCTTTGCGACCCCATGAATCGCAGCACGCCAGGCCTCCTTGTCCATCACCAACTCCCGGAGTCCACTCAGACTCATGTCCATCGAGTCAGTGATGCCATCCAGCCATCTTATCCTCGGTCGTCCCTTTCTTCTCCTGCCCCCAATCCCTCCCAGCATCAAAGTCTTTTCCTCTAGGTCAGTGGTTCTTAAATGGTGGCAGTTTTGTCCCTCCTTCCATGGCCACATTTGGACATGTCTGGAGACATTTTTGCTTGTCATGTGGCGAGTGGCTGGCTGCTGGTGGCATCTAGAAGGAGAAGCCAGGGGCTGCTGAGCATCCTGCTATGCACGGATGTCCCTACAACATAGAATTATCCAATCCAAATGTCAGTCATGTTGAGATCCATAAACCCTGATCTGGAGACCTCAAAAGCATTTATTTTGTCACTGTGTATATGGATTAATGATGACCTTTACGCTTACTGAGAATTTGGAGGTTTATTACAACTTTACACCAGTTAGCTGTTTTCGTGTCATAAGTATCAGGTAAGTCACTGTTCCCTTGGGTCTTTGAGAGAGTTTGAGAGAATTGGATGGAAGAATTTTACGTTCTAAATTTTCATTGGAGCCTAAAATAGATTCATATTAAGTTTTCAAATATATGTTTGAGGTACCTGTCAAGTTTAGTAAATATTTGTGTAAAATTATAATCGTTGTAAATATTTTGTTCTTAAACATAATAAAAGAGTACTGGTGTTGGTTGATATGTATACTGATAAAATGTAGTGCTTGATATTATCACTAAAAATGATGTATCAACAAGGTAATTTTTTTACATTTATTTTATTGAAATATAGTTGATTTACAGGGTTATGTTTCTGCTGTATAGCAAAGTGATTCAGTTCTCTGTGTGTGTGTGTGTGTGTATGTGTCTGTATATATACATACACACACTCATTCTACTTCATATTCTTTTCGATAATGGTTTATCTCAGGGTGCTGGTTATAGTTCCGTGTGCTGTACAGTAGGATCTTGTTTATCCATTCTGTATAGAGAATAGTTGGCATCTGCTACTCCCAGACTCCCAATCCATCCCTCCCCAACCTGCCCTGCCTTGGCACCCACAAGTCTGTCCTATGTCCGTGAGTCTGTTTCTGGTTTGTAGATAAGTTCATTTGCGTCATGTTTTAGATTCCACATATAAGTGATATCACGATATTTGTCTTTCTCTTTCTGATTTAGTATGATAATCTCTAGGTCTGTCCATGTTGTTGCAGACAGCATTATTTTGTTCTTTTTCATGGCTGAGTAGCATTCCATTGTGTGTGTATCACATCTTCTTTATCTGTTCACTTGCTGATGGGCATTTAG
The DNA here is from genome assembly GCF_032405125.1 of Capricornis sumatraensis. NCBI lineage: Eukaryota > Metazoa > Chordata > Mammalia > Artiodactyla > Bovidae > Capricornis > Capricornis sumatraensis. Next base: position 26,377,724 of record NC_091070.1, on the reverse strand, counting down.
GTTGTTTCCATATCTTGGCTAGTGTGAATAGTGCTGCTGTGAAGAGTGAAAGTACAGTTGCTCAGGTGTGTCCGACTCTTTGCGACCTCATGGACTGTAGCCCACCAAGCTCCTCTGTCTGTGGGATTCTCCAGGCAAGAATACTGGAGGGGGTTGCCATTTCCCTCTCCAGGGGATCTTCCTGACCCAGGGATCAAACCTGGATTTCTCACATTACAGGCAGATTCTGGGTGCATGAATATCTTTTTAAATTATAGTTTCATCTGGATATCTTCCTGGAGAAGGAAATGGTAACCCACTCCAGTATTCTTGCCTGGAGAATCCCCATGGACAGAGGAGCGTGGTGGGCTACCGTCCATGGGGATGCAGAGTCAGACATAACCGACCGACTAACAACACACACACTGGCTGTCTACCCAGGAATGGGATTGCTTCATCACATGGCAACTCTATTTTTAGTTTTTAGAGGAACTGCCACCCTGTTTTCCATAGTAGCTGCACCAATTTATTACATTCCCACCACCAATGTAGGAAGTTTCCCTTTTCTTCACACCCTTTCCAGCATTCATTATACTTTTTGATGATGGCCCTTTGGACTAGCGTGATGTGATATATCTCAGGGTAGTTTTGATTTGCGTCTCTATAATTAACAACGTTGAGCATCTTTTCATGTGCCTGTTGACCATCTGTATGTCTTCTTTAGAGAAATGTCTAGGTCTTCTTCCCATTTTTTGATTGCATTGTTTTTTGTTGTTACTGAGTTGTATGAGTTGTTTATATATTTTGGAAATTAAGCCCTTGTCAGTCACATCATTTGCAAATATGTTCTTTAACAAGAAAAATATTTAATTCAATTAAACTAATTTGGGATTTGAAGTATATACCTTTCTTGGAACACTAGGTGGCCTCAATTGTTTTTACAAGGAACTACATGTTATGTTTTTCCCAAAAATTTGAAGAATTTTTTAGCAGTATGAGAGGTTCAGTGAAAAATAAAACAGCAAATGAACGAAATGAAAATAAAACAAATAAAATCAGACATTTGTGTTTTATTGCATTGTAAAATCTTGAAACAACAACCTCCTTGAGGGGAAAAAGAGAAATGTGTGTCCTGGTTTAGAATAGCCCTACATGTTGATGAATGTTCTTGCTTTCTCTCTGATCAACTACTAAAGGCCTATTCTGTGGACCTTTTAAGGATCATTTGCAAATTCCTCTAAGCCTATGTTAACATTTCAGTGTTTGTTGACTGGGCAGCTTGTTTTTCATCATGTAGATTTCTTAGCCACGTAGCTAAATATCCTTTTCTGCCTCCTTTTCCTGCCTATAGCTTCTGTTGAAATGTCTTTGTTAGGGTTATATTTTGGCAGTGCTTTTTTTTCTCAGGCATAAAATGCCCAAAATTTAAAAATGGGCCCTCCTGTGAAACAGAATGAGTTGAAACTTGTAATGGAGTTTTTCAAGAGTAATTGTACAAGACTTGAGGCAAGAGATCTAGGTGACTGTTTAGGGATGTTAGACTTTGACTAGGACTGTTCAAGAGTAATAAGATTCTATAGGGATGTACACCTTTAACTTTTATTAACTAGGGTCTTTGACACTTGGGTGTGGGAGAAATCAGCTTGGAAAAAACTGATAAGTCATGCAGATCCATAGAGATTCAAACAGATTTTGACAGGTTGAGCTATAAATGATTCCACCTTGATTTTTGCAGCTTAGAAAGAAAAGGTAACCCCAAACATTGCATTTTATCGGCCAGCAGCAGAGTTTCTCAGCCTTGGGCACTGTTACCATGAGGGCTGGGTAATTCTTCGCTATGCTTTGTCCTGTGCATTGTAGGGTATGTAATTGCATCTACCCACTAGATGCCAGTAGTAACTTAGTTAAACTGCATCTGTGTCTATTCACGTTTAGTTGGCTATGACTCTCGGCTCAGGACTAGTATCTGTCCTTCAGGACCAGAGAGACGTCAATGGTTTACTGCTACTTTGTCCTGCTAATGTCAGTGGCGGTTTAGTTCTGATTTTTCCTACATCAAGACTGAGCTATGTCTTCCCTCAGATTTTAGGGTATGCTGATGGAAGATGGTGTGACCAGCATGTGTAGTTCTATTCAGGGATCAGAGATGTTTCTCCATATGCCCACTTTTGCCTCGCTTTGCTCCCAAAATTTTTACCAGGATGATGTAACTTGCAGGGCCATGGATAGAAATGAGAGGTATCTGCAATCAAGGAAGTTTCTGTTGATTTAGGAAGCTTCAGTGATTCGAAAGTTATTCCATTATACATTTAAACTTTCTAAAAATGAGCTATAAAAAGTAAAGGGCTTCCCCCTATTTAATTCATCACAGCTTTATGACCCTAAAATAAAGGTAGACAAGGGAGGGAATGTTAATTTCTCTCTCCATCTTTTTCTTTTACAGTCTCAACTTCAGACATACCTGACACTTGGGTTTGTTTTTCCACTTTTCATTTTAAGGTACTTCAGTTTCTGGCCGAACAAGAAAGCCAGGCAGGAAAAAAAAAAATTTAAGGGACTTATGGAGACCTAATTACAACTATCTTAATTTCTCCACCCCCGCCCCGCCCCCCTCACCAGGGCAGATTTTCCACCTGATGCTTTAGTGTTCTGTGCTGTCTAGTTCTTGCTTACTGTGGATTATGTGCATGTTAGACTGTCTCATTGATATTCTGATCATGTCTCATAAAGAGGCCTAAGTGTTAACTTTTCAACAGAGCTTTGTATTTGGAAAACTATCCCTGCAAATTTTAAAATGATCCTGCTTCTTAGAGAAAGTTTAAGGGAGGCAGTATAAGTGATCTCAAGCTATAATTTCTTTTAGGGGGAAAAAAATGCACCCTTAGACCCATTAAAATTATAGCATAGAAAATAAAGAACATTTTGTTCTTTGCTATTAACTTCCTGGGCTGAAACAACATTTTCCACCTCGACTACCTTATAGTACTGGGTTCCTGCAGCTTACTACCTGCTGAGTTTAAGTATTATTTTTATTTGTCCCTAGATTCTTTCCTTGGGTCTCAAATGCTTCCTTATTCTAGAATCCTTATAAGATTTGGTAAATAAATTCACTGTCCTGTCTTTAAAATATTTGTACCATCAGTCTTTCCAGCTCCATCTCACAACCCCCTCAAACTTCAGAGTCCCCTGTATTCCTGGTATTTCCTCTGTGTTTCATGTTTTGTATATCTGGAATATATACTTCTTGCCAGCTTACCTCTGATACCATAATCCAAGCTACCACCACCTCTTGGCCTGGATTTTACAGTTGCAGTAACTTCTTGCTGATGTCCTTAATTCTCACCTTTCCCCCTTGGGTGTATTCCCAATTCAGCAGCAAGAATAATCCTTTAAAAATGTAAGGCTGAGGACTTCCCTGGTGGTCTAGATGCTTCTGTTCCAATGAGAGTGAGGGTTCCATCCCAGGTTGGGGAACTGGAATCCCACATGTCACAGGGCACAGCCAAAAAAAAAATTTTTTTTCAAGTGAGTTCCATCACGTCAGCCCCACTGAAAACCCTTGAATGGCTTCCCATAACATTCAGAATAAACGACTATCTACCTGATTTGATTACTATTTCCTCTTGGACCTCATTTACCCACTCGGGGCCTTTTGCACCTGTTGTTCTTTCTGTAATTTGGCCCTGGGAGAGGCACCTGTCCTGACTGCTTAGCGCCTGTGTGTGCATCTGTGAACAGGAATAAGAACGCTTTTTCTCCCTTGCCTACCGCAGGGGGTTATTGAGTCTCAGATGTGTTCATCTTTTCACTGTTGGTTCACCTTACTGTCTCACATTGTGCTAGGAATTGTTTTTTTTTAACACCTACCCCTCCTAAGACTCCCTTCCGCACTGTGGGTTTTATTTGGGTGGGGAGGGGTAAGGAGAACCAGTAGAAGCCTCTGCCTGGCACTTTGTGTTAGTTATGACAGTGGTTGCGGGAAGGAAGGGGAGAGCAGAGAGTGGAGACTTGTTCTCTGCAGCAACCTGGGCAGCACTTCCAGTCCTAGGGCAGGAGAAACCACTCTGGCTGGAGCTGCGGGGGAGTTTCAGCGGGAGCCCAGGGAGGACTTGGCAACTCTAGTGTTTCCTGTTGTCTTATGTCAGCGCAGAATTGTGCCTCTGTTCATTAAAATCTCAGTAAAAGAAATCCAATAGTCAGTTGATACTTGTGTTGAACATATGATTTGTAGAATATTGGATTTGAAAAAACAAGGCTACTAGCTACAAGATTTTGCAGTCCTAGTTCTAACTTCTTGTATCACTAAACATTCTTACCATTTACTGCTGCTGCTAAGTCGTGCTTCAGTCGTGTCCGACTCTGTGCAACCCCATAGACGGCAGCCCACCAGGCTCCCTCATCCCTGGAATTCTCCAGGCAAGAACACGGGAGTGGGTTGCCATTTCCTTCTCCAATGCATGAAGGGAAAAGTGAAAGTGAATTTGCTCAGTCGTGTCTGACTCTTAGCGACCCCACGGACTGCAGCCCACCAGGCTCCTCCATCCATGGGGTTTTCCAGGCAAGAGTACTAGAGTGGGGTGCCATTGCCTTCTCCTAATGTCTGTTTAGTGAAGGTGTTTTTTCAATTTCAATGTATCTAATAATACATATTATTTGTGACTTGAAGCATTAAGTTTTAACTCCAGTTTAACTCTTTTTTTTTTCTCCAGGCAAATAAAGGAGAGACTGAAGAACCAAGTCATTCAGATGAAGGAGGAAGTACCTGGTTTCATACCAGGCCTGGCAATTTTACAGGTATTATGATAGTGTGTTTCCACTAGTATCTTTCTTCCTTTCTCAATCTCTCAGTAGTACTTAAGACAACAAGCACATCAAGGTTCTCCCTCTTTTTTGGCTTCTGTGAGTCCTCAGACCTTTGCAGTTTCTCTGTGCAGGCTACTCCTCTTCAGCTCAACTTCTGCATGTGGACCTGCTCTGGCTCTCGGCTATTCTTTGTGGATACTTTTCCCTTATCCAGCATCTCTTGATCATTGGTCTTAGGACCCGTTTGCTACTGCTAAGTCACTTCAGTTGTGTCCTACTCTGTGCGACCCCATAGACGGCAGCCCACCAGGCTCCCCCATCCCTGGGATTCTCCAGGCAAGAGTACTGGAGTGGGGTGCCATTTCCTTCTCCAATGCATAAAAGTTAAAAGTGAAAGTGAAGTTGCTCAGTTGTGCCCGACCCTCAGCGACCCCATGGCCTGCAGCCTTCCAGGCTCCTCCGTCCATGGGATTTTGCAGGCAAGAGTACTGGAGTGGGGTGCCATTGCCTTCTCTGAGGACCCCTTTACACTAAAAAATTTAAGACTTAGGGAACTTTTGTTTATATGAATTTATCCATTGATATTTTACTATATTAGAAATGAAAACTAAGAAGTTTAAAGATATTTGTATATTTTAAAATGCCAATAGTAAGCTCACTCGGAGAAAGCAATGGCACCCCACTCCAGTACTCTTGCCTGGAAAATCCCATGGACAGAGGAGCCTGGTAGGCTGCAGTCCATGGGGTCGCTACTAGTCGGACACGACTGAGCGACTTCACTTTCAGTTTTCACTTTCATGCATTGGAGAAGTCACTGGCAACCCACTCCAAGTGTTCTTGCCTGAAGAATCCCAGGGACAGGGGAGCCTGGTGGGCCGCCGGGGTCACATAGAGTCGGACACTACTGAAGCGACTTACCAGCAGTAGCAGCAGCAAGCTCACTATATATTAGCATTCAGTTTAGTTCAGTTCAGTCGCTCAGTCGTGTCCGACTCTTTGTGACCCCATGAATCCCAGCACGCCAGGCCTTCCTGTCCATCACCAACTCCAGGAGTTCACTCAGATTCACGTCCATCAGGTCAGTGATGCCATCCAGCCATCTCATCCTCTGTCGTCTCCTTCTCCTCCTGCCCCCAATCCCTTCCAGCATCAAAGTCTTTTCCAGTGAGTCAGCTCTTCGCATGAGGTGGCCAAAGTATTAGAGTTTCAGCTTTAGCATCATTCCTTCCAAAGAAATCCCAGGGCTGATCTCCTTCAGAATGGACTGGTTGGATCTCCTTGCAGTCCAAGGGAGTCTCAAGAGTCTTCTCCAACACCACAGTTCAAAAGCATCAATTCTTTGGTGCTCAGCCTTCTTCACAGTCCAACTCTCGCATCCATACATGACCACAGGAAAAACCATAGCCTTGACTAGACGGACCTTAGTCGACAAAGTAATGTCTCTGCTTTTGAATATGCTATCTAGGTTGGTCATAACTTTTCTTCCAAGGAGTAAGCGTCTTTTAATTTCATGGCTGCAGTCACCATCTGCAGTGATTCTGGAGCCCCAAAAAATAAAGTCTGACACTGTTTCCACTGTTTCCCCATCTATTTCCCATGAAGTGTTGGGACCAGATGCCATGATCTTTGTTTTCTGAATGTTGAGCTTTAAGCCAACTTTTTCACTCTCCTCTTTCACTTTCATCAAGAGGCTTTTTAGTTCCTCTTCACTTTCTGCCATAAGGGTGGTGTCATCTGCATATCTGAGGTTATTGATATTTCTCCCAGCAATCTTGATTCCAGCTTGTGTTTCTTCCAGTCCAGCGTTTCTCATGATGTACTCTGCATATAAGTTAAATAAGCAGGGTGACAATATACAGCCTTGACGTATTCCTTTTCCATTAAGTAATATTTTTATGGCTTAGTAACTCTTAGAAACAATGGAGTGAGAAGAGGGGCATTGTTTTCCATTTTTGCAAAACCCTTTACTGTCTGGCTTAATAGGGAACAGCTGGATTCCTGTCCACTTTTCAGTCTCTTGCTCTTCTAGGTTTGATTGAAATGTGTGAAGAACCTTCATATATATCTGACCTTATACAGACATATAGTTGTAAAAGGAAGCGTTCTTTTGATATTCTTCTCATAATTGTGGATGTTTTTCTTTAGTACTATAAGGACTCAATACGTCAAGGCTGTATATTGTCACCCTGCTTATTTAATTTATATGTAGAGTACATCATGAGAAACACTGGACTGGAAGAAGCACGAGCTGGAATGAAGATTGCTGGGAGAAATATCAATAACCTCAGATATGCAGATGACACCACCCTTATGGCAGAAAGTGAAGAGAAGCTAAAAAGCCTCTTGATGAAAGTGAAAGAGGAGAGTGAAAAAGTTGGCTTAAAGCTCAACATTCAGAAAACGAAGATCATGGCATCTGGTCCCATCACTTCATGGGAAATAGATGGGGAAACAGTGGAAACAGTGTCAGACTTTATTTTTTGGGGCTCCAGAATCACTGCAGATGGTGACTGCAGCCATGAAATTAAAAGACGCTTACTCCTTGGAAGAAAAGTTATGACCAACCTAGATAGCATATTCAAAAGCAGAGACATTACTTTGTCGACTAAGGTCCGTCTAGTCAAGGCTATGGTTTTTCCTGTGGTCATGTATGGATGTGAGAGCTGGACTGTGAAGAAGGCTGAGCCCCGAAGAATTGATGCGTTTGAACTTCTCCAACACCCTGGGATTTCTTTGGAGGGAATGATGCTAAAGCTGAAGCTCCAGTACTTTGGCCACCTCATGAGAAGAGTTGACTCATTGGAAAAGACTCTGATTCTGGGAGAGGTTGGGGGCAGGAGGAGAAGGGGACGACCCAGGATGAGATGGCTGGATGGGATCACGGACTCGATGGACATGAGTCTGAGTGAACTCCGGGAGCTGGTGATGGACAGGGAGGCCTGGCGTGCTGCGATTCATGGGGTCGCAAAGAGTCGGACACGACTGAGCGACTGAACTGAACTGACTGAAGTGAAGTTTCAAAAAGGTAGTTGCAGTGTGAAATCTGAAACTGTTATCAGTGAACCTTCGTATTTTGTTAAGTCGGAATCTTGTTTTATGTTACAGTTTGAATGGATATTTACCTGTGTGTGGTTTTGTTATGTTCTTCGTTCCTCATCTGAAAAATAATGGTTCACTGAATTATACAGATCTCCCAAATGTTAATACATTTTATTACGTGATTTTTAAAAAATCATAATCATTACTGTCACCAACAAGCTCATCAAAAAAGCCTGCAAGTGTTGGGAAGTTGTCAAGCTCACAGGAGTACATAAATACCAATTTTTGCTTGAAAGCTCCAATTTTGTCATTAGTTACTTTCCTTGCAGTAGCAGGCTCGCTTTATCCAATTTTGAGAAAATATTTGCCAAATGTTCAAGCCCAAGTAATCATTGTTTGTCAGTTGTTCTTTCGAGTAAATTTGGTGTTTCATTAAAAAACTGGCCAGTTCTGCTTGCAAGGCAAGAAAGCACAAGTACTTTTCCTAGTGACAGCCACTTCTGTTTATGGTCAAAGTGCTTTATGATTGCTTCCCCATTCTTTATGCAGAATATTGAAAAGACATGTACTCAAGGATCGAGGTTTAATAAAAATAATTGTTACTGCATCAAGAGCACTTCTAAGTGAAATTGGTGTCTATGTTGTTTTCTTTTTTTCTTTTTTTTACTGAGCGTGTGTGACAGTGAAGGATATCCTTATGACTAGTACAGTTTGGTGCCATTGTCTTAATTCTTACTAAGTCATCAGCAGTCTTACCCGCCATAACTTTTGCAGCCTCGATACACATGTCAATACAGTGAAAATGGCAAATGACATAGTATTATGATGGCACTAGCAGGCCTTCTAAAAGGGTGTTGGGGTTCCCCAAGAGTGTATGATCCACACTTTGGGAACCATTGCCCTGCACAATTTCATCTGACCCCCAGATATCAGCTGTAGGTCAGGAACTTGTAAACCTGGATTTCTTCTGAGTTCCAGACTGTTGGCTTCCAGGACATCACTCCCTTCTCTAATCTTTTTGCTTGCTGTTCCTGTTACCTTGACCATTTAAATGCCAATGCTCAGCCCTCAGACCTCTTTTCTACCTTATTCTTTCTGTAAGTGAGCCCCCAGGCCCGTGGCTGCTTGGGAGAATACTTCCTAGCCAAGATTTCTTCCAAGAGCTCCAGGTTCATCCCGTAAGAGGCCTTCAATAAAAAGGCAGAAGATATTTCATAAATACATGTCATGTGGACAGATGTACAAATGAATGGCTAAAGGGTTTCCTGGGACAACAAGAAACTGATAGCTTGCATTTGAAATTCCGTTCAGAAACACCTGGTCCCTCACGTCTCATTTCTCTCTGTATGTGTGTCTCCATATATATCGTTTAATTCCTTGCTAAGTTCTGTTCCATGTTCTCCAAGAATTTCAGAGTGAATAATACCGCCCCCGCTCCATTGCTATACATTATCTGAAAGGCCTTAGTTGAGAAGAAAAGCACCAAAGGCCTGTCGTTCTGCCTGGTCTGTTCTGTGCTTTGGTGGATTTTCCTTTTTTATTTTTACAAATTGCTAAGAATCAAAGGTATATGTTGTGGGTGTACACTTGGTACATATGTGGGACCAGTTATTTCTTGGCTTATTCTTGTGAATTGTTTGTTGTATGAAGAGTAAATGTCATAGACAAGAAATCTGTCTCTGTAAAGCCCTTTTTTGTAGCAGTAGCGAAGGTTTTTTTTTTTTTTCCTGTTTTTAAAATTGGCTTCCAAGCTCCTATTTTAAACTTATTGATTGCAAAGTGTTTTTGTTACATAAATGCTGTTCTGTAACTTGTCTCCTATGCTCTTGCCAATAAAACAGTGGTTGAATATTTTAATCTTGTACTTTAGCACCAGGAGCAATATCATTCTATGATGCAATGCTCACAGATTATGTTGTAATCACATCTGTGCCACCTCAGACCTCTTGTGTTTTTTTTTCCATCCTGGTGACTGGCACCACCATTTCCCCACATACTCAGAGCAGAAACCTGAGCTGTGTCTTGTCCTCTCTGCTCTCCACATCATAAGCTCTTGAGATCTCTTCCCTCCTTTTGTGTATTTATTTATTTTGAAAATCATTTTGTTTAATTTACTATCATTATGGTTATTACTATTATTGGTTGTGCTGGGTCTTTGTTGTTGTGCCTGGTCTTTCTCTCGTTGTAGTGCACAGGCTTCTCATTGCAGTGACGTCTCTTGTTGCAGATCACAGGCTCTAGGGGACACAGGCTCATTAGTTGCTGCACACAGGCTCAATAGTTGTGGCGTACAGGCTTTGGTCACTCCACAGCATGTGGAATCTTTCTGGACCAAAGATCACACCCATGTCCCCTCTATCAGCAGGCGGGTTCTTATCCACTGTATCACCAGGAAAGTCCATTTTCCCTCCTCTTGATTTCTTCTGCTCCCACCCCACTAGGGCACTAGTCACATGCTTACAAACTTCTGATCTGGATGCTTCCAGTCTGTCCTTTTACCCACAGATGCCACCCTTGTCAAAACGCAAATCTGATCATACACAATCCAGCCACACACACTGCCCATCCTATGCAAAAAGAATGACAGTACTGTTTATGTAATGTCTCTATAGTTCAAGTGATTTGTATATATTTCTGGTTGTTCTCATTTTTATCTTATCCCCCGACTACAGGATGGGAGCTGTCTTCTTGTAGACACAGTAATGAAACCAAGCAGGAGCCTGTGGGGTCCCATGTGGTACAAATCCTTCCTGTGTCCCCCATTTCTCATTTGTAAGAAATAGGCTCCATTCAGCCTCGCATAGGGCAGATTCACACAGTTGCTTATCAGGGAAGGGAGGGGATGTAGAAATACAGGAGAGGGACTGTCTGGAAACAATAGTAGAGCACAGCCTTGGGGCAGGGTCCCGGTTCCTTCTCAGGGAATATACATGAAAGTAGCTTTGAGTTATTCTTCACAACTAAGGCCCCCACACAAGTGAAGGATGATAACTTCAAGCTGAGCACAAGACTCCTAGAGCACTTCCCTGTTTCCTTACCACCAACCAATCTGAAGAAAGTCACACACTCTGTTGCTCTCAACCCAAGTCTTGCTATAAAATCTTTTCCCTGGAGCTGAAGAAAAACTAATGAATTCCCAGGATATTTTATGTTGTAAAACAGGAATCGGAAGACCATTTTGTCTTGTTCAGTCGCTCAGTCATGTCTGATTCTTTGTGACCCCACGGACTGCAGCAGGCCAGGCTTCCCTGTCCTTAACCATCTCCTGCAGCTTGCTCAAACTCAAGTCCATTGACTCAGTGATGCCATCCAACCATCTCATCCTCTGTCGTCCCCTTCTCCTCCTGCCTTCAATCTTTCGCAGCAAAAGGGTCTTTTCCAGTGAGTCAGCTCTTCACATCAGGTGGCCAAAGTATTGGATCTTCAGCTTCAACATCTGTCCTTCCAGTGAATGTTCAGGGTTGATTTCCTTTAGAATTGACTGGTTTGATCTCCTTGGTGTCCAGGAGACTCTCTCAAGAATCGTCTCCAACACCGCAGTTCGAAGGCACCAATTCTTCGGTGCTCAGCGTTTTTTATTGTCCAGCTCTCACAGCGGTATATGACTACTGGAAAAACCGCAACTTTGACTGTGTTCGTTAGCATGTTGGCCTTTGTTGGCAAAGTGATGTCTCTGCTTTTTAATATGCTGTCTAGGTTTGTCAAAGCTTTTCTTCCAAGGACCAAGGGTCTTTTAATTTCATGGCTCCAGTCACCATCCTCAGTGATTTTGGAGCCCAAGAAAATAAAAGTCTGTCACTGTTTCCATTTTTTCCTCATTCATTTGCCATGAAATGATGGGACTGGATGCTGTGATCTTCATTTTTTGAATGTTGAGTTCTAAGTCAGCTTTTTTCAGTCTCATCTTTCACCTTCATCAAGAGCCTCTTTAGTTTCTCTTTGCTTTCTGCCACTAGGGTGGTGTCATCTGATATTTGAGATTTTTGATATTTCTCCCAGCAATCTTGATCCCAGCTTATGCTCATCCAGCCTTGCATTTTGCATGATATACTCTGCATATAAGTCAAGTAAGCAGGGTGACAATATACAGCCTTGATGTATTCCTTTCCCAATTTTGAACCAATCCATTGATCCATGTCTGGTTCTACTGTTGTTTCTTGACCTGCATACAGGTTTCTCAGGGGGCAGGTAGGATGGCTTGGTAGTCCCATCTCTTTAAGAATTTTCAACAGTTTGTTGTGATCCACACAGTCAAAGGCTTTAGCATAGTCAATGAAGCAGAAGCAGATGTTTTTCTGGAATTCTCTTGCTATTTCTATGACCCAGCAGATATTTGATCTCTAGTTCCTCTGCCTTTTTAAAATCCAGCTGTACGTCTGGAAGTTCTCAGCTCATGTGCTGTTGTTGTTGTTGTTATGATTTGATTTGATTTATTCAGCCGCTCAGTTGTGTCTGACTCTTTGCAGCCCCATGGACTGCAGCACGCCAGGCTTCCCTGTCCTTCACCATCTCCTGGAGTTTGCTCAAACTCACGTCCATTGAGTCGTTAATGCCATCCATCCATCTCATCCTCTGTCATCCCCTTCTCCTCCTGCCTTCAATCTTTCCCACCATCAGGGTCTTTTCCAGTTAGTCAACTCTGCATCAGAGCTTCAACTTCAGCATCAGTCCTTCCAATGAATATTCAAGGTTGATTTTGTTTAGAATTGACTGGTTTGATCTCCTTACTGTCCAAGGGACTTTCAAGAATCTTCCCCAACACCACAGTTCGAAGCATCGATTGTTCAGCGCCCAGGGCTGGGTAATTTCCTAGGCTAGGAAGTAGGAAGATTATTCCAGTTACTTTGGAGAAGTGGCAGGGATTTCCAGGAACTGGGCCACTGCCCACGTTTTGGCCTTTTATGGTCAGCCTGGGAACTGTCATGGTGCCTGTAAGTGTGTCATTTAGCTTGCTAATGTATTACAGTGAGCGTATAATCAGGCTCTACTGGAAGTAGATGGCTCTACTGCCATCCTGTACCTAATGGATTCTAACTGATTTTTGTGGTATCCTGTTCTTTAACGGTTGTGTCGTTCTTTTAACTGTTATGCCCTCCCCCCTTCCCTTTTGTCTCAATAGGACCTTTTTTGGATGATGTAATTGACCTCCTTCAAAGAAGAAATTGGTGTTTCTGATAAAATGCTTAAGTGATTTTTTTTTGGTATAAACTATAATGGGATTAAGATTCGTTCTGGGAAACCAGTCTGCCATCCACCCACTTGACTGTCAGTCAAGAAATCTACTGTTCTTCAACTAAACATTCCTTTTGCGTCCAGTTTGAGAATGATTGTGTAACCATTTTCCCTATTAGATGCCTATACTGAGTGTTTCAACTGGATCCTAAGAGGTGTTTTCCTTTGCCTTAGGATTACAATCAGACTTTGATGTATGCTCATAACTCTCAAGCTTTTTTTTAAAAACGAGTGGTCATTTTGGAGTTTTAGAAAAATTCCTTCAGAAACATCCAGACAGAAACAGCAACAACAAAAAGACTTCAGACTTTTGTGATATTAAATGCCAAAGACAGCAACCTTGAAGGAAAATGTCGTGATTCTAAACTTGACCAAATTTGTCCTTCGAGTGCAGAGACGGCAGAGAGATATTTTCAGGTACACATGGACTCAGGAGAATTGCCCACACCTTTCCAGAAAAGTGACTTACAGTTGTATCTCAGCTACATCAGAGATGAAGATAAAATATAGAACAGTTGTAATTTATTTTAAAAAAAACAGCAGGGAGTGATAAAAAACCATTTAATCTCAGAGTTAAGTCGAAATAACTAATTGTAGTTATGAATATGGTCTACTTAAAAAACGTACAACCTAAGAGCTGTGAGTTGTTTGCTCAGTGTCTAACTGAGGGCAGTACCCCAGGAGACAGCAGTAGTCTCTCCAGTTGCTCAGAGAAACTGTCCCAAAGAGGTCGGGGGAGGAGCCGGTATGCATCGGTGAGTGTGGACTGGGGATACAGGCAGTCAGGATCCCAGTGAAAGGTTAACTGCGGGCACCGGGATCAGATATCTCAGTGATTTTGGTGCTTTTCTGTGTGTGAGAAGATGCATGAATCTGGGGTCATTGACATTCTTCCTAAAGATACACATTTGAACTGTCTCAGGGGCCCACATATCCAAAACATGGAATACTGCAACCTGCATTCCTTTCAGGGTGGACTTGCAGGTCCGTGACTGTGGTGGCTACTGACATGATCCTTACAGAACTGGAATGGCAGGAGACATTCTTTGTTTACAATATAAGGAAAAACAAAATACTCCTACCTTTCTTATTTGATCTAAAAACCTGGAAGGTATTAAATCTGGTAACCAAATCAATGAAGGTTGGATGATAGGGGCAAAGGTCATACATGTGAAAAGGACAGGAACGATGAGCTTAAAATCCCTAAATTTCCCTAAAATCCTAGGGAAATCCTCCCAGTAAGCAGCTAATGCATTTAGGTGCAGAAAACCAAATACCCCTCACTGGACTTCTCTGGCTATCTTGAAATTCAGTTTAGCACTGGCAAAACTGAGACTTCTCTAGAAAGACACCTGCAGCTAAGAGTGAGGCCATGTTCCGTGAACCTATGTTCCGTGAACCTAAGGAGAGCCTCCAGGAACAGCATCAGGTGACTAAGCCTGGAGCTACTCTGTTCCTAGGGCCAGCTGCTTTCTCCAGAGTTGTCCTGTGTAAAGTAGCCACATATCACTTATCTCTGGTGTCAAGGGACCTACAGTTTTTCCCCCTGCAGTTTGGGGAGAAACCAAACTTATTGTGATAAATCACCCCGAGAGGACATTTCATTATTGAAAAGAGCAAATGTCAGCACTGATACGTGGGTGGGGAAATATTTGTAAAGGAAATTTCTTAGGTAAGTGATTACAGTGAAAACCTATGTATATCCATGATTAAAGAAACAGGGACCATGTTGAAACCTAGCATGGTGGGTCAGAGAAGTTGGCTTCTGGGTACTCTTTCCTCTCTGTCTTGAGGGCAGCAGACTGCCCTTTGCCTGGCGTAGGCAAGTGTTGTGTGTGAGCTGGGAACAGTTCGGTTCACCCTCATTGATTCCTCTTCTCTGTGGCTGAGCCTGAGAGCTTTGCCCTGCCCCCAGAGGTGGGGAGAGGGCGCAGATGTCTTATCAGAGCTACCATGCGTTCTTGCATGTTGCCAGTTCCTCCGCCCCCCTGCACTGTTGCTCTGGCTCATACGCTTACTGGCAAGCAGCGGTTCCCCGTGGTTTAGGCAGGCCACTGCTCCCTCACTTAGTTCCCAGAGCGGGTGCTAAAGTGTCTTTTCTGTGGGGGTCAGGCGTGCTTTGCTCTGTTTGGTACTGCCTGCTGTGTTCGCGTCTCCATGCTGTCCCGCCATCCTCCTTATTCTCCTGTAAAAGTTCTCGGGAGCAGGAGTCTCATAATTAAACATTGCTTTTATCAAAACTGAAATTTTAGAAGCTTTGCCTTACAGTTTGCCTTTCCCTAATCATCCGATTTGCATGTCTTTGTTATTCCAGGTTGGCAACAGAGATGACTCTAATCTTTATATAAATGTGAAGTTGAAGGCTGCTGAGGAGGTAAAGCCCAGAAGAATGGTGCCAACACCCCACCTCAGCTCCCACCCCTCCCCTTCTCTGAGTCCTGTCTGTCACCCCTTGCACTCCTCCCACAAAAACTTTCATCACCCGCAGCAGACTTCGGTTTACCTATTTTGCAAGTTAGAAATGG
Source organism: Capricornis sumatraensis (assembly GCF_032405125.1). Lineage (NCBI taxonomy): Eukaryota > Metazoa > Chordata > Mammalia > Artiodactyla > Bovidae > Capricornis > Capricornis sumatraensis. The sequence continues at coordinate 26,362,146 of NC_091070.1, read as the reverse complement.
GTGACAGAGCTTCAGCCTGTAGTTGGCCCTCCAGTGTTTAGAATCAGTGATCTGAGCAGGCGTAGAGAACATAAACGTGCCTCAGTTCGGCGGTGACAGTTAACGAAGGATGGGGGGCTCAAAGCAGGAGACTCATTCTTTAGGACATGTGAGGGTGGAATGATGCCTGCCTCTCTTGCTTTGGTTTAGTCACATCTGCAGAGGAAACAGGCCCATGTCTCAAGTCCTTTTGCCATGTACCCATTTTAAATGTTCATTCTTGCAGATCGGGATCAAAGCCACGCACATTAAGTTACCCCGAACGGCCACGGAATCTGAGGTGAGCAGTTAGGAGTCAGCTGTTAAGAGGGCAGCTGAAGTGCTTTTCTCACTGGTTTTAGTTTCAGAGAACTTTGGGGGCTGATACAGTCAGCACACAAGAGACCTCCAGATAATTCTTTCTCTGCAGACTCAGCCTCCAGAAAATCTTTGAAAATCAGTAAATGGGGCAGTGCCAGCTGTGAATGTTGGGTACTTGCAGTGTGATTGCCCGTATTTTGCTTCCAAATCACTTGCGATGTTTATTAAAAACTGATCACTGGCCTGTCGTTTTGTGTACTTTAAAAATGAAAACATATATTTCATTTACATGCTGTTCAAGAATAGGCAGAACAAATCTTGGGTGAGTCAAGTCGCAGCTGTGGTTGCTGGTAGGTGGGGGATTGGCTGTGACGTGACAGGAGGGAAGAAGGACTTTCTGAGGTCATGGATATGTTCTACATCCACACAGTCCAGCAGGGGAGCCACTAACCCCATGTGCTCATTTAACTAAAATGAAATAAAATTTGAACTCCCACTCCTCAGTTGAACTAGCCACATTTCAAGTACTTCAGAAGCCACTATTGTAAGGTACAGATTATAGAGCATTTCTGTCATCACAAAAGTCTTGGTTTAGATGATGATAACATGAATTTTACTGTGTAGCAATAGATTATTAAAGTTCTTAGCTCTTTTATTTGATGGGTTTCTTACCAGACACCTGAAGATGACATTCTGTGTTAAGGTGGAGTTGCTCTAGAATGCAAGGCAAGAGAACTACAGTTAAACTCTCGGTGTGTGCAGGGGAGCAGGGATGAGGTCACCTGGGAAGTGTTTCTCTACCCTCTTGATTTCTCCATGGTATATAAACTGGTATGTGGTGTGATTTTTAGGTGTTAAAGTGCATCACATCATTGAACGAAGACCTCACTGTGCATGGGTTCATAGTGCAGCTGCCTTTAGATTCAGAGAATCCCATTAACACTGAAACATTGGTCAATGCTATTGCCCCCGAAAAAGATGTGGACGGGTGAGTGTGGCTTGGCTTTCTGTACCACGTTGCTTGACTGCGATTAAAGTATATTCCTATTTGAGGAACATGTCATTTTGTTTCTAAAGAGTAAAAATACCTATCACTTTCCTTGTTTTAGACTGAATAGCATCAGTGCTGGAAAACTTGCTAGAGGGGACCTTAGTAACTGTTTCATCCCTTGTACACCCAAAGGATGCTTGGAACTCATCAAGGAGACAGGTAAAAACAGAAACAAAGCACCCTTTGGGGGAACGTGGTCTATACCTTTGGAGGTTTAGGGGAGATACGCTGTGGGCCCTAAAGAAGCGGGCTTGATTGGCACAAGGACCTGTATGCTAGGGGCTTCTTGACCTAAATTCTCAATGTTCTCAACAGCCGTATGAAGTAGGTGCTCTTACTGTTTAACAGCTGAGAAGACATTCTCAGAGTGATTGAGGAGTTCGTCCAAGAGGCGGCAGAGCCAAGATTTGAACTCAGAGTTATTTGAGTTCAAAGCAGATTATTTTTGTGTGGAAAAATAACCGATTTGGTAATACAAATTCATGTTGTCTGTAGGGTGAAAAGTCCCCACCCCAAAATGGGCTACCAAACCACTGTAGTTCTAGCAAATGGATCCCTTGAGTAACCAACCCCCCATTACCTAGTCAGCATGTTGGCATTTTAATTTCATCATGAATACTCTTTAGCAAAGGTTATTTTTTTTACAAGGAAGTGTACCCTTTTTAGAGGAAGTGGATCAGAAATTTCAAGTGGAAAGTGTTGGCTAACGTAAGTAAAAATTTTCTGTGGCTGGCAAGGAAAGGTCAAGGTATAACCCTTGGGACAGCTATTGCTGATCAGTCCTACAACTAAATTTATCCTCTATGGCTTGTTTAGCCTACAGTGTATTACAACTCAATGGAAATCAGTACCTTAGGCTGCAGCAGCTGTAGGGCCTCCACCTCCTCTTGTTGATTTTAATTAATTAATTAATTTTTATTTATTTAAGCTGTGCTAGGTCTTAGTTGCAACCTATAGGATCTTTAGTTTTCGCATGTAGGATCTAGTTCCCTGACCAAGGGATCGAACCCAGATCCCCATGCATGGGAGTGAGGAGTCTTAGCCACTGGATCACCAGGGATATTCCCTCTTGTTGATATTGAAGCAACCATTTGCCCTAGTACAGTTTCAAGTCCTTTGCTGAACCCTAAAAAGTATAGAAAGGTACCTTATAAGCACTTCACAATTTGAGGGCTTTTCTTCTAGATGTTCATGATGTTAGCATTATATAGAAACTTCCCTATTTTTGGATAGAGTTACTGTTACACAAGAAGCATAATTTGAACACAGACTGCCTTGAGTTGGCTTCAGTGGCACTGGGTGTAGGGACTCCGCAGAGACCTCATCTCTGCTGCCCTTTGCGTGGCAGCTCCTTCTCAGCTCTACTTGGTCTCCCGGAGCAGCTCCAGCCTGTTCCATCCTGGTGCCTAAGAGTGATGGGGCGGCTCTTGTTGGCCAGGGGATGAAATACAGTCATTTGTCCACACTTGGGACCTCACCCACATCATCTCTACTGCGGAGAGTATGTTGGTCCTGAGGGATGTTGGAACAGTGCCAGAAGACTGGGAGCTCAGTAAACAAAAAGAAAGCTTTATGTTACAGTTAGGTTCCCCTTTATCACTTCTCTGCAAATAACCCTGTGGCCCAGGCCCTAAGCCAAAAGAGAAATTTGGATGAGGAACTAAAGAATTACTGATATAATCTAATTTCCCTCACTTCTCTCCTCCACTCCGTTAACATGCACCCTATTTCTTATAACTTTTTCCCAGGTAATGTAATCTGCTCTCTGCTTCCATATGGCTGTTAAGCATGTCAGGGTTTCTTTCTGCTTTGAGTGTAGGTTTTCTTCCCACTCCGCTATGACTCAGTAAATGAATCTTGGCTTAAGCCCTGCTCAAAAACCCACTTGCAAGAAGGCCACATGGACAAGCCCCAATTTTGTAGCTGAAACCCTGAGTTGACAAAGAAGGGATGGTTTTAGGAAGATTTGTTTTTGATGCTCAGAACTCGTTTTTGTGCACTTATTCTGAATTTTCCCATTTAGGTGGCTTGCAAAGGAGGGCAGCTTCCCCAGTTCTCTGATGCTCGCTGGCTTGTCTTTCAGGGGTGCAAATTGCCGGAAGGCACGCTGTGGTGGTCGGGCGCAGTAAAATCGTTGGTGCCCCAATGCATGACTTGCTTCTATGGAACCATGCCACAGTGACCACCTGCCACTCCAAGACTGCCAATCTGAACGAGGAGGTAAGGGATCCAGAGTGGAGTACAAGGGCTGTGTATGTGTGTGTGTGTGCACTCACATGTGCTCACATTTGCATGCATGTTCCCATGTGTGGTAGGGGTCCTTGCGTAGTGGGAATAGCTAACATTTTAGTGCCAAAAATTGTCGTGTACTTTACCTCATTATCTCATTTAACCTCTCTAGCAATTCTATGATTCTTGTCTATTTTACAAGATGAAGAAACAAATTCAAGTTTAAAACTTGCCCAAATTTATACAGATTTTGTTCTGACTATTTTTCTCCACCAGTCCATCCCGCAGTAGATAGCGGTTAGCAGGATAGGAACTGAGACTGACCCCTGGCTGCCAGATCCCGGATATGTGACTGGGTGGCCTCAGAGGTGGAGGTGTCTAGAGGAGGATGTGGACAGTGGTCTTGTGACCTCAGTCACAGCTTGTTCTTGACACCTGGGCTCAGAAATTCTCATACAGACACATCCCATTGACAGTGCAGTCTCGTAAACGTGGGGAGAGACCACGAGAGGCCCTGCATCTCTTTAATCCTCCCCAAGCAATGCTCTGTGGAAGGTGGTAGTTCCCACATCCTGGGGAAGAGGCATGGAATTCAGGGACGTTGTTTCAGGCCTGTGGCTCTAAGCCTATACGCCTCCCTACCTTGCAGGTTCTCATCAGGTTCCCCATTCAGTAAAATATCTAGTGAAAGGGGAGGTTTTGACATGTGTAGGAATGAGCACAGTATACAAAGAGCTGTCAGAGACTTTGCGGCCTGCATAAAATAGCAGATGACGAAGAAAGTCGTGTAAAACTTAGGGGTGTCCTTTCCGCGTCTACATTTTTTTTTAATGTGTCACTGTTAAGTTTCTGAAGTCAGAACCATCTTTTCCTAGATAAGTAAAGGTGACATCCTGGTGGTTGCAACTGGTCAACCTGAAATGGTGAAAGGGGAGTGGATCAAACCTGGGGCGATAGTCATCGACTGTGGAATCAATTACGTCACAGGTGAGTGTTGCGGGGAGGAAGGTGAAGCCTAAGCAAGAACCTTTTGTCCCGTTTTAGGCTTGAAGTGTTAAGGTTCAGAGCGATTAGCCTGCCCTTGGGTGCCTGAAGTTAGTAGATGGCATAGTTGCCCCTTGGCAGGAAGAAGCTGTGGTTTTAGCCACTGTGCCGTGCAGTCCCAAGATGACCTAGAGGTGGGGTGGTGTTTAGTCATTAAGTCATGTCTAACTCCTGCGACCCCATGGACTAGCCCACCAGGCTCCTTTGTCCATAGGATTTCCCAGGCAAGAATAGTGGAGTGGTTGCCATTTCTTTCTCCAGGCGATCTTGTTGACCCAGGGATCAAACCTGGGTCTCCTGCATTGCAGATGGATTCTCTATAGACTGGAGCCACCAGGGAAGCCTCACCTTGAGTGGATTTTAGCAAAGGACAGTTAAAGTGTAGTGTGATCTTTACAAACTGCTCTGAAAGTACTCCAGGAGAGGGATACATAGTGCCCAGAGACCTCCAGTTAGGGCTTTGCAGAGGTGTTTGACCTGCACCTTTTCTAGACCAAGGATAATGCTAACTTTATAGTCATGTCTGTAACTGTCCTTGAATCCTCATCCCTAAATTACTCCCCATGGCCCTGTTTGGTTAGTAATATTATCACCATTCTTCCTTCCTGCAGGCCTGAAACCTTTCAGTTTCCCTCCCAATCATTCCACGTATGGACCCATTTTTAAATATTATGAATTTTTTTCCCCTTCTATGGTCTCAATGTCACCACTGAGTGTCCCCCTCTCCACCGGATGTGCTGCCATGAATATCTCCCTGGCTTCCCTACTGCCAGCTGCCTCCCACTCAGGTCCACCTGCGTGCTCTTGCCAGGTTTTGGGGGCTTGATGTGGACTTGTGAGCCTCTTTCTCCCAGGTCACCTGTCAGACTCCTCAGCCCCATGCTAGTTTCAGCCACCTCTGTGGCCTTTTTTCTCACATGCACTTTGTGAATACCTGTCTTAACTGTTGTAAAGTGGACCATGTCCCCCGCCTGCCCCCCACCCCCAACACATACCTGTTTTCCTTTGCAGCTCCTCTGCGTCTTTAGTGGAACAGGCTGTTCTCTGATGAAGTTTTCAAACATAAAAGCTGAAAGGACAGTTTAGTGATACTTGTGTACATACTTTCTGAGTTTAAAAAAGGAACAATTTTTAATCAAGCGATCATTTCTGTGCATTGGGCAGGCACCACCCCAGGTCTTGGGCTACACAGTCAAATAAAACTCATCTGTCATCTTCATTTTCAGCAACTTCCTGCCCACCCCTTCTCTGTCTGAAATGTCCATTCTTCCTTCCAAACCTTTGGAAGGTTTCCCTTCACCAAAAGAGGATCTCTCCTTTGAAAGTGCTTTTCTTCTCCCTCCTGTCCCACAGAACTTGGTATTTCTCTCATCATATGTGTCTCTTACTTTTTCTCCACTTGTCTGCCCATGGGTGCCTCGGGGCAGTGGTCTCTGCGGTGTCATGTCCAGCTTGGGCTTGCTGACAGCAGGCCCTCATCTGTTGGATTGTTGAAGAGGGTTATAGCAAGAATATTCTTTTCTTCTCCCTTCCCAGCTCAAGTTTGAAGTATTGACACTAAGCTGCCAGGAACATTAGTCACTGTCAAGCCTTCCGTTTTTAACCTCCCTCCCACTCTCGGTCCCATGATTTTAAGACAGTAGCTCACAATTGATCACTCATTGTCTTGTAGTGTAATTATCTGACGAGTGATAAAGAAATTGCTCTCCTATAACTCCTCACTTTCAGTACTTGCAATGTGACATTCAGGCTCATTGTATTTAAAACCTTGCATTTTCTCTAACATAGTTCTGCTGTTGGCTTTTTTCTGTTTTGGACTGAATTTGAGAGATGATGAAAGAAGAAAACCTGGGTAGGGTTCTTGAGTCTCACAGTTTGGCATGAAATGCTGACTTACACATGAAACTTACCTCCTGTTCACATTTATTCCTCACATAGAAGGTGAAATATGAATAGTCAAAGCAGTATCTTTCCTCCGGGTCGCCTGTACTTTTTTCTGGTCCTGGGCATTTAGGTGAATAAGCATCCACAAGTCTGGATGTTACTGTTCCCCAAGGAGGGCAGGATTGCTGTTACCAATCCATGGATGAGCAGGGGGACCTAAAGACTGATATATGTATGGGCTTCCCTAGCAGCTCAGATGGTAAAGAATCTGCCTGCAATGCAGGACACCAGGGTTCTACCCCTGGGTCGAGAAGATGGACAGGGTTTCCTGGAGGGTGTAATGTGGTCAGTGGAAAAGTGACCACATTTGCAAATGTTCATTCTTAAAGCACCATGTTCCACAGCTAGGCCACTTCTTAGCTCATATTTTGATTATTTAAATCATTTGCATTGTCCATTCAGGGATAATGTCTTAAATCATTTTCCAAATTCAGGATGAATTAAGGTATGTGTTTTTTTGCTGTTGCGTTGTTGTTTTATTACGGAATATTTTTTTTTAAGATTCAAGTGTAGAGAAGAAAGTGTTGGGCAGAGAAACATGTGAAAGTGTTCTTTCTGCTTGGCTTACTAAAGACCGTTTGAGAAGGGCTGGATTAATAGTGCTTTATTTGGCAGGGTTCTAAAAGTGGGAACAGATTCCTCACTGCCCCCCCATCCAGTCTCAGTCTATTTAGTGTAGTGGTTCTATGCTGAACCTTGTTACTAGGATCCCCAAATTACACACGAAGGACTTAAGGTTCAGCTGGGTCTTTTTTTTTTTTTTCCACTCTGTCAGGCTTGTGGGATCTTAGTTCCCCAACCAGGGACTGAACCTGTGCCCCTACAGGGGAATCACAAGAGTACTAACCACCGGACCTCCAGGGAATTCCCTCAGCTGATCTTAAGTAGTTTTGTGCTAATAGTTCCCGATGAAACAGAAATTCAGGGGCTGGGATAAGTAACCAAAATGTGTGTTGGTTACTGAAGCGGTACGCTTAGATCGAGACGTCACTTTTCCACTGACCACGTTACAACCTCCATGAAACCCTGTCCATCTTCTTGACCCAGGGTAAAACCCTGGTGTCCTGCATTGCAGGCAGATTCTTTACCATCTGAGCCGCTAGGGAAGCCCATACATATATCAGAGGCACTCAAGCCAGCCCTGATAGTGTTTGAAGAAGGAGCAGAGCTGAGCTCACCCAGTTCAGCATTAAGTTGTTCAGTCATTGATACATTTCCTGTATGTATGGAGAAACACAGGAAGAAAGGGACTAACATTCATAGATAGAAGGAGGTGTAGGGGTATTTTTAGCTGACTTTGGTGTTAGAAAGTTGAAACCTATACAAAAGGCAGTGCTGAATTGTATTTCCTTGGCATCTTGAAACAACCTTTGTGGTTATGGTAGGAAATGTTCTCCTGTTGCCATAACTTGTTGCCTTATAATCTAGAAACCTGAAACCATTGCAAGGATTTCTGTCCCCTGCCTCCTTAGAGTATGTATAGAAAATATGTATCTAGAATGGGTGGGGAAGGAAATGGCAACCCACTCCAGTATTGCCTGGAGAATCCCATGGACAGAGGAGCCTGGTGGGCTATAGACCATGGGGTCACAAGAGTCGTACATGACTTAGCGACTAAACCAACAGCCACATCTAGAATGGGAAGAGAAACCCTTATGTTTGGAGAATTTTTTTTTTTTTTTCAGTTTCAAGAAACACTATTTCTTGAGTCTTCACAAGCCTCTGAAATAGGTAGTGTTCATCCTTCTTTGCCCCTTCAGACTTTTCATGAGTCAGGAGCCCATAGGGGCTGAGGACTCGAGGTTCGTGTAAGAGTTGATCCTAGAGCCGAGATCACTTAATTCTGGGTTTTCGGCTGAACCTAAGCAATGGCACCCCACTCCAGTACTCTTGCCTGGAAAATCTCATGGATGGAGGAGCCTGGTGGGCTGCAGTCCATGGGGTCGCTAGGAGTTGGACACAACTGAGTGACTTCACTTTCACTTTTCACTTTCATGCATTGGAGAAGGAAATGGCAACCCACTCCAATATTCTTGCCTGGAGAATCCCAGGGACGGGGGAGCCTGGTGGGCTGCTGTCTTTGGGGTCGCACAGAGTCGGACATGACTGAAGCAACCTAGCAGCAGCAGCAAGGCTTTCTTTCTTATTTCTGGTGTTCTGTTCAAAAAGATGAAATGGCTAAGATCCTACCAGGTCCTGCCTGTAAGCCTTAGAGCCTCAAGGTCTAGCCCTGTCCCCAGCCCCTCCCAGAAGTGCTCTGAAGCCAAGTGTAGGATGTGCTTCGTGTGTGAGCAGTGATGCATCGTGGGATTTTTGTTCTCTTGAATAGCTATTCTTTGCTGCTGAGATTCGTAGTTGTTCTTGTATCCTTTTAAGGGGAGTGTAATTATATTTTTTGCTTTCTGCATACATTTAAGTAGCTGCTCGTCTTTGGAATTGGATGTTGAATTGTTCCTCCAGCTCATGCCTGGAGCTTACCAAATGCTGACAGTTGCTGTAGAAACCGTATCTAGCAGCTGTGATATAGTTGGAGCTTTGTGCACCCAAAAAATTCCTTTGAAGGCCTTGGCAAATTAACATTTTAAAAGGTGCTTATTATATACTGGGTGGTTGGCTGTAAGAATACAAAACAGTTGGTATCTTATTTGCCACCTGACAGATGACAAAAGGATTCTCCTGGTTCTGAAAAACCACTTAAGCATCTTGGGGAATTTTGCAGGTAGAGTAAGTCTCTCCCTAGGAAATAGCAAATACCTGTTACCCCACAGCTTTTTAAAAGTAAAGTAGGCACTTAACCCAGATGGGACAGCAACTCCTAAACTCAACGAAGTTTTTGGAACAAGCTATTGTAATAATAATTGATCACATAACTTAGAAATAAACACCAGGATTTCGATTCTGAATCTGGGACAGCAACTCCTAAACTCAACTAAGTTTTTGGAACAAGCTATTTTCATAATAATTGATCACATAACTTAGAAATAAACACCAGGATTGTGATTCTGAGGCTGGCCTTTGATTTTTTTTTTTTTAAACCTCCTTGACCAGATGATACAAAACCAAGTGGGAAGAAAATTGTGGGTGATGTAGCGTACAAGGAAGCCAAGGAGAGGGCAAGCTTCATCACCCCTGTTCCTGGTGGCGTCGGGCCCATGACAGTGGCGATGCTAATGCAGGTGCGTGTGGGTGCAAGTTTCTATAATAGTTGTACAAAACTGATAGAATTCTAGGGAGTGCATTTCTCTTCAAGCAGAAATGTCATAGAACCTACTCAAAATCTGAGTAAGGATGTGACTATTTTGAAGAAAAAAGGAAATGAAAGACCAAAGAAGTAGAATCAGGCATATGAATAAAGGGAATCAGGGATAGCACGATTCTGATTTCCTCTGGAATGTGATAACTTCAGGGGGGAAAAAACTGTATAAAAACCCTGGCTTTGCTCGGTCTGTTTCGGCTTATTGCCCTTCGTAACACACACCAGCTGAAGGGGTCGAGGCCCACAGCCCAGGGCGTCCCGGCTGCTCGTAGACTCTAGCCTACAACTGAAGCGTGTTAATAATCGGATCATGAAGCTGTTCATTTTGTGATTGAACTTGAGTGACCAGGTTTAAGAATTGAGGTGGAGGTTAAAAAATCATCACCTCTTCTCAGTTCCGTCTGTGTCGTTTTGTTTAGAGCACAGTAGAGAGTGCAAAGCGCTTCTTGGAGAACTTTAAGCCAGGGGAGTGGATCATCGAGTATAACAGACTTAACCTGAAGACACCCGTGCCAAGGTAAAATAGTTTACTGTTTAAAAACTCCGTGGATTGTTAGGTTTTTAACTGATGGTTAATGTGTATGCCCCTTCTGAAGGGGGTTGGAGTGAGTCATTACTACGATGGGATTAATAAAGGTTGATTCGTATTTTCTGTATTTCTTCTAAGTGACATTGATATATCACGGTCTTACAAGCCAAAGCCCATTGGTAACCTGGCTCGAGAAATTGGTCTGCACACTGAAGAGGTAGAATTGTACGGTGAAACCAAGGCAAAAGTTCGGCTCTCAGCGCTGGAACGGCTGAAGCACCAGCCTGATGGGAAATATGTGGTGGTAACCGGGTATGACTTTTGTCCATTTGCCAATTGAATCTTAATACTGATTATTATTGCCAGAGGTTGCATTTGCACTTAGCGTGTATTTGTGGAGGTTCTTTTAATTTGGTTTGGGCATTTTCATATGTCTTTATTGCTTTGATCCTTATAGCAACCTTGTGATTTAAGAGTAGATTATAACCCTGCAGAGATGAGAAAATTTGTAAAAGTCATTCATCTAGTAGGTGGAAGAGGTTTGAGTCTTAAAACCTGATCTTCAGATGAAAGTGCCTTTCTTTTTAGCCCCAAATCATTAATTCCTTAGATCTGTTGAGCATTCATCTATATTTTTGTTTTACTGAGTTAAAAGCTAGTTTTTGAGACTAAAATTGAGAAATTATGTAAGATTATAGCAGTGTCTCTTACAAGGTAAAGTATATTTGCCCCTCACAGTCAGAAGAGCTAAAATGCAGGAGGTTTTTTTTTTTTTTAAACTGGGAGGAAGTTACAACTAAGATTCTTGGAAAAGATCCCTTTTGTGTCTTTCATCTTTCTGATTATTCAGACTAAGAGTCATTCTCTAGGATCTGTTAGATCTGACCTACTGATACACATGAATTTAATTTATATAAACTTAATTTTCCTTTTCTGCTTTAATCTTGAAGAATCACTCCAACACCCCTGGGAGAGGGGAAAAGCACAACCACGATTGGCCTGGTGCAGGCCCTCGGCGCCCATCTCCATCAGAATGTCTTTGCGTGTGTGCGACAGCCTTCTCAGGGGCCCACCTTTGGGATAAAAGGTATTTTTAAAAAATTTTTTATTTTCAGTTGGAGGAAGAATAAAATGTATAAATGGGACCGGACTTGGGTGGCCAGAGGGCACCTGCCTCTCCTTTAGTCCTCTGGCCCCCTTGGCCCATGAACATCTGAGGGGGTGGTGGTCTTCAGCTCGTTTAGACACTAGATGGGGCTTCATACACCTCCATCATGGTACTTCTGCTGAAAGCTTTCATCATTTCACCCCAATTCCTACTATCACTGTCTGACACCACACAGGGATTCCTGGATTGGGTGATACATAGCCAGGAGTGCTTTTATATGACTGATAGTCGATTGTCATAGTAACAAGTAAAGGTAATCATAACTGCTTCCCAGGGGTTTCCCAGGTGGCACTAATGGTAAAGAATCCACCTGCCAATTTAGAAGATGCAGGAGATGCAGGTTCAGTCCCTGGGTCAGCAAGATCCCCTGGAGGAGGAAATGACAACCCACTCTTGCCTGGATAATTCCACGGGCAGAGAAGTCTGGCTAGCTAATGTCCATGGGGCTGCAAAGAGTCAGACAACAGCAACTGAGCACACAGTCACAACTGCTGATCACCATGCTGACTTTTCTGGAGACAAAGACAAACCCTACAGATGTTCCACGCTGAGAGAATAAGAGAAGCCTCCGCTTGTTGAGTATTAGGCTTCATGCTAGGTTTTTTGCTGAGCAGTTTATGCCTATTGTAAGATAGTTTTATCACCACTTACAACAGTGACAGCTGGAATTCAGAGGCGCTTGGTCAAAGCACTATCATCGAGTACCAGGGAGAGCCCCCACGTCTGTCTCAAGCTCTAAGATAATACCATCAACGCAGTGTTTCTTCTGATGAAATGAAAGCACAACATCAGTAACTGTATTTCACTTTCAGTGTTTGGTAGCAGCAATACTCCAAACATGTTCTTATAATTAAAATTATATTTTTATTAATTATAATGGGTTAGCTCAGAGTTAGCTTCATCATTTGCTTGGTGATAGGGTATCATATATTCTCCTTACTCTCATGATTACTACAAATGTTGATATGGGTACACCTTTGCCCTTCTTCAGCCTGTTGTTTAGCTGTAAGTCCGTTGACTTAGTTCTGCTTTTGAGCTTGTCTTAACAACTCCCTTTTAGCTCAGAATGAGCCTTTTCCTGTTTATTGAACCCAGTATGGGCCAGCAAAAATCTAGCACTTAAGCTGTTTTCCACCATATGTGTCCTATTTAGGAAGAACTGCAGTCTCTGTGTTTATGTTGGTGTGTGTATTTTAAATATTCCTTTTTTTAAAATGCCAGAATAGCAGTTATGAGGGTAGGAAATTGAACAGGTTTGTCTTTATGTAACCGTCGGCTGGGTTTTTTTAACAAATGTTAGGAATCACAGGGAACCTGTTTTTAAAGATAATGAGTAGGTATGTATGTGTTCATGGTTTTGTCAGTTAGAGTCACATTTCAGCTGAGAGACTATTCAGCATGAACAAGAGCAAGTGGTTTAGTCTGGTAAAGAAAATTAAGAATCACTTGATCAAATCTGTCCAAATGTTTGTAAAAAGTAAATAGATAATACGGTAAAGAAAATTAAGAAGCACTTGTTCAGATCTATCCAAATGTTTGTAAAAAGTAAACAAATAATACTTGGTAAAGAAAATTAAGAAGCACTTGTTCAAATCTGTCCAAATATTTGTAAAAAGTAAGTAAATAATACGCGAGGCAGTTACAAAAAGCAATTTGCTTTCATTTGATTTTCAAGTTGTGAAGAAGCGTGCTTAACATGAGTTCTCACCCTTGACCTGTCCTCTAGGTGGCGCTGCAGGCGGTGGCTACTCTCAGGTCATTCCTATGGAAGAGGTAATGCAGTCCAGGATTTGGCTGAATCAGACCTTTTGTTATAGTTTTTCCTTCTTGGAATTAAAGTCTGTCGCAGAGATCTTGGTAGACAAATGACTCATTTGCTCAGCAGAAGCAACACGTAGAAGAAAAACATCTTAATTTGTAAACTTCTAAACAGCTTACTTTTTGATATGACACGGACTTCAAAGCCTGGCTTTCAGTGGAAATAACATTAAGCAAGCGATCAGATGTGGCGTGAGAGAGGGGAAAAGCAACATGCAGTGAATTCAAAGTGATAACCACAGAAGTGGGAGCAGCATACGGGAGTGGAGCTCCAGTGCACTCCTTGCTCACTGTTGAAAGCTCACGAGTGTGTCCTTTCTCACCCCGTGTCGCTGTTGATCCCAGGTCTCTTAGGGAAGGTCACAGTTCCCTCTGAGGACAGATAGTCATTTGCTCTCGAGGGCTGTTGGGTGTTTGCCCACTAGCTGTGCCCCCATCAGTTTTCCATTGGCTTTACCATAGGGATAGGTTTGGTCGTGATAGGTTGACTGTTGGAAAGATACAAAGAAGTTTTAAGACTGATGTGGCTTCCACCCTATTGTAGTTTAATCTCCATCTCACTGGTGACATCCATGCCATCACTGCAGCTAATAACCTTGTGGCCGCAGCCATCGATGCCCGTATGTTCCATGAAGAGACCCAGACAGACAAGGTAGGCTGCTCAGACCCCACAGACACTTGCAGAAGGTTTGAATTAATACTGGGCCAGTGGGTGCTGATAATGCAGGTAGCAAGGCAATGGGGTTCTTTTCACTTAAAAACTCTTGCGCTCCTTTTCTTTAAGGCTCTTTTTAATCGTTTGGTGCCATCAGTAAATGGAGTGAGAAAGTTCTCTGATATCCAAATCCGGAGGTTGTGGGTAAGCCTTTTCCTTGTTCTTTTTTGTTATGTGAAATTAGGTGATTGATGTTCTCCTTAGAGTAGCCTATTTGGGACCGGTTCATTTAGTAATCATAAGGTCATGATATACAAGTGGAGATTGGTGGCAGAGGTTATTTCTCATTTTTCTGTGAGTTTTTAGTGAAAAAAGCAGAAATCTGACAGCCTGCCCTCAGCTAAGAAAAAGAATGACACTTCCTTTACAGGATGGGTGTAGGAGTCAGGATGCCAGCATGGCAGCTTCTGGAGTTTCAGTACTTACTCATCGCAGCATTGGGAGCTTAGCAAGATTATTACTTCTGTATTTTATTTGAATCTCTAATGCAAATATATAGTTATTAAACATACACTGTACTGTATGACTCAGAAATTCTACTTTAGGTATTTACTCAAAAGAAATGCAAACTTTTATGTGTATTCATATAAAAACATGAATTTTTTTAGCAGCTCTATTAATAATCTGCAAAATCTAGAAACAACCCAATAGTGGGTTGTCAGGACTTCCCTGGTGGTCCAGTGGCTAAGACTCCATACTTCCAAGGCAGGGGATTTGGGTTCGATGCCTGGTCAGGGAACTAGATCCCACATGCTGCAACCAAGAGTTTGCATACTGCAACCAAAGATGCCACAATGAAGATCAAAGATCCCGCATGCCACAGCTAAGACCCAATGCAACCAAATAAATAAATAAGAGTGGATTATCAACAGCAGATTCTCAACTTAGTGACTGAGGGTTTTGCTGACCCTTGTAAACAATATCATGTTCCAGGCTTGTGAGGCTGTTTGACAAGCCGGTGAGCACCAACTCTGAAAACACACCTGAGGTTTGAAAACAAAGTCCTTTTGGCATAGGAAGGAAACTGTGGGAGGAGTAGGGCTTGCTGGGGCCACTCAGCTTTACTAAGAGTTATGAGAAAAGGAGAGTATGTTTTAAAGGAATTTTCCATTTCAGGATGTGACCACGGTACACAATGTAAATAGACAAATTTCCAAGTTCCATGGGGAGGAAGAGACAAAGCTTTCTTGTACCTTTTGAAACAGTAAGAAGGCAGTAAACAATAGGGCTACTTCAAAAGCATGTACTGTGTTAGAGCGATGTCTTGTCTTTTCCTCTGCATTGAAAAGATGATTTATGCCTTTATATATTTCAAAAGATTAGCATATTATTATTTTAAAAAAACATTAAAAGTGATTTCCATTGATTTTTATTGATTGTTACTTGTTTTGGCCATTTCTGATTTTGCATTTGATTGGGCTTCTCAGTTGTTTGATTGAAAAAGCTTTGCACTTCTTTTCAATATGTTTGCATATGGTGAATTAATATGACATGTTTTGGTCACTGTGCTTACATAAGGCTTTGGTTTAGGGAAATGCCTCTGGTGTTCAGTAATAGGGACAAATGTGTTACTAATGCCTTGGTACATGTGTGAGTGGTATTAATAAAGATTTAGCTAAAGGGATCATAATTTGCCCTTCTGAATTTAACATGGTTTATATTTCCTAGAGGGGACCCTACCTGGAGCTAGGGATAAAAATCTTTTTTTTAATTTTATTTGCTTTGCTTTGTCTTATTTTTAATTTTTTTATCTCTTCAGAGGCTGGGCATTGAAAAGACTGACCCTGCCACACTGACATATGAAGAGATAAACAGATTTGCAAGATTGGACATTGATCCAGACACTATTACTTGGCAAAGAGGTACCAGAGCAGGGCGTACGCCCCGTTGGTTCAGTTATGCTGCACACCCCATGCCCTCCCTAAAAGGTGGTAAACCGGGAGGTCCAGAGCTTGGGTGTTCTTGTGTTCATGGTTAAGGGCTGACCAAGATGGCAACTTACTCCTTTTCCTGGCCACCTCTACCGGTCTCTCTCCTTTTTAGCTGTAATCAAACCTCCTTTTGTTTGGTCAGTTGGACATTTTGCTGGCTCTTCAGTGTTCATTGGTGTGAGGATGGTTTTAAGGAAGTTCATGTATAAACCAGAAGTAACATTTTTGCAAGTTTCATTTTATACAGCAAGTTTTGGTGTCATGAAGTAGAGAAGTAATGTTTAATCACTTCTTGAATCATGTTGCCCTTTATTCTTAGAATTCTTGTCTGGCATAAGTGACTTGATTTTTCTTGTAGCTCTGGAGCTTGCCAACTCATTTTTACCTCATTTTGTTAAACTCTGTTTTAACAAAGTAGGTAGCCTTGAAGGTCTAAACATTTAGCAAGTTGATGAGTGAGTTGCCTGGTTTCCCTGCCATATGTTGCCTTTCTTTATATCAGCCAGCATGGCTTAGTTTTTTATTTTGTACCAACAGTGCATCCATCCAAACTCTATCACTGCTGAGAAGGAATTTTTATCCAGGTGCACAGAATGCAGCTAACAAGTAATTTATTGACTGTTTTTTTCATTGTCATTGGCTCAATAACTGTGCTAGCTAATGGCATTTTTAAGGTAACTCTTAACATCTAAAACTACACTGATATTTCTCTTCCTTTGTTTCAGTAGCTTTAACCCTATGTATAATACTTTGTGAGGAATAAAGATCCAGTTTGAAAATTTGGTATCTCCTTCACTTTTCCTTTGCTTTATTTGTAATTTCATGCTTTCTGAGAAGGTAGAAATAGACAAGGGAAAAAATAGATCATATCCATTGGTTGTTTTCTACATAGAAATTAGATACAAGGAACTTGACACCATTAAAAAAAAAAAGGATAAGCTCCAACAACTCATGACATCCTTCACTGTCAAAATGGGGTTGTGTGTGTGTCTCCAAGTGCTGTACAAGACACTGCTTTTAGTGTTTAAATATGGTATTATGGGAAAAAATTGAGCATGTTATCAAGTACCTTAAAAATGCCTCTCCTCTGATCCACCCTAAAAGTATGAACTGGTTTGCCACTGTTGTTGATTTTGTGTTTTGTTGCTATTTTTGGCATGTCGTACAAAAAACAAAATTGAGAATACATTAAAATGTTCACCATAGTTAGACCTAGGCGGTGGGATTAAGAGTAGTTAGTAGGTTGATCTAAGCCATGTTTTCCAAGGGTATGCAATTGGATCGATGTTGTGTCATCAGAATGGAAACTATTCCATCTACACATACTAAGGAAAGAGCAGGTGTGTCACCCAGCCTGCTTCAAAAGGCCTTGCCCTTGCCCTGTGTTTATGGCCCTTGTGGTTCTCAGGGTTGTGTAAAATCAGTGAGTCATCCCATGGAACAGCACAAACCTTGGCCTTTTGAAACAGTGACCTGCTCTGTTTTCTGTGGAATTTGGAGTATGCTTTGAAACAGAGTCCAGATTTCTAGTTATTAATAATTGTTTGAATTCTCTAGAAAGCGTAGACACAGCCACTCTATAATCCTGTCCTTGATTACTGCACATTAACCGTGCGTGAACATCATTTCTAAACTTGAACCCATATTCTAGCTTTACCATAAAATTTGAAATCAAATAGTCATTAAGTTAGATTTGTTGCTTTACAATTCTGCAAGTTCCTTTAACTCTATGGTCCTTTTTCCTTTCTGTTGTGCCTACTGTATCTTTCTTCTGCGTCTTCCCTTTCTCCTGTAGTGCTGGATACCAATGATAGATTCCTGAGGAAGATCACGATCGGACAGGCTCCAACGGAGAAGGGGCATTCACGGACGGTAACTGTTCCTTTCTAAGTAGATTAGTTAATGGGGACTGGATCCTTGTTGCTTCTCTCCTCCTCCGTCCTTTCCCGATCGATTGATTCTGCCGGGTGTTGTTCCGCCTTCTTCCTTTTAAAGTGGGAGCAAGTAGGTGTGTGGCATTGAGCGCTCTTGACAGCTTTTGCAGTAAATCCCATGTGTCACCTGTGTATTTTCCCCTAGCATTTTCTCCTAGAGGTGGAGAGCCCCCAGTGAATATCCTTGCACACAAACTGATTAAAATTGTTTCTTTTTTGTGGCCTTCTTACAGTACGTTTCTTTAGTGTGAGAGCTTCCGTGTCAGTCCTTGTATATTAGGGAAACCATAATCACATAAGCACAAGCTGCCTCCAGAAGGATTGTTGGTCCTTCTAGGACTTTTATTTCTAAAAACTGTCTATTCAAAGTCTTGGAATATTTAATTACAAACTTTTTTGCTCTTAGGGGATTATTTATTTTCATCAAGTTCTTCATATGCCGTTCTTTTATTCTGTCCTTTTAAGTTGTTTGTTTAAGCCTAGGATGTAAAGAGAATCCACGCTTCTGGGTTTAACACAGTTTTCCTTATTGTGTCTTTTCCCTGCCAACAGGCTCAGTTTGATATCTCTGTGGCCAGTGAAATCATGGCTGTCCTGGCTCTGACCAGTTCTCTAGAAGACATGAGAGAGAGACTGGGCAAAATGGTGGTGGCGTCCAGCAAGAAAGGGGAGCCCATCAGTACTGAGGATCTGGTGGGTCCTGGGGTGATTCCTCTGGGTCTGTATTCCCAGCCTCTGTCAGCAGCTACCGATAACACAAACTATGGTGTAGTTAAGATACTGCAATTAACTAATGAAGTCATATGATCTTTTTACTTAGTAAATAAATACGAAGTTCATAAAAAACACTTCCACAGAGAGTGACAGGCAGTGTGCTCCAGTAGCAGACCACAGTTTTCAGGTGGTCTGAGCCATTTATATTCAACCTGTGAATATTTCCAAGACAGGGTGTCTGACTTCAGTTTCAGAGAGCATCAGCAGTCCCAAGTCTAAGTCCCTTAGAGCTGAGCTTAGAGTCCCACCCCGGCCCCTCCCCGCAACAGGCCTGCTTGCACAGAGACCTCTCATCATGAGGCTCATTGGCCCCATATCCACACTGATGACCATATTGGAAACAGCTCAACCAGGTCTTCTAATGATCCTACTTGGCTAGTTGTCCATGTCAGGATTATTTCTGAACTGTCTACATGGTAATATGAAGTTTGAAATGAGATAATCTCTAGATTAATTTTTAAAAAGCCTATTTGTGTTGACACACACCAGAATGGTTGGTCTACAGTTAGTGGTATGTCAGATGAATTCAGAAAAAGGGGGAAATACTAATTTTTTTGTTTTCACAGTTTCTGTATGTAAGAACAAAAATTCCTTTAAATTTTTACAAACTCATGGAAATTGAAATCTATAGCTTTATCTTACATTGATACCAGTTTGTTCATCCATGGTTGGATGGCTTAAAAGAGGGTCCTGATATATAAGAGTTGATGTTGAACTCATGGGTAAATTTCAGTTTAAGGTACAGGACGTGCATGCATGCTAAGTCGCTTCAGTCGTGTCCAACTCTTTGCAACCCTATGGGCTGTAGCCCATCAGACTCCTCTGTCCATGGGATTCTCCAGTCAAGAAGACTGGAGTGGGTTACCATGCCCTTCTCCAGGGTACCTTCCCAACCCAGGGATCAAACCCGTGTCTCCTGCAGCTCCAGCATTGCAGGTAGATTTTTTTTTTTTTTTACCACTGAGCCACAGGAGAAGCCCCAAGACACACGTTAAATTTGGTTTACAGCCATTTCAGTCCAGACACCACAGAGTTACCTATACTTCAGCATTCTAGGAACTAGCGTTTTCATGCTGTCTAAAATGGATTCCCCACATGGATCAGTAACCAGAGCTTCACTGAGAGGCTTGTTTCCAGGATTACATATTTCTCCAGAACTTACATATGAATGTCATTTTCAGTCTCTATTCTCCTTTAAGGTAATTGGTAGCTTATAAGTACATGAATGACTGGTCTAGTTTAGGTAAAAATAATCATTAGTCCAAGATGGCCAAAAATGGAAGACCTAAGAATGTTGAATTTTGGCTTCAAAAGGGAGGTTTTTTCCTGGCGGGAATTAACCGTTCGTGCCTTTGTTTTGTAGGGAGTGAGTGGAGCATTGACGGTCCTTATGAAGGACGCCATCAAGCCCAATCTCATGCAGACATTAGAGGTGAGCAGAATGACTCCCGCCGTCCTGGACTGGTTGGAAAGCACAGTGCCCCTAGAGAGACACTTCTTTTCCTGATTGTCTCTTTATTCCCATTCTTCTCACAGTTATGACTGGGACTTCACTGAAATATAAAAAGAGGTGGCTTCATACTTGCCCTTTTTCTTTTGGATGCCAACTGATTTTGGTTCCCCTTGACCGAATGATCCCTTTTGAAGCAGGATTGGCATTTTCGCTCACGATGTCTTGATTTCCACAGGGCACTCCAGTGTTTGTTCACGCTGGGCCGTTTGCCAACATCGCACATGGGAATTCCTCCATCATTGCAGACAGGATTGCACTCAAGCTTGTCGGTCCCAAAGGGTTTGTAGGCAAGTACTTTTGCAAAATCAGTGATAGACCATTTTTCTTTCAGCATCAAGGGAGTTGGGGTAGCATTTTTACAGTTGCTTTTGTGCTCACAGTGACTGAAGCAGGATTCGGAGCAGACATTGGAATGGAAAAGTTCTTCAACATCAAATGCCGGTATTCTAGTCTCCGCCCGCACGTGGTGGTGCTTGTCGCCACTGTCAGGGCTCTGAAAATGCACGGAGGTGGCCCCACGGTGAGAATCAGGGATTTGAAGGGTCTGATTCTCAGACTTGTTCTGAAGGCTAAAGGGAAGCTGATGACTCCTGCCTGTTCCTTCATTAAGCTGCTCTTACCCTTATGGTTATTAGGGTACCAAAGCAGGGCACATCCAGATGGCTCTTGTGCTGGCCGTCTCATCACTCACAGGTAGTCCCAGCTCTTGGAGAGGGCCAAGTTTGGCCTCGTGGCCTACCTTTCTGAGGAAAACACCTAATGATATCCAAACCCCTCCAAGGACATGTGCTTGGCTATATTTACTGAAAAACTCCTTTCTGTTTGGACTGTTCTTTTTACATCTGAGTCCCATTCCCTCTAATGGTGCTGCTGGCAGCTAGCCAGCCAAACCATTTAGCTTGAGATGGAGGTCAGTGTGCCAGGCAGGACTGATAACAGCCTGGGCTGGGGAGAAGAGGAGGAGAAGGGCAGGTATGCTGGGACTCCCTCCAGTGATGGGGAAAACAGGTGAGCACGGTTTTCCTTCGGCTGTCCTGAAACTGTGCTTTCCTCTATTCACACTGCTTAGAAATTGTACTTTTTGCTCTATTATCGGGCTTCCCAGGTGGCTCAGACGGTAAAGAATCCACCTGAAAACGAGGAGACCCAGTTTGATCCCTGGATCGGGAAGAATACCTGGAGAAGGGAATGGCTGCCCACTCCAGTATTCTTGCCTGGAGAATCCCATGGACAGAGGAGCCCGGTGGGCTACAGTTTGTGGGGTAGCAAAGAGTCGGACACGACTGAATGCCTAACACTATCACTGTTGTAACCTTTTCTTCAGCATGTACATGTGAAGATGTGGCTCTCTTTTTCAGGAATTAGTTGATGAAGTATTTAAATTCCTATCCTCTGGGAGCTGGTCTTGTAGCTTGAGCAGTAAGACCTCCCTCATCTGCAGAAGAAAATCATTGTTTCTTAGTGTAGTGATCAGGGCTTTTCCTGATAGAGCAGTTCTCAAGAATGTTGGCCTCAGACCTTCCTGACACACTTACAATTATTAAAGGCCTAAAAGAACTTATGTTTAGGTGAGTTGTGTCTATTGATATTTACCAAAGTAGGAATTAAATTTTAGCACAAATATTAACATAATTAAATGCTTACATAAATACTTTTTTTAAGTTACTCTATTTTCCAAAACAACATGTGGGCATTGTATGTTTTTCAGATCTCTTCAGTGTTTGGCTTAATCAAAGACTGCTGGATTCTCATCTTCAGCATTTGATCTGTTGTGATGTCACATAATCTGTGGGCAAATCTGTTGTAGACTTCCTGAAGGAATGAGAGTGAAAGAGCCATAATACCTTAGGGTTATGGAAGTAGTCCTGACCTCTTGGACCCCAGGAAAGGTTTAGGTCCCCACTAAGGGGAGAACCACCACCGCCACAGCCCAGCACACCTCTCCGGTCCTCCGCGTCCTGTGGCCCTCCTAACCCAGGACGTCCCTTTCTGCTGGGCTGCAGGACGGACTCCCTTTCTCTTCCCCATCATAACCAGCGTTTCTGCTCTTCCATCCCCTCACTCATCCTCACGCCATTGCGCCTCCCTTCCTCCTGATCTCACGGTCTGAGGAATCATGTGGGTGTGGCACCTGGCCGCACCAAGAGAAGAGCTTTGCACACAGCTCTGTCAGGAGGCTGGCCCGCTGCTCCTGTACCTCCTGGAGCCACGTGAGGCCCAGAGCGTGGGATCAGGTCCCAGCTTCGTGCCCCGCCTCTCTGAGGCCCCTTTTGGAGTTGGACCACCGTGATGTCTCTGAGGGAAGGGAGCAGAGCACTCGGAAGGTTTCTTAGTCCATTGCCCAGCGGGGTCCCTGGGACCGGTGCCCGCACCCTCACACACTTCCCTGTGCACACAGTGGGTCCCACCAGGTACCTCTGTAACCGTAGAGGAAGAAAATCCTTGTGTGTTGTTTCCCTCTTGTTTGTACTGCTCACGTGCCCCAGTTCAGCCCCCACGCACCGAGTTCAGCTCCACAAGGTGTGGGCTGGCTTGGTGGACCAGCTCCTGAATACATTGCTGGGCGCATCTCAGACTCCACAGCGGACGTCTCAGGGTGGCTCTTGCAGGGCTGACAGCTGCCTTTTTCCCTATACTCAGCTCTACTTCCACCCCCGCTGCTGTGTGCTTCACTCGCAGGGAAACACATCGCTTCCCCCGCCCGCCTTCATAGATTCGTCCCTTCTCTTTAATTCAGTTCATGAAGGTCTCCCACCCTGCTCACAGCGGTGACTTTTGTTTTGTGCTGTAGTTTTGGTCATTTGCTCTAAATCCTTATGGCAGGAAATCGCTTTCTACTGCTGTATATCCTCCACCTCACCCCCCAGCCCCCACCCCAAGGATGCAGCTTCTGGCTTTGAACAGATGGCAAAGCACCGTTAGAAGCTAAAATTTTACTGTAAGTAAAAATGCCTCTGATGTTGCTTCTTTATCTTCCAGGTTACTGCTGGACTTCCGCTTCCCAAGGCCTACATAGAGGAGGTAACTTCAGTCGCTTCTCATCGCTTGTCCTAGGGTGCACCACATTCCGAATCAGCATTTCTCAGCCTGGCATATCTGGAAATGAGTGGGCTGTCATATGACCCAGGGCTGTTCCTGGGAGCAAGGGGCCCATAGTGTGCTGAACAACTGTACTAAATGAAACAGGGAAGAAATGCCTCATAAAACAGTTGCCCACATAGGATATCGGTAAAACCACTCCCCTAGACCAGTGGTTGATTCTCAACCAGAAGCAGTTCTCCATCCTAGGATATTTGGGAGTGTCTAGAGACATTTATTTTTGATTGTTACAACTGGAGGTGGGGAGTGCTACTGGCATTCAGAGCGTAGAGGCCAGGGTTGCTGCTAAAGAGGGGTGCTATGATTCGTAGGATACCCCCCCACTACAAAGAAATAAGGAACCATGCACTCATCTAGTGGAAGTTTCCTTGTCTTCCCTGCATTGGCCGGTTGATTCGCAAATGCCATTCACATCAGAGGCAAGTAGGGGGATTTTCTCAAATGCTTTTTTCTCTGCAGATTTAAATTCATAGTCAAGGGCCAAGATAGGATCAGCACCCTGGTTATTTTCCTAAGCAAGGTTTTCATAAACTGATATGGTTTATAGCAGTAAGCAGGGGCTCTAAGAATTGTGAGCATACAGCTTCTCATGATCGTATCATTTACCATCGAGAAGCATCTTCTGGCGCCGTTTGGGGTGGTCTTAAGAGAGGTGGGGGCACCATGTGAGATAGTAAGGTCAGCGGCTATCACCATTGATTCAAGTGCTCTGCCTTTTTTGGAGGCTTTTAAATTGTCAGACAGTACAGGGTCACTTTTCAGCCCCCAAATGAAGTAATTCAAAAGCAGCTAGCAAAGCATTGCTGGTGCCTTCAGCTTGCCTGTCTTCTGAGTTATGATTTGCCTTTTATGGTCATTTGTGTGATTCATGCGTAGGAGGGGAATTCACAGTTCTGGCCCTCCTGCCACCCCGCAGCCTTTCCTGTGTCTAATTAGAGTGACTGCCCCTCACTGGCCCAGCTGGTGTCTTCATTTAAGAAATTCGCCTTATTTAAAACTGTTCTCAATCAGTCTTACATATTAATTGGTTTTCATGTGACTAGAGGTAAAGAATTAGCTGTGCTCTTTAGAATGTCAACTAAATTCTAATCTCAGTTTTCAATGATTAAAGAGAAAAAAAACCATAAATCATGTTTATAATGATCTCAGGTGTTTTGTGCTTGTATCTTACCCTTTCTCCCATGGTTTTATGGAGTAAAAACCAAGCACTACTACTGCTGGGTTTTATCCATGATCTTGGGTACATATTTGTATACAAGACCATGATATTTTCATTGTTAAAATAATTAATGTATTTTAAGCTTATATAATAACATACACTTTGTAAAAAAAAAATTAAGATTATAATATATATGACATGAGTCCCCTGTTTAGTGTATCTCTCTCAACATTTAAAATTTCCTGCATTTGCACATGTATTTTTGTATTTGTCCAAAAATAGCATTCATTAAGCTCTTCATAGTTTCACAGTTTTAGTACATCTTTGAGAGGTTCTGTGCTAATACAGATTATCTCACTTTTCTGACATGTGCATGATACATATTTATTGAGTGTGTATATCATAATTCAGTGGCTCAGTCCCCTGTTGGAGGAGGTGTGTGTTGTTTGCAGTCTTATGCTGCAAGCAGTGCTCCAGGAAGCATATTTTGAAATGTTTCCTTAATTACTTTCCTTTCAATTTCATAGTATTTGGTTCTTAAAGATGATATTTATCTCATTTCTGATACAAGGTTTATTATGGCTGAGTTCATTTAAGCCTTTGCAGCATTCCTGATGACTCCACGTTTTCTGACAGATACCATGCACAGGGCTCCCTGGGGTCTCAGACGGTAAAGAATCTGCCTGCAGTAGGGGAGACCCAGGGTGCATGCCTGGGTTGGGAAGATCCCCTGGAGGAGAAAATGGCAACCCACTCCAGTATTCTTGCCTACAAAATCCCTTAGACAGAGGAGCCTGGGGGGCTGTAGTCCATGGGGTTCGCAAAAAGCTGGACACAACTGAGTGACTGACACTTTGACTCTTTTGTGCACCATATGCTAGGCCCTGTCTTCTGACGGCAGCATCTGTGCCATCCTGAACAGTCAGTTTGTACCATTGTGCCATAGAAGTACGTACAATCTATTATAAAACAGGTTGTAAATATAACTTATTTAAGGGCATCTGAGTCCCTTCAAACAGCAAATAAGCTCTTAAGATGCGGCGTGGTGAGGCAGATGCACAGGCAGACCTCAGCTTTCAGGGCAGCCAGGCCAGGAGCATAGCTCGCTCCAGGGTTGCAGGTCACTCGGTCACCTGGGGAACGCATCACCGCCCCTGCGCTCTGTCGGCTCGTCCTGACAGCAAGTGGCTGCTGGCTCAAGGAGATCGTTTCTCTTTTAAGAAGAACCTGCAGCTGTTTTAACTTCTGCTCTCTAACCTTCCAGACCTTCCTCTGTTGTTTCTACAGGACCTGGAGCTGGTTGGAAAAGGCTTCAGTAACTTGAAGAAGCAAATTGAAAATGCCAGGATGTTTGGTGTGCCAGTGGTAGTGGCCGTGAATGCCTTCAAGTAAGTATGGGGTGTGAGAGTTGAGGCAGGATTTGACAGAAAACAACAAAATTCTGTAAAGCAATTATCCTTCAATTAAAAAATAAATTAAAAAAAAAAAAGAGTTGAGGGAGACTGTAGGAAATGGCCAGCAGACGTCTCCTGGAGCGGATGTGCAGCCCAGCTCTTAGCTTTGTTCTTTTCTTCAGTTGTTGCTGTCAGTTATCAAGCATTTGCTTTGGGAGTTGTTGACGAGAGCCTGCCATATGACAGGAACTGCATATGTCACAGGGGACTTGTCATCCTCCCTGCTGAGGGTGCGGAGTCAGGTTTGGCTCCTGTGGGTGCCCATCCTCACCAGGTGAAGTGAGTAACACACAGGCCAGAACTTAAATGTTCTTTCTGGTCTCTAAAGGCCTTTTGTGCTAAGATAAGGTCATGGGTCTGCTGCTGCTGCTGCTGCTGCGTCGCTTTAGTCGTGTCCGACTCTGTGCAACCCCATAGACGGCAGCCCACCAGGGTCCCCCGTCCCTGGGATTCTCCAAGCAAGAACACTGGAGTGGGTTGCCATTTCCTTCTCCAATGCATGAAAGTGAAAAGTGAAAGTGAAGTTGCTCAGTCGTGTCTGTCTCTTCGCGACCCCATGGACTTCAGCCCACCAGGCTCCTCCGTCCATGGGATTTTCCAGGCAAGAGTACTGCCTATAGTTCCATTATTTCTCCAGGTCTGGTGGGATAGTGTCTTGACAGTTTGTTAAGCATAGTGACCTGGAAATGTTCCTGTAAGAGAACTTGCATGGGTTGTTTAGTTATTCTCATGCTGGTTTTGATCTTATTCTGATGGTGTAGCCACAGCAAAATAGGAAACAAAAATTTTGAGACGCTAGTATTTATTGATTCCTTATGATGTGCCTGGAATGTTCTGCCTTGCGTGTGTTTGCCATCTAAGCCTCATGACATCCCAATGAAATGCAGTGATTATACCCACATGGACCCTAAGACATGGCAAGTCATGAGCTGGTAAATTGTGGCGTCAGGGTTCAAACCCAAGCAGTGTTACTGTTAGTTTCTGTTTATCAGTGGGTAATGCACATGGATTTTTATGCCAAAAACATGACAAATTCTGTCCTCTCCCCCATCCTCAGTGCTTTAACATGAAGTTCTGCCTTTATAGGACAGATACAGAGGCCGAGCTGGACCTCGTCAGCCGCCTCGCCAAAGAACATGGTGCTTTTGATGCCGTGAAGTGCACTCACTGGGCAGAAGGGGGCAAGGGTGCCCTGGCGCTGGCTGAGGCCGTCCAGAGGGCAGCTGCGGCCCCCAGCAGCTTCCAGCTCCTCTACGACCTCAAGGTGGGTTAACTGCTGTATGCAAAAAAATAAACCAAAAAAAGCACAACGAGGTTTCTGTTTAGGCTTCTGTTTGGAGCCATGTTTAGCAGCTTCAGCCTGTGGGTTTGCATCTCGTGGAGGTGAGTTACATGACCACAGCCTGGACTCCCAACTCCAGACAACTTTCTTAACAACGTGCATTGCTGCTTTCTGACCGAGAAGGGCATCCAGACAAGAACACCCCAGGAGGTTGGCTCACGTCCTAACTTTGGAAAAGGCTCACAGTACAGCCCCTTTTTCTGGCAGGAGAAAGGCTTACATAGAGAACCACAGCCTTTAAACCAGGGCACCAGCCATGTTACTGCAAACTGGCACTGGGCTACCTCAAGCTCACAAGTGTCGTCTGACTGCTTCCCAGCATAGGGGAAAGCAGTGTGGTTCTGCACACCCTGCCTGGTACGGGGCTGCCTGGGGTTCAGAGAAGCACTCAGGCGCGAAACCAGAGCACCCTGGCAGGCTTAGCGTCCTTTCTGTCACTGAGTAAATTATGATACGTCTGGCATAGGCAGAAGCACTGCTTATTCTGGGATACAATAAAGTTAGTTCACAAAATGGTTGTTCTTACTATAGGGTTGTACTTTGCTGTCACTTCTCTGTCCGTGTACTTCAGAAGGCAATTGGACGTTAAGCAGTCTGCCCACAGCAACAACTGCCAGCTTCGTTAGGAGCATGACATGGACGTTGCAGCTGGTTCTGCTTGTGTTATCCAAGCCGCTTTTTGGCCTGATTTTTAGAAGATAATGATAGACTTTCAAAAATAGCCATAAAAAGGTAGAAGAAAGCAAACCCTATTACTCATGAATTTTAACAGTCTCTTGTTTTCGTTGCCCCTCGCAGATCTGATCTGCTTATATCTTAATTACAATTAATTAATATTCTGTTGACATGGACATTTTCCTGTTGAGCTTTAGTTTTATAGACTGGTTTGAAAACCTGTTCAACCAACTGTCTTTGGGGGAAATGCCATACAGAGAAATTTGCACACAAATACAGAGCATTTATAGACACCCTCTCTTAAGCCCGCATCCACCGTGCCTGAGTGAGGAACACCAGTCCTTGGAGGTGAGAAGGAGGCCTGGAAGAAGTAGGATAATGAGGACTTCATAACCCGTTTCTACTTGGAACTTGTATCTGACAGACGGGAAGCTGTTGCATTTTGTCTTATTCAGCGTCTGTTGTAAATCACTCCTCAACGAAAGTACTTTTGCTTCAGAAGTTCTGAATGTACCTTGGCATTTATAAAGCTCCAGTTATAAGAGGCATATGAAAGTAATCTCTATTGGATCTTTATAAAGCCACAATTGAATAGCTTCACTTTATTCATGTCCATTATACAAAGCCCCCTCGTAAATGATCACAGTTTAGTTCAAAAGGAAATGCTTGTTTTCATAGGTAATTATTCTTTTCAGAAAGCAAAACTCACCCAATGTTAGCCTTAGTTGCTAGGGGACCTGGAGTCACATACTGCCCAATTTAAGTGATTTGCTCACGCAGGTTACCTGTGAGAGTAGCTGTCTTTCCCATTTCCTTTGGGCAGTTTCTCCTTGTGCTGTTTGCTCTTGAATTTTAGTGCCTTGAGCTGGGCTGCAAGAGTATTTCAGAGGCCAGACGCCACTTCTGAAGGTTTTTGCCCTGGAGGAAGCAGCCCTGGGCTTCCTCATTAGACCCGGAGGTCACTGGTTGGACCACTGGCCTCTGTCCGCTACACAAGTGCCATGAAAAACATATCCTTTCCCACCATCCTTGTTGTATGTTGATCGTATAAGTCATTAGATTGTTGTTTAAATATGTGGATGATTTTGTTTTTATAACTATTTCCAAAGTAACAGCAGTTGACAGTCATTTGTGTTAAAGGTAGCATCTATACACACTGGGGGTTCTGTGAATGGGTATCAGTTGTCTTATTTCATAAACAGTATCCCAAGTCTGCTTTGATGGGAGACTGATTGTCAGTATTAGAGCATTATTTTTATTTATGAAGAAAGAGTTACTCTTGAGCAGTATTGTTTATGATGTACCTAGTAAAATCTTACACATGTGCACGCACACGCACACACACATACACACACACACACAGCAACTTGACACCTGGGGGACAGTTTCCACTTATAAAATCTGGGACCTTGTAGTAAAAAAACATTTCTAATCCAGTAAACCTCGAACTATTTGCCCATCCTTGTATATGTATAAACACCTGTGGCCGTTTTGGGGACTCTGACCTGGAATACCACTGTAAGTAAAGGTTCATGTCCTCACGGGTGTCTAGTCATGCCCTCCCCTCTCTCTCTTATTAGCTCCCAGTCGAGGACAAAATCAGGATTATTGCACAGAAGATCTATGGAGCTGACGACATCGAATTGCTCCCTGAAGCCCAGCACAAAGCAGAAGTCTACACAAAGCAGGTGGGTGTGTTCTTTCAGCTCTTTTTATACATCAACTCTTGGAGGCAGAATGCCTGCATTCTCCCAGCCCCGCCAGGCACTGCTGTCCTTCTCTGGGCGGCAGCCGTCTTCCCTCTTAAATACTGAGCATGGATTAGGTGGTCCAGTCCCAAGTTCTTTATCTTCCCTGAGGTGGTATGTGAGTGTGGAAAAGTCATGAGGAAACATGAAATGTCTTACTAAAGCACTGAGAGCCTGCCTTGAGTCGAATCTTCACGTCTGCTCCATACTATCATTTTAATCGGTTATATAAATGAAAGTGAAATATTCATTTGTGGGATATAGTTGTGAGGGCTGCACTCCTTTGCCCAACAAGGATTTTTTTTTTTAATTTATAATGACTAAACTGGAGGAGAGTGGTGACGTAGACATGGACATAAAGGGAGTTGGGTGTTTCAGGTAAATTGCAGAAGCGCAGCGCCCAGATGTTCTTCGTTGCATTGCCAGCCTTTCACTTCTCCCACTTCTGTTCCCATCTTTCCCCAGGGCTTTGGGAATCTGCCCATCTGCATGGCCAAGACACACTTGTCCTTGTCTCACAACCCAGAGCTAAAAGGCGTGCCCACTGGCTTCGTCCTGCCCATTCGCGACATCCGTGCCAGCGTCGGGGCCGGCTTTCTGTACCCTCTGGTGGGAACGGTGAGTGAGTGCTGCAAGCAGAGAGGACCGCTTGTTCATCAGTGCTTCTTAAATCGATTACTGCAAACATTACAAATGCCTAATTAGCAGAGGAGAAAGCTGGAGTCGGACCCATTACGATAAATTGTCTTGCTGTGGACCATCTTGGTCTCAGTTCAAGGATGATGCCATGACTGCTTGTACTGAATAATAATTGTTTCCCGGTGGCAGTGTGACCTTGTCTGAATCCCGAATGGGCCTAATCCATAGGCTATGTACAGTACTGTTGTATATAATCACAGCTGACTTTTATTGGGCACCTTTTACAGACTAACTTAGTCCTCCCAATAGCCTGTTTGAGGCTCTGCACCTCCTGGGTCTTATCAACAGGCCTGGAGCTTATGCCTGAAATTCAGGTAATTAACCATCCTTGAGTAAAGAATTTGCCCCTTAAAGTGTAAATGAAGCCTATAGATAAGAAAGATAAGGTGGCTTATTTTTGCCTTTTTTTCTTTTTTTAATTAATTTTTTAATTGAAGGATAATTGCTTTACAGAATTTTGTTTTCTGTCAACCTCAGCATGAATCAGCCATAGGTATACAAATATCCCCTCCCTTTTGAACCTTCCTCCCATCTCCCTCCCCATCCCACCCCTCTTGGTTGATACAGAGCCCCTGTTTGGGTTTCCTGAGCCATATAGCAGATTCCCATTGGCTATCTGTTTTACATATGGTAATGTAAGTTTCCATGTTACTCTTTCCTTACATCTCACCCTCACCTCCCCTCTCCCGATGTCCCTAAGTCTGTTCTCTATGTCCGTTTCTCCACTGCTGCCCTGTAAATAAATTATTCAGTACCATTTTTCTAGATTCCGTATATGTGTGTTAGAATACGGTATTTATCTTTCTCTTTCTGACTTACTTCACTCTGTATAATAGGTTCTAGGTTCATCCACCGCATTAGAACTAACTCAAATGGGTTCCTTTTTATGGCTGATTATTTACGCTTTGAGATGAATTAATTTTCAGATCCTTCCTGTCTTACAGGTTTCATACATGTTTTAGGAGGAAAATTGCTAATTGGGAAGTAGAGGAAAGGTTACAGGCATGATTTGGACTGACTTTGTTAGTTAGTTTGGACTCTGGCCCGAAGTCTGCATTGATCCTGTGCCCAGGTTTCCCCCACAGATCTGCCCAGTAGCCTATTTGGTTGGCCAGAAAATTCGTTTGAGATGTACAGAAAAACCCAAATGAACTTTCTGGCCCACCAGTATATCTGCAGCTTTTTCTTACCTGCAATAACAGGATTGAAATAGTGAACTAAGCCAGTACGCAAGTAAAAGAAATCAATACATCTCCTTTTGGAGCTTCTTTCAGTATAGTCAGAAGGCGGTAGGAGGCAGTATTACAGTCAGAAGTACAGAACGTTAAAGCCAAATCCACTTTCAGCTCTGCTGGTTTGGGCCTCAGGAAAGTTCAGGAGTCTCAGTGGTAAAGAATCTGCCTGCCAAGCAGGAGACACTGGTTGGATCCCTGGATTGGGAAGATCCCCTGGAAAAGGAAATGGCAACCCACTCCAGTATTCTTGCCTGGGAAATTCCATGGGCATAGGAGCCTGTCAGGCTAGTCCAAGGGGTCACAAAGAGTCGGACACAACTGAGCGACTAAACAACAAGAGGTGTGAGCCCTGCTCCTCGCAGCGCTCTGGGCAGCATCACCATGCCACAGTGGTGGCCAGACGGGCCTGCAAGCCAGTGTCCCTCAGCCCCTCCAGAGGCAGGAGGCCTCACTATCACCTCAGTGATCATGACATTCATCAGTGCTCAGGGTTTGTCGAAATCCCCTTTTAATAAGAACTCTAAACCATTTATCCCGCACCTTGGATATTGTAGAATGTACATTGATTCTGGAGAAATTGTCAGCAGCTGAAGAAGCAGAGCAGTATTGTCACTTTTGATGTGTGCACGCAGAAGGGTGTCTGTAGAGACAAAAGCAAAACTGAAAGTGTCAGGCCTGCAGTTCAGAGAGGAACACAGCCTGCCCAGCTCCACGACAGTCTCATCTAGAACAAACTCACATTAGAAGCCCACTTGGACCAACACATTTCCACACAAAATCTAGAAGGCTCGATGATTACTGTTCTTCCTGCTTTCTAATTGCTGTTGGGGCCTGAATGAGGCTCAGAGGATTTGAGCATTTTATGTACTAATTCACAGGGTGGTGGCTTCTTTTTGGAGGGTTTTTGTTGTTTTTTTTAACCTAAGTTCCTATATGTATATATATAATCTTATTTTAAAATGTTTTTTGATTATCAATATGACCAGTATCTAAGGGTAAAAAGTCCTACTTGGAAAAGAATAAAAGTACTGAAAATCCGGCTAATTACTATTTGGCGGAACATCTTCAGAATTTTCTGCCAGCTTGCACATGTGTGTCTACATCAGTGGGCACCTGGCCTTCATCTTTATAATGTCATCTTCAGGCTCCCTTTTTCTTCCTCATCCCCACACTTAGCACGTGCTTCTCTTACAGAATTTGAGACTAAAGACCAACATGAGCTCCATATAGTATGTTCTCAGGAGTGTTGACTGACACTCAGATG
Organism: Capricornis sumatraensis; assembly: GCF_032405125.1. Lineage (NCBI taxonomy): Eukaryota > Metazoa > Chordata > Mammalia > Artiodactyla > Bovidae > Capricornis > Capricornis sumatraensis. Next base: position 26,329,226 of record NC_091070.1, on the reverse strand, counting down.
TCAGAATCAAGTTTTCTAAAGTATATGTATTTTGTGTTATGGAAGGTGACTCATCCTTTTCTATGACACTTTTATAGTAAAGTTGTAGAAGTTCCATTTAGTCTCGCCTCCTGTCTGGATCTGATTTGAAACTTGTATGTATGTATTCTTTATAAAGGATGTTGTTACAGGTTAAAATATACTAAGTTTTCACTGACAAGACTTTAGAAATTTATATCTAAGTAGGTATTTGTCAAAGCCAACTCTTTAGAAGAAACAAGTATAAATAATATCCACAAGCATTGCAAGTTCAGTTTTAGAAAGCCCGATTGGACCAGTAGTAACAGTGATTGTAAAACCATCTAGATTGTGTCCAGCAACATCTTGGCCCAAGTTAAAGGATACTGATTGCTAATCTTTTGTTACTGAAGCAAAAATAATACCAGTATCATCTCAAGACTCATTGAAACAAATTAAATAGCAGACAAGCCTGCACCTCCTTTTGGTCTTCCAGTGTGAGAACCAAGGGGGTGAATAACTGGGTTAGCCTCCCGGCACCTGCCATTGTGGGACGAAGGTGCAAACACCCTCAGCCTCCTGTTGCAGCTGTCTGTGTGGGAGCCCAGAGGGAATACTGGCGAGGGGTTTGCTGGAGGACTCGAGGGTTTTCTCTTGAGATCATAACAGAATCAGTGACTTGGTTTTTAATTTATAACACGAAGAGTGCTACTTTATGGACAACTGTAAAATAATATTGTGTCTTGGGCTTTCTAACTGAAAGGAACATGAAGGAAAAGACCTAGTTTAGCTTGTTTTTAATGCTATTTCACATCTAGATGAGCACCATGCCTGGACTCCCTACTCGGCCCTGTTTCTATGATATTGATTTGGACCCTGAAACTGAGCAGGTGAATGGGCTGTTCTAAACAGGTAAGTTATTACTGGCAAAAGTTTTGCTTTTTCCTTATGAGACATATTTATGAATTATCAGGTTCCATCTAAAGCTATGAAAATGAAGATTTCATAATTTAAGATCCCTTTCCAGACATCAGTGAGAGAAGAGGTGGTAGTAGCGAGCATTGGCAGAACCCAGTAAGTGAAATATTTATACTTCCGTACATTTTTGGAAGAAGAACAGGGTTCATCACAAATTGGCAGCATCAAGAGGAGAGGCACCATCTGATGAATTGTGGAGGGACCCCAGTGAAGGTTAGACCTCTGTGGACCCCCAGGAGACTCTGGGCTTGGAGCTGATGGCACCTTGGAGGGCAGGAGCAGCTGAAGGTCTGTATACTCTGAATGGACGGCAGGCAGGAGTGAGTAAATGTCCTAGAAAGTAGATGAAAGAAGGAAGCAGGAGCAGTCCAGGAATTCTTGGGGTCTTAAATGAAGGGCCCCAAAATACTCCTCACAATGAATGAGCCAGCCCTGGACATACCAGGTGAAATCTCAAAGACAGTAAAGATGAAAATCCTAAAAACCCTTCTCCAGAGAAGAAAAAATGGCTGGCCTGTGAAAGAAGTGAGAATTAGACTGAACCCCTGTCTTCCCAGTAGTAAGAGGCTTTTAGACAGTGGAGGAAAGCCCTCCACACTCACGAGGAAAGGTGACTTTCCACCTGTATTTACACTCCACTAAAACTGTCCAGGTGTTTTCAGACATGCGCAAGCTTGCTGCTCCCACGTCTCTTCCTCGGAAGGGATTTGGCAGTTTACTCCAGCAAAATGAGGACCATACCAGGGCAAAGGAAGACCTGGTTTTCAGAAGATCAAATCTTAATCTGGACTGTAATGAAGGGGAGTCCCGAGAAGTGCAAGTGACCTAGAGTTCAAGTCCCACATGGAATAGGAGGAGGGAGGAAAGACTGGAGAGAGCTAAGACAAGGGTGTCAAAAGGGTAATTATGCCAAAGAAAGGCTCTCACATTGTCTAAGAAAGTCAGGGTCCAGGTGGAAGCCAACCATGGCTATCATCCAGGCAGCTGTACGGATGGTTGTCACAGAAGCAGAGACACCTGGGCTTGGTGCTGGGGAAGCGCTGTTCTTCAGGAGGCATGTGTGACCTTGGAAATGTCATCGTGGCACCTGCTTGGTCTGGACTTACACATCCTTGGTCTGGACTTAGACAGTATTCGCACAGCCATGGTGTAAATCCTATACATTGTTTTCAAGTCTGTGCACAGAAGTGTTGATGGTGAGAAAGGAGGTAACTGTTAACTTCAGCAGCGGTAGATGATGGTGTGGCGTGGACAGGAAGAGGAGATATTTCAGTGCTTAGAGAAAACTGTGCGTTTCTTGTCTCTTTGTCTTTCTAGATTGTCCGCCTTCAAGAAGCTGTTTTGAAAGTTTGGCTGGTGTTTATTCAGGCCTCCTGTCAGGAAGTGTGGGGAAATGAAGAGAAGTCAGTCTGCCCCAAAGGTCTTCTGAAATGAGTAGCGGGAGTTTCCCCAGAAGCCTTTCTTCAGTTTTAATTTGCATCATTGTGTATAAATTAACCTGAATCATGTACACGTCTAATTACCTTACAGAATCCATAGAATAAAAGTAAATAATTTTTCAGTCTCCGCGTTCAAATAGAAATCGTAGCATTAAGTCTGTGTTGCCTTAGCTCTGCTTTCCCGTGTGATCTGGGAGACCTCTGCCACAACAGAAGAAGCAAGTCCTAGTGTGTACCTTAGGATACGTTGTGTTTAAAGGGGGAATGATGCGTGCGTACTTGTGTGTTTCTGGGAGGACACGTAATAAGGAGACCTTCTTAGAGGGCTCAGGGAGAAATGGAATTTGGAGAACATGCCTTTTTGTCATGTACATATATATATATGTATATATATATATAGTTTTTTTTTAATGCGTTCTTGGCCTCATTGCCTTGGTCAATAAGTCAGTCTAGTTTTTTAGGAGCTACTTTTTTTTTTTCTTTGCCACACTGCATGCGTGTGAAACTTCCCCAACCAGTGGTTGAACCCATGCCCTCTGCTTTGGAAGCTTGACCAGGGAAGTCCAAAATATTGCTTTTTTTTTTTTTTTTTTAATTCTGAGAAAGTATTACTTATATAGGTTTTTATCCTGAACTTCCTTAGAATTCCCATTGCTGTCACAGCTTCAGCACCATTCTTTTATATATATTTTTTATTTATTTATTTATTTATTTATTTATTTATTTGGCTGTGCCAGGTCTTAGATGCAGCATGTGGGATCTAGTTTCCCAACCAGGGATCAAACCTGGGCCCCCTGCATTGGGAGCTCAGAGTTCTAGGCACTGGACCACCAGGGAAGTCCCCAGCACCGTTCATTTTTAAAAGTCCTCAGGAAGGATGGTTATCCAGTATTAACCGTAGGATGGCTCTGTTGACTCAAAGAATGATTATTTAGCTTCTGCCCTGTGCCTGAGCTCCCTAGCCCTCCCTACAGGATGTTTTTTCCCCTCAAATGTTTTCCCTTCTCTTTTTGTTCATCGTCCATCTCGGTTCTTCTGCCATTTTTCCTTCTCTTTCCCCTCTCTCGTCCTGCATTGGGCCCTTCCAGAAGATGTCACATCCACGCTGGTGCCAGTGCTGCTCAGTTAGCATTGCAGAGCAGCGTTTTTCCTGGTGTCCTTGGTTTTATTATTTTTAATCCCCTAGGTTGTTCATATCAGTGTTGTAATACTGTCAGTTTCACAGTCTAAAGAAATGACAGCAGTGGGCATATGGCAGAGGGGATCAAAGCAAGAGCCCCAGCTCCATCATGCTTTGTACGCTTCCTGGGACATCACACACACACTGATGTTGTCAGTTCCTGTTCGAAAGCATCATTGGGGCCGTTTGCACAGAGTTCACTATTTCCAGTGGTTTTTGTTTTTGTTTTTTTTTGTCCTATAAAACCTCATCTGGAATGGGATCTGCTGGGAATTCAGTTGGTAAACAGGAGAGTAAAGCAGTGTATTGTCTAAGTGCCCTGAAGATCATCTTTAAAAATTTAGGCTTTCTCATATCACCAAAAGCCATGTGGGTTTTGTTTGTCATATATGTGTTCTGGCTGTGCTACGCAGCTTGTGCGGTCTTAGTTCCCAGACCAGGGATCAAACTCGTGGCCCCTGCAGTGGAAGACACAGAGTCCTAACCACTGGACTTCCAGGGAAGTCCCAGCCATGTGGGCTTAATCTTTAATATTTCTAGAAATACTGAACCCAACTGGTGGGAAGACAAAGATTATAAGCAAAGCCCTAATACATAAATGGGCTTCCCTGGTGGCTCAGCCGCAATGTGGGAGAATTGGGTTCAATCCCTGGGTTGGGAAGATCCCCTGGAGAATTCCATTGACTATAGTCCATGGGGTCACAAAGAGTATGACATGACTGAGTGACTTACTTTGAATACAATAAATAAATAGTTTTTTACCCAGTATTCCAAGCTCAAGAGAAGCCATAAAGAACAAAAAATAACTGCAGGCTCTCTGAAGACCTGAACTCAAGACTTACTGCCAAGCATTAGTGGCTTTGGAATAGTCGGTGTGGCCAGAGAAGGACTAGTGAGCCTAGGCATCCTTCAAGATCACCGACCTCCCTGTCCCTGCTCTGACCCTGAGTGGTTAATGGCTTCCCTCCCTATATTCGTAATGTTACTGATAAACAGATTGCATCTCCTCAGATCTGCACCTCAGAGGCTTGCTGTGCAATGAAGATGTATATACATTCTCAATTAAAGGAAGAAAATGTTTATGTGCTGTCAAGTAAAGCAGATTGCAGCCGAATTAGTGTCAAGTTTACGTTGGCTGGGGGAACCCTGGTGGTGCCTGGAAACAGATCAGACCAGCAGAGAGCTGCAGCCATATTCATTTAATGGTGTACTGGGGAAGGGAAGTGGAGGGCTTATTCCCAGGAAGTCTCATAACATGTAAGAATTATGACCAAGGAGTTATAAACCATTTTTGGTAACTGCAGACCCAGGCTGTGGGTGGATAGGGACTAGAATGGGAGAAATGGTATCTGTAGAGATCAGATAAATAAGCAAGCGATTTTATTGGCACACTGTATCTGGTGATATTAACAAGATAAGCTGTAGGTAGGGTAATTTCTCATCAGATTGAAGATATATTTAGAGCCTGTTTCTCATTATATAATAAAAAGCTACTAATGGAATAGCAGACAATGATATGGGTAATAGCTTACTAACTGTCACTTAAATGAGTTCAAGGATGACAGGTTTCTTTCATGTATGAGGTACTGGATATATTTTTTGAAACTTGTTTTGCATTGGGTTCTAGTTACATCCTAAAGAAAAACCACACTACAGTATTTTATTTATGATTCTATACTATGTGTGTCTTGGAGGTTGGAGATGAGTTATATGTAATATACCTTAAATCTGCCCTTCAAATACAAAGTCAATTCCCCTCTTACCCCAAACCACTTTTCAGTAATTTTTTTTTAAGAAAAGCAGATGGAATAAGATCTATGTCATTAAGATGACCTTTATTGTTTTAATCTGTTGCTTATTTCATTTCCAATTACTTCCTAATAAGACAGCTATCCTACCCTGTCTTCATATAGATAAGCTCATCTTATTTTTGCTTGAAATTGCTGCAGACTCCCAAATCTGCTAGATTTGAGAAAATTTGTATCTCAATAATAGCATCTTAGTTAGTTATGAATGGCATAGATTTTTTTGATTTGTTTAAAGTTCAAAAGTGACAGCAGGGTCAGTAACCCATCTGAGACATCTTCACATATATTTGCTGAATAAACAAAGATAAATTGAATTCTTAATTATAACTACTATAAATTGGATGCTTATGGATTTTCCTATTTTACAGCTTTTGTCTCTAAGATCTTGACAGATAAGATTCATCTTTACCTTTGTGTGCTAATAGTTCTTTGCTTAATAAGTCTCAGATAAAGCTATAGAATCTTAACAAAGGTAAAATATATACCTGGAAAAACATTCCCAAATGGGTAACTGAGGTTTACCTATAAAGTATCATGATCCTATAAAAGAAAAGAGATAAGTACAACTACTTTTCAGAAATTCTTCCCTCCATCTTAATGAGTTCTTCATCTGGGTGGTGTGCATGGGAGGGGCCAGAGGAGGAGAGAGGAGCCAAGCATACTGGAGGACCTCAGCTCTGGAGCTCCCAGGAGTGCCTTTGTAGGTCGTATTAAACCCAAAGCAAGTCACTCACTGCAACACCTTTCATTGGTGTTAATGTATAGCACACAATGGATTACGTGTACAAATAAATGCTTACGATGCTTTTCACTAAAGTTTAAGAATCTATTAATAAAGACTCGAAATGTGTGAAAATACACAATACTTAAGCTGAATCTACCCTCCAGTCAGGCAGGAGAGTAGATAATGCCAGTACCCTTCCTCTGATCAGGACTGGAGTTGTGAGGAACACGGCTCCAGTTCTCCACCCCCCACTTAACTGAGAGGGAAGGCAATGGCACCCCACTCCAGTATTCTTGCCTGGAAAATCCCATGGGTGGAGGAGCCTGGTGGGCTGCAGTCCATGGGGTCGCTAAGAGTCGGACACGACTGAGCGACTTCACTTTCACTTTTCACTTTCATGCATTGAAGAAGGCACTGGCAACCCACTCCAGTGTTCTTGCCTGGAGAATCCCAGGGACGGGGGAGCCTGGTGGGGTCGCACAGAGTCGGACACGACTGAAGCGACTTAGCAGCAGCAGCAGCAGGAACATATTGAAGGGAAACGTGGGTAATTTGTCAGTCACTTAATCTTGGAAATCTATACAAGGTATAAATGATGGGTGGAGCTGGGTTCCTGGGTTCTGAACTCGACGGCACACAGATTGCATCATTTCTACCCGCCTTCTAGACATTTAGGGAGAGAAGAGCCTACTATGTCTTAAGGTTCTGAAACCCTTTGGCCGTGAACCTTGATATCCAAAACTTTCCCAGGAGTGGGTTTGGGTGTAATGAGGTTTTTGTTTTGTTTTTCTCTTTCTCTATCAATTCATATAATGTCATTTTCTCTCCAAACAAGGTTCACTGCAAAGTTTTGAATCCTACTTTTAAAATGTGCTGTATGCTGTGACTTAAATATTCAGTGGGGGGATTTATAATGGGATGCCTGTCATTTAAAATTGGATTTAACTACTTTGCTCTGAGAAAAAAAGAGGAGGCTTTCGACCCTGGTCCCTTCCCCATCTGCCGGCTCACTCTCGTATGAGGTCGGCGCGGCGGGGATTGCCGCCAGGCTGGAAGAGCGACGGTCGGCTCCTCGGCGGCCGGGCGAACTGCTAGATGGAATCTAGATCTGGATCTGCTACCCTCTCCACCCGCCGCCCCCAGCCCGGCCCCGCCCCGCGCCCGCCCCCTCCGCGCGCATTGGTGCTGCCGCCTGTCGGTCCCCGCGCTCTGGGGAGGGGGCGCCGCGGGGCTGCGGTCCCTCCGCAGAGGGCTGCTCGCTCCCGGTGCGACCGTGGCTTCCCGCATGCCCCGGCGTCCAGCCCTGCCTCTGCCAGGGACCCCTCGGTAAGTGAGGAGGGCGAGGAGGTTGCGGGGGAGAGGGTGCGGGTAGGTGTCCGGTCCGCTGATAGCCTGTGTGGCAGAGTAGGCGGGAGGTCCCCGCTTGACCACCCAAGGTGGCCAGGGTGAGAATCAGGAAGGTCGTTTGCCCGCAGACATCTTCAGCCAGAGTGACCCTCATCGGCTCTGTCTGCCCACCTCTTCGTGTTACATCTCCTAGGAGCAGGTGTTGCTGATAGCTTTTTTTCATTCCTTGCCCTTTTGGGGGGAAATACGCTGTGGAGTTCCTGGCCATTATCGTTGTGCAGAGAACTTGAAGCTGGGTTACCTGTTCCACGCCCCAGCATTTTCCGTTTTGAGTACTTTCTCCTTCGCTCTGGCTCCTGCCAAACGCACAATCTAGCCGAAGGAGAGACGCCTTCCTCCCGGAGGAAGCTTGGCGGTCCGCACCGGGAGATGGGAGAGACTCACTACTTTCCCCAGAGAGCGGCTGCTTTTTGCCTCTGTGCTTCTCTGCTCACGGGAATATGGGGAGCGGTATTTTCTGTGGCAGTAAACTTGCGGTTCTATCAGGAAATTATAACAGGGACTTTGAGATTGCCGAGGCGATAAAACCGTCTGCGCAGGTTAAGGACAAATCATTTGCAGCTTAGTGTTATGCAAAGTTTTAGTGTTGCTGCCCTGCACCTTCCCCGTTTCAGTTAGGTTTTATGTGGATATTTGTTGTATTTCTTCATCTGATATACATTCAAGTGAGCTTCTCAAGCAGTTGTCTTTGGGCAATCTAGGATAATTTCAAATGATACATTTCTAAACATGGTCTAATTTCAATATTTCTATTGGCTCTACATCCTCTGGTTAATAAAAACTCCCAGGCGCTGAGAATTCACAAGAAGGGAGGAGATTTAAAGAGCTATAATCAGCTGTGGTTCTTGTGTTATGGAAGCATATGAGGAGGGACATTGTAAAAATGTTCATATTTTAGTTTCGTCATTGTTCTAGGATGACTTTGTCTTTCTGTCAGAGGAATGGAGTATGTAAGACCCAACCTAAGGGGATATTTACTTAGATGATGAACTGATTTTGAGAGTTCCAGTTCCTTCTGTGGCTCATGGAATCAAGGGCTACCCAAATAAACCTTCAACATTGAAGGATTTACATTAAAAAACAAACAAAAACCAGTACAAAGAAAGAGTCCTTTTGCTTATTTTAGGACATCCATCTAAAATTCATAGGATTTTTGTTAGGTAACCACCTCACATCTCTGTTCATTGGTACCCTCATACCACTCTGTGGATTGATTTTAAAATATACCTTTATATTTATGTCACTAATTAGTTTGCCAATTGCCTATCTTATCAACTTACTTTTGGCTTTCAAATTAGTTCCAGAGCCAAGATAATAAAATACAAAGAATTTCAAAAGCTTGATTTTAAAATAGCAAGAACTCATTCTGAGTCTTGGTTCAGTTATCAGTCGATGGGTTACATTATGGTTACATGACCATTAAGCAGTTTTTAAATTTTTTGACTAGTGAGTCTAGTGCAGATTAGCATCTCCAAACAGTTCATTTTTCTGATGAAACTCTTAAAGCCCAGTTTCAGAGGACAAGCTTTGAAAACAGGCAATCTTGGGTTGAATCTGAGCTCTGTTATCAACTAGCCGTATAATCTAGAGCAAGTTACTTAACCTATCTAGGCCTCAATTTCTTCATCTGTAGATGGTGATAGCACCACCTCCTCTGTAATGTGGGAGGATTAGAGATGTATATAAAAGTGCTTAGCACTTCCTAATACATAGGAGTTGCTCAATAAATGTCAACTGTTATTATTCACTCTGACCTTCAACTATGTGCTCATTATAGAAAATGTTTGAACAGCAGATACTTAGAAAAAAATGTTAAAATTATACAAACAAATTTACAAGTAGAGAATGACAGTATGTTAAATTTCCCACGAGCATGTATGAAAAGTAGCACCTCCTTCATGGAACATACATTTTTAGAACAGAAACCTTATGGTATACTGGAAAGAGCATTAGAGAGTCAAAGTCTTCAGTTCTAACTCTGGCTCTGACTTCATCTAACTGTGAGACCTTCAGCAGGCCAGCTGCCCATGCCGGAGTTCAGTTTTTTCACCTGGTTCAACTTGAATAATCTCAAATAATCTCTAAGATCTTTGCAACTTCAGAACTCTTTATTGCATGTAATAAAAAATTACATTATCTTATCACCCTACTCTTCATTGTTTTTGTTGTTTTTTGTGGTGATGGTGATTTTTGTTTGTTAACTTGCAATTCAGAGAATTACATAATTCAAAGAAACAGCACAACTCCAGAATTGATAAAATAATAACAGATCTGCAGAGTAACTCAAAATGAAGTTTTAACAAAGAAAAGAGAGTAAAATAAATTCACACTGAAGTCTTCTGGATAGGGCAAAAATAAACCCCAATTTTTATTCTCCAGTCATTTCAGTAAATTAGTTTATGGGAAATATGCCAGGTAGAATCATATGCATTCAACTGAAATAGTCTCTATAGAAAACAATAGACTGATGGTGAAATAAAATATCCCTCTTTTCTCTTATCAGGTTGCTCCTTAAATAAAACAAAAATCTATCCAGTAAAAGGGCTTTCATGAAGAAATTAGCAAAATTACAAGTAATAGAGAATGCAGGCATTTGTATAACTGGAGAAACCACCTAAAATGACTATATGGAGTAAGACGAAAGGAGTGATTACATCTGGAAGAAATTTTACTCAGTGTGATATTTTTGCCCACTTTTTTGTCATAATAGACTGCTAACGAAGAGACGATATAGTTTTCTAGAGGAAGAAAGAGTGTAATGTGAAAATGGAGATCACAGTTTCTGAAATACAAGTAGAAAGCAAGGATGAGACGAGATCAGCAGAAGTTAGACGTCAGGATGAGAGGCAGGAGGAAAATGCATCGATGCTCTGCTTCAAGAGAAGAAAAAAAGCAGCCAAAGCAATGAAGCCCGAAGCCAGCTCTAAAGCTGCTGATGCAACAAGGAAGTGTCCTCCAGAAGCAGGAGCTTCTGATCAGCCACAGCGCCCTGGCGGGGCCTGGGCCTCAATCAAACGCCTTGTAACACGCAGGAAAAGGTCAGAGTCTTCAAAGCAGCAAAAGCCCTTTGACGCTAAACTGCAATCGGAAATCAATGCTGAGGATGCTAATCCTTCTAAGAAAAAGGCAAAATCCAGACTCAAGATTCCCTGCATAAAATTCTCAAAAGGAGAGAAAAGAAGTAATCACTCCAAAATCATAGAAGATTCAGACCGCAGTGTCCAAGTCCAAGAGGCTGAAAATCTGGTTACAAAAACTCTGACCCAATCAGATGACCAGACAACAAAGAGCAAGTCGCCCCAGGATATAAGGGAAGCTGTCTCACAGAAAGGGGATGATGAGGTCTGTGAATCAAATGTGAACAACAGCATAACTTCTCCTGGAGAGAAAGTGATTTCAGTAGAACTTGAGTTAGATATGGGTCATTCTGCTATTCAAACAGGAACTCTAATCCTTGAAAAAGATACTGAAATGCTTGAGGAAAAACAAAGCACTCAACCTCAGCAAGTGAGCCCACTGGAAGCTTCGGACACAGAACAGGAGCTCCCAGTGGGTTCTGAGATTCCTCCCTCGCCTGCAGTCCCAGATCAACAAATTCTGGAAGAAGCCAGAAATGGTGTCCTAGAAAGTGGACCAGATTGGAAGGAGCATGGAAGTAGAGAGATTGTTGTTGAGGAGAGTAAGCCAAAAGATACTGAATTGAGCCAGGAATTGGATTTTCAAGAAAATGAGATCACTGCAGAAAAACCCAAACCAGAAGAAAGCAAAAGAATGGAGCCAATTGCTATTATTATCACAGACACTGAAATCAGTGAATTTGATGTTAAGAAATCTAAAAATGTCCCTAAGCCATTCTTAATTTCAATTGAAAATGAGCAAGTAGGGGTTTTTGCTAATGACAGTGGTTTTGAGGGTAGAACTTCGGAACAATATGAAACACTCTTAATAGAAACAGCTTCTTCTCTTGTCAAGAATGCTATCCAGTTGTCTATAGAACAGCTTGTTAATGAAATGGCCTCTGATGATAATACAATAAATAATCGTCTACAGTGACAATTTCTAGATCATGGGAGGGAAAAACAAAAGCTTAATGGTTAATTATTTTACATATTCGTGGCATTTCTTTTTTCAGCAACAAATGAGAGATTTAGCATCTGGAATTTAACCCAACACAATTCCAACCTAGAAGTCAAGTGCTGAAGAATTAATCAAGTTATAAAACCCTCCCTACCACTGAAATGCAGCCACTTCTGGATTGGAGGAAGTCAGTACAAATTACAATGAAAAGTGACATCAGGGGAGTTGCTAAAATGGTTTCTGGAGATTAGAGTGCTTGGGAGAAGATACATTTAATGAGTACTTGCAGTATGCCGTAAGCTCTTTCATGTCCTCTGATGTCACAAAGCCTGGTTTTCTTTGATAGTTCAACACTGTGTATAGGTTAATATTGCATTCTGTTTTCAACAACTTTTTTTTACAGTGTACTTTTATGTTATTTGAAATGATAAATATGGTGAACTATTTTTGTGAATGTATGATTTATAGAAGTAAGACTACTGCCTAGGACTTACACTCCTAGGCAGTAGCCTTACCTCAAAACAATACTGCAAACCAAAATATATATATATATAGTTTGATTAAACATGAGTGGTTTTCTAGTCTTGCTCAAGTTCCTTACAAAAGCCATTCACAAATTACTTCAAACAGGCAAGTAATTACCTTGTGGAAACAGGGAGTGCATTTTCCCTCTCCATCTTTCTTCTACCCCAGATAGACTTGTGTAAATCCACTTGTGCAAGATCACCTGCTGAAAGCCTAAAAAAAGCAACAACAAAAACAAAAAGTGGAATATTATTTTCCATCCAGGAGAAGACAAACTTCCCAAGTAACAGGTGATCACAGGTAACACAGGATTCATTTTGCAAGATTAAATCTCTGGAGACTATATTCATCAATCTCTCCTCGAAGAGGGGAGAGTGGATTCAAAGCCAACCTGGCAGTAAAAGTCCTAGGAAATCACAATCAATTCAGTTCAGTTCAGTTGCTCAGTCGTGTCCGACTCTTTGAGACCCCATGGACTGCAGCACGCCAGGCCTCCCTATCCATCACCAACCCCTGGAACTTATTCAAACTCACTCCCATTGAGTCGGTGATGCCATCCAACCATCTCATCCTCTGTCATCCCCTTCTCCTCCTGCCCTCAATCATTCCCAGCATCAGGGTCTTTTCAAATGAGTCAGCTCTTCGCATCAGGTGGCCAAAGTATTGGAGTTTCAGCTTCAACATCAGCCCTTCCAATGAATATTCAGGACTGATTTCCTCTAGGAATGGACTGGTTGGATTGTGATTTATTAGGAAATCACAATAATTTAATGAAAATATTACTCATGCTTGCTCAAGAATGAGCCAAACACATAGCTGAATAGAAAGTGGAAAGTTATTACTAAAGTACATTATATTTTAAATGCTAGTATTCCTTCATTGTGCCTATGTGTTGAGAGACACCAGTAAACATTTTACATAAATATTAAAAATTTACTTTTTCATCAGTACTTAGTCCAGCTAATCCCTTACACAAAAAAATGAACTTAATATAGCAAGAAGGGCTAGTGTTTTATTTATTTAAATCATTGATCTCAGTGATAGCCATATTTTTTGAAAAAAGTAATTGTTTCAACCTTTCCTTGTGTGAAATGGCCATAAGACTGCAATACACTCCCTACCTCACAGGTCAGGGTTCACATTGTACAGTCCCCTATTGAGTAACAGTGTCACTCTGAAAGTAGATGAAATAGCAAAGAAGTTTCACTTGAGTTGTAAGGTACTTGTTAAAGGTATTCGTATGTTCTTAAAGAAAAGAATGTACATTAGTTGACTTAAAACGATTTGGTGACTTCCTGCATTATTTATGGATTGCATACAGAAAGTATGTGCTAATTTGTCCCTTAGAATCTAGTTTCTTCCTTTAAGTACCTATTGAGACCTCTGGCAGAAAATGTGACTTTGGAACTGAACCAGATAACAGATATTATTAGCAAGATTCTTTGTTGAAGTGTAAAAGTATTTCCCCAGGTTTTCCTCCCTTCATGCTTATAACCTTGTGGGGAGGGGAGCGCAGGGAAGGAAACTACCAGTCCTTCAGTTTAGCAAGATGAAAAGTGGATCTTTCAAAACATGACCCAAGAGATCAATTTCTTTTAATTATATAATTCGTAAACAAAAGACTGCTAAGTCATCCTCCCTAAAAATACTTTTTAATTCACTATATGTGGTGCTAATGGACTTGGACAGCTACCAGCAACTACATATTTAAAAGTGAGCAATTTTTTAAAAAACTGACTAAAGTTGGTGCGTTTTACAGTTTTGAAGAATCCTGCCTTCATTTACTGCAAGGATGGCTCAAGCCAATATACTTGATTGTAAGTTTTTAGTAATTTCTCATGAATGAGCAAAAAGTATAGCACTTACAGTTACTGAAAATATTTTCAAGTGTTTAGGTATATTTATTTGGGAGTTTTAAAAACATGTGAGATAAATATGTGTAATGAATATTTTTTAAGACTAAGTAGTCCTAGGTTTCTATTGTTTTTTTTTTCCCTTTGTGGTGTAATACATATTTGGTTAGAATGTATTATAATTGAGTGTTTTTGTGATGAAATGTGTACTTTATTTGCATTCATTCTTAAATGGTTTCTCCTCAATCTTTTCTATTGAGAATATCTGGTGAATTAAGTAAGTAGGATTCCAGTTTGAAAAAGGAATCCAGAAATGCACTGGTCTCAATCTGATTATTCTGCTACATGGCCAAATTCTACTACTGTGAATTCTAAGATGATGTAAATTGTTTTGCTCTTATAGAAATAATCAAGAATCAGATGACTTAGGAGTCTTTCATAAAATATTTTTTATTTTAAGCAATTTGACCTTATATGTAAGACATGAAGTGAATGTAAATATGTTCTTATTCAGTTCACATCCACTTGATAGTATTAAAATATCACAAAATGCAATTTAATAACACATTAATTTTCCTTTAAATTTGCTGTGGTATAAATGCTTTTAATGAATATTCATCAATTAGCTGGGATTCAGTTTCTCTTGAACTCAGAATTTTACAAGGCTAGTTGGTTTATCAGATGATTTTTCAGCACATTACATTCCCCCTTTTGAGAGTTGTGTTATTGTTTGCTTTACAACAAGAATAAGAAAATCCTCCATTTGGTGTAGCACTAGCCACTTAACATTTTCTCAAAGTACTTTATAGGGTATAAAAATAGTCCCTGGTAACATTTAAGTAAAGGCAGCAGGAAACAAAAGAACATTCAAGTAGAAATTAGGTTCCCTGCCACCTCCTCCACCTCAAAGAACAATAAGCATGTGGCACAAATGGAGTTCTTCAGAAAACTGTCTGCATAATTTTCTTTGAAGATAATCTATTTGACAGCACGAAGTTTGTGATCTTAATTGGTCTACTATTTAGTGAAGCCTTAGACACTCGATTGATGTATTTTTGAGAGAATACGTTATTTCACCAGTATGTGTGACTCACCTTCCTGCTAAAGGCTTTTAGAAATACAGATTGTGAGAGGGCACCAGTCCAATCTGGCTTCTGCAAAAAATCCAGAGTTAACTTCATCTGTAAGTTTCTAACTTCAAGTTGCCTTATTTTTTTATAGTTTAAGAATTAATTTGAAGGGGGGACAGTTTACAGAATTTTTAACATAATTGTTAGGTTTCAGAATCCCATTGTTTGAAAAGATCATTTTAATGTCAACTTTATTCAGATGTGTGAAGTCTGCTTTTTAATTTCACCTGATACTCAATACATTAGGGGTAGACTCCTCTGCTGCCCTTTCTGCATTTTTAAACATCTTTATTTAAGGTTTAGAGTTCTTTAGGTTAAACTTCCTGTGATGTTTTATTGTGTAACTTAGTTTCTTATTATACAGAATTCAAATTTTCAGTATATAGTACATTTTATGGTACATTTTTGAAAAGATTATTTTGTAATCCTTAGTTAACAAAAAATGTAACAGAAAGCAACTACTTAAATTTAGGTTGAACTCAATTTATTCAATGTTTTGGGTATGACACATCCCAAACACTGATAAAGGGGACAGGCTGTCTGCCCTTGAAAAGCCCAATCTGGGAAACAGCAGCAACTGAAACTGGGACAGGGGTTAAAGAAAGAGCCACAGGGACGCAGCACTGTGATGCACTGCGGGGGAGACGAGAGACAGGAATTCATTTTGCCAGGTGTGGGGAGATGGTCATATAAACGCACGGGCAGCTGGTCATATAAATACAGGGGCAGCTTGATAGCATTTGGTTTCTAAGTAGTTTTAAAGTATATTCCTTCTGATTTGTGAACAGGTGCAGAAGAAAAGCCTGCATAATGTTACATATTTATAGTAGTTCTTTGTCTGTAAAAATGTTAATTGGATGAGCTATTATGAAAGCAAAAGTTCTAATTTGTATTTCTCATTAAAATTAGTACTATATTACTGTGGATCAGATGCAAATATTAAAGAAATAATACTCTGTAAAAAAGTTTTAATCTGAATTAATATATGTACTGAATATTAATATAAAATAAATGTTATATTGGTTCATGTTTATTTACCCAGGTCTTTTAAGAGAAACATGGTATATAGTACATTAATTTCCTAAAACCATGAAGATCACAGATTGAAACTGAGTTAGCACCATCAAAAGTTTTGCTCTGCTGAGTGTTGGCCAGATTTTATGATGACATGCCTAAAAGAGCCCACCTCCAGGAAACAGAAAGAAAACACCTTGAACTTGAATTCAATTTCACTGAAATAATTCCACCTAAAGGACAATTCTGATTTTGATGCCATCTATGAACCTGATAGAAGCGCTTGTTTTCCTCACCTCTTGCTGTTCTCAAGTTGCTTTTTCTGTATTAAGTGACCCATTGTTAATAATCTGTATGGTTACCAAATAACTAAGCAACCTTGATGCAAAAAAAAAGCTTATTCAGATGGTGCCTGCTAAAGCTGGATGTTTCAAAAGTTCTGCGTTTACTAAGACACCAGTTTTCTTCCCTAAACATTGACAGCCCTGTTTTCCTGAAGCACAGACCAATGACAATAATTAGGCTCTAGAAAAGAATGTGCATTCCAAACCTTGGGATCAATTTAAAGTGGATAACATCTTAAAAGTCCTAAAACTAAACTTTGTTCTGAAGTAAAATATCTTGTTAATGTACACTGTACATAGGGTATTTAATATTTCATGCTTTGTGGAATTAAAATTTTTTATTGTCACATCTTTCTAACTTAAGAGAATAGGACATAACCTTTTGCAACACTTGTCCTCACAGGCAATTCTGCCCTTTATGCTAAATCTGGAGCCCCCAATCACTGTGTGAAGTACATACCTTTTTTTCCCTGAAGCTTGAGATCATTGGAGGCTAAGTTTCTGAACTTAGGAAAAAGAGTGAATAAATATGTATCTGTACATGAGCACACTATACATTCAGAAAATCCTCAGCAAAGCTGGGCACAGATACCACAAACAGTTAAGAAAAACCTAGGTGAGGGGAGGATGCCTCCTAGGGTGGAAAACTCCTAAACTTAAAACTCTCTAACTTATCGTAACAGCAATGGTAGCAGTGTCTAGCAGTTTCTGCATTTTACAAGACCAGATGCACTTTCTTCACAATTTGTTTCATTGCTAGACTCAAATAGGACTTTGGCTTTATCTTGATCTTTGCATGCATGCTAAGTCACTTCAGTCATGTCCAACTCTTTGCAACCCTATGGACTGTAGCCTGCCAGGCTCCTCTGTCTATGGGGATTCTCCAGGCAAGAATACTGGAGTGGGTTGCCGAGTCCTTCTTCAGGGGATCTTCCCAACCCAGGGACTGAACCCAATGTCTCTTACATCTCCTGCATTGGTAGGCAGGTTCTTTACCACTAGCACCACCTGGGAAGGTCTATCTTGATCTTTATGACAGTGCAATTCTGGGGCAGGGATTAAACCTTTCCTATACTTTTCTCAGCTATAACTGTGGCCAAAAAAACAGGTCTTCCAATTTTGTACTCCTGGGAGATGTTTGTGCATGCTCAGTCATGTCCCATTCTTGGCAACTCCACGGACTATAGCCTACCAGGTTCTTCTATCCATAGCATCTTCCTGGCAAGAATACTGGAGTGGATAGCCATTTCTTCCTTCTAGGAGTGACAAAAGCAGGTGCAGTCATTTGTATACTTGTCACTTGTATACTCAAACCTTTGAATCCCAAATCCATATTGTATCTGCAGGTCACAGGAAGGTCTGGTCAGTACAGTGACAAGGGGGCCTCTGGACCACATCTGTGATCAGTCACAGTCATGACTAATGCAGCTACAGGTGTGTATGCTCAAGTCAATCAAGTATCTTCATATATAAATTACAATGCAGAGGTTCCATGTGGAACAGTATAAAAACAGTATCACCTCTCCTTTAAACAGGTCAACTGAAACTAGTGTTTCTATCTCCCTAATCAGAATGACTAGTTGTCCTCTGTATAAAGCTGAGATGCACCAAATGCCAAAATAATTGGTCACTCACAATTCAATTCAGGTGAAAAACTCAACCTGAGTTTTTGATCTTTTATCCAGATGTGCCACAGCCTCATCAGCAATTTGTCTGATTTCAGAGTGAATTTCAGAATCACCTTTTTAGTTTCATGAGTTTTTCTCTGTACTCTTAATGTCTGCTGCTAAGTCACTTCAGTCGTGTCCGACTCTGTGTGACCCCATAGACGGCAGCCCACCAGGCTCCCCTGCCCCTGGGATTCTCCAGGCAAGAACACTGGAGTGGGTTGCCATTTCCTTCTCCAATGCATGAAAGTGAAAAGTGAAAGTGAAGTCGCTCAGTCGTGTCTGACTCTTAGCGACCCCATGGACTGCAGCCTGCCAGGCTCCTCCATCCATGGCATTTTCCAGGCCAGAGTACTGAAGTGGGGTGCCATTGCCTTCTCCAACTCTTAATGTCTAGATGGTGTTTTTTTTTTTCTGACCCATGGAAGGATTAATAGTGAATGATAATCATTATGGCTCATTAAACTTTAAGACTTTTCTATATTTATCTGGGTGGTCTTAATCTTTTCTTCATTAAGGTGTAATTTACATACAGTAAAATCCACCCTGTTCTACAGGTGCACAGTTCTACAAATTTTAACAGACACATGGTTGAGTCACCTAAGGAGTATTCATTTTTTCTTCCTTGTTCTTTATACCACCTGTGTATTTTAATTTCCTGGCTACACAAGTGAGAACTGTCACTTGCTGCAGAAATTCAAAACAAGGGCTTCTTAAATTCAACATTTAAACCAGGATAAGGAAAGACAGGGCTGCTCCGCACAGCTGTGCAAAGTGCAAGCCTAACACCAGAAGCATGCATTTGATGAGTGGTGCATGCAATTCGTGTTATTGTGCATAATTTGCATGGCTCTACATGGTGGGTCTGAAGCTAACCACCAACTGGAGAAATCTGAAAAACTGTAGTTAACAGTGAAACAGGAGACGTTCAGCATTTTCTAAAGGTGCTCTCCATTTATATGCCTCTCCTCCCAAATTTTGAAATGCTGTGATAGTTGACAGGTACCACTGAGCTCATAGCATGGACTGTGTGCACATATGTAAAAGAAGGGCAGTGTGGGAAATGAGAACTGGTCCAGTAAAAAAAAATCTTTTTGAGAGGCACTCCACTGGAACCTTTGGTCTGCATTTCAAAACCTTTTATCTTATCTCTGCAAATGTTGCATCCTTTTCCTAAAGAACCACACCATAGGTTCTTTAGATTTTCCTCCCTACAAGGCACTTGGTACAAATGCCAGTTATCAAAAAAACGATTTTTTAAAAATTAGAAACTTAACCTACATATGGTTTGGACCAAGTACCATATGGCTTCCCTTATAGAAAAATGTGGCAGAGCTAAATTCGTAAGATCTCATTCCTCAAGGGCCTGTTTGGTCCACAAGAATCTAACATGAACCTTCTCGAAAGTGAGTAATAACATAGATCATACAACAGGTGACTTCAGATGATGAAGGCCTCCTTCTTGCACAAGCCTCTTCTCCACTTCCCGAGAGAGCCAGGACCAGCTGTACAGAGCAGCCCTCCCGTCGCACTGATATTCCTTCAGATTTCTGACATGAAAGGACACCAAGGATTTCTAGCAGCTTAAAGGAAGATCTTTTATTTCCATTATTTTGATACAATATCACCAAGTTGTTTCAACAGAAAAGTTTCAACATTATATAAATAAACACTGGAAGAGAATTCATCTGGGAGGAAGCAGGTTCATTGTCCAAGCTGGTTAATCGGTTGTAAAATAAATGTAAGAGAAGTATTTAGCGATGAGGCACAAAGCCCGAGGATAATAGTACTACTGCAAGCAAAGTCGGTGGAGAGCAAAGGGTAGCCTGCATTCACTCAGCACTGGAAGGCACAAGAACTCTATGAGAGAACTTCTCAGCCTACTCAGAGAATGAAACTGGCTGGAAGGAAGCAAATGAAGATGGAAAAAGAACACCAGCTTAGAAAGTCAGTTGTTAAATCACAGTTCAAAGGAAAAGTAAGTTCCAGAAAATAATATACAGGCTAACCTCACGCTGTGCATAGGAAGGAAAGAAACAAAAGGTAAGAAACTAGGGAGTATTTATTCATATGTCCCTGGATTTATCTACTAACCCATCAGAACACTAAAAACTGAGTTTGATGCCTGATAAAAGGAACAAATGTGATTGAGACTAAAATGCCTAAGGCTTAATGGTAGAGAATCTGCTTGCTATGCAGGAGACCCGGGTTGGGAAGATCCCCTGGAGAAGGAAATGGCAACCCACTCCAGTCTTCTTGCTTAGAGGATTCTATGGACAGAGGAGCCTGGTGGGCTACAGTCCATGGGATCGCAGAGTCATACACGACTGAGTGAACAACACTTTCACTTAATGTTAAAGACTTACAAGCATCCTCAGAAATTCTTGATATAAGAAGCATACTAAATGATATTTTCAAGTTATCTGCTGCTAATACAGGTAAATTGGGAGCATCTTGATCAAAGCAGGATGTCAACATATTTCCTATTATGGAATCCTAATATATTACCTATTATGGAATGCTAGGAAGCTTCTCATTAATCATGACTCTATAAAGTGAGACAAAATCCCAAAGAAGCTAAGTACCAAATAAATGTGATTTAAACAAATAGTGATGCCAAATTTAAGCATAAAGTTCAGTTCAGTCGCTCAGTCATGTCCGACTCTTTGCGACACCATGGACTGCAGCACACCAGGCTTCCCTGTCCTTCACCATCTCCTGGAGTTTGCTGAAACTCATGTCCATTGAGTCAGTGATGCCATCCAACCCATCTCATCCTCTGTTGTCCCCTTCTCCTCCTGCCTTCTGTCTTTCCCAGCATCAAGGTCTTTTCCAATGAATCAGTTCTTTGCATCAGGTGGCCAAAGGATTGGAGTTTCAGCTTCAGCATCAGTCCTCCCAATGAATATTCAGGGCTGATTTCCTTTAGGATGGACTGGTTGGATCTCCCTGCAGTCCAAGGGACTCTCAAGAGTCTTCTCCAACAGGACAGTTCAAAAGCATCAATTCTTCGGCACTCATCTTTCTTTATAGTCCAGCTCTCACATTCATACATGACTCCCAGAAAAACCATAGCTTTGACTAGAGGGACCTTTATCAGCCTAGTCAAAGCTATGTGAAAGACTTTTAAAAGGTACACTGGTGCCACCTTTTGGCCAAATTAAATATTTATACAAATTACAACTTATCACATTTTTAATTTCACAGAGAACTTATTAGGGACACAATTGTTTTTCAAAGATTATATGAGTAGATTTTAGACTGTCCTGTTGCTTAATACATCTACAATTTTTAATAATCACATTTTTATCTTTGAAAAGATGGGATAAAGTTAATACAAATAGAAATTTAATTCTTGGCACCACTGACATTTTGGCTGGACAATTCTTTGTTGTGGGGGCTATACTCTGTGCTGTAGGATGTTCAGAGTACCCCTGATTTATCTACCCACTAGATTCCAGCAGCAACCTTCTTCTAGCCCCACCCAGTTGTGACAAATCCCTCCACACTGCTAAATGTCACCATGGTGAGGGGGGATCACCCAGTGTGATAATTAACTTTATGTGTCAACTTGACAGGGCCACAGTATACCCAGAAATTTGGTCAAACATTATTATTGGTGTGTCTCTGTTTCTGAATGAGTTAACATTTGATTCAGTAGACTGAGTGAAGATTTCCTCTCTCATGTGAGTAGCCCTCATACAATCAACTGAAGGCCTGAACTGAACAAAAAGGCTGACCCTCCTGAGAATAATGGAACTTCGGCCAATTAGCTGGGACAGTGGTCTTTTCCTGCCTTTATGAGTCTCGAGCTGTAAAGTTTGGACTGGAACTACCTCACCCACTTCCCTGGGTCTCCAGCCTGCCACCTGCAGACTTGGGACTTGGCCTCCATATTTGCATAAGCCAATTATTTATAATCAACCAGTCAATCAATCTCTTTCTCTCCCTTTCTCCCTCTCTCACAAACACAGACACATACACATTCACCCACAGTGAAGTCGCTTCAGTCGCGTCTGACTCTGTGCAACCCCATAGATGGCAGTCCACCAGGCTCCCCTGCCCCTGGGATTCTCCAGGCAAGAACACTGGAGTGGGTTGCCATTTCCTTCTCCAATGCATGAAAGTGAAAAGTGAAAGTGAAGTCGCTCAGTCGTGTCTGACTCCTAGCGACCCCATGGACTAGAGCCCACCAGGCCCCTCTGTCCATGGGATTTTCCAGGCCAGAGTATTAGAGTGGGGTGCCATTGCCTTCTCTGTCTGTTTCTCTGGAGAACCCCAATTAATACATCCTAGCTAAGAATCACTGTTGCAGATTCCGCTACTGGAGGGATAGTAAAAAGGGAAGAAAGAAAGGAGCAAAGCAAGAAACTTCCAGGAAATTACTAGATACTATCTTTCTTTCCAGAGATGGCAGCTGGGAAGCACTTGATGAGGACACAACTTTTCTATTAACACAGATTATTGTTGACAAGAATTGGACCCACTGATGCATTTTTTTGCATCACACATCCAAAATGTTACCTGATACAGAGACTACTTACCTCAACACTAGGAAGACAATGTTTGGCAGACACTGCTGTAAAATAAGAACACATTCTATAAGCTGAGCTAATAAAAAGTTTTGTTTATGATCAAGCCACATTAATTTATTTGTCATGATAAAATACATGAAATTCACTGTTTTCATTCCAAATGGAGAATACAAAACTTCCTGAAAGAATATTTCTGAAGCAAACTCACAATACATTAGGTGGAAGAGCTTATACAATGTATTACTGATTTCCGTCTCCTGCATGATACGTTTCTATGTGTTAGGAGTACTTTGACGATTTCTTCAGGGGCCTTTTCGTTGTACAGGTTTCGGTTTTTTTTTGCCTGTGCCACACAGCTTGTGGGATCTTAGTTCCCCAACTAGGGATCAAGCCCAGGCCCTCAGCAGTGAAAGCGCAGAGTCCTAACCACTGGACAACCAGGAAATCTCCCTTTTCCTTTTTTTTAAAGTCCAAGTTTCTTTGAAAGAATTTTAAGCTGATATTTGATTTAACCTGACTAAATGACTATTTGGCATAAAACAGAAGAGTTGATGACAGTCCACCAATTGCACTGGAACAATATCTACTAAGTAATCAAGTGTGGACAGATACACACTGAAGCACAAAGGATTCTTCAGGTCTTGAAGACAAAAATCACAGTTTGTAATTCCTTACATTTAAGACAGACAGGCTAAGGACTGTATAATCTCACCAGTCTTCAACCATACAAATACAGAAGTACAGCAAAGAATAATAATTTACAGATTTCATTCTTAGGAATTTAAAAATTAATTATAATAAAATACCACAGAACTACATTTAGTTTAAAACATACAAAGATACAAGTTACCTTATGAAATTTCTTCACATTGCCTATTTTTAACCTCAATTAAGACAAAAAATGGATACTTCTCAAGGATCTGAGTTACAACATCAAGAATTCACCTGTGCAAATAAACATCAATGGAATTATACATTTTCCAGACTATCTTTTCCCATGATTAATAAGTATTTCCTTCAGTTTTAAGTGAAGCCTTTTCCAATACTATTTTGATAGAACATAATAAATTACTATGTTATTATCCCTACTCTAGTCCCTGTCTCTATCTACTTTTTAGATGATCTACATCAAAGAAATGAAAATGGTATTTTCTCCACTGTTTTTGTTTCTTTTCCTATATATAAACAATATGTTTGGGGGAACTTTCAATAACATTGAACTTGGAAAGTTTTCATTCCCAATAATACCAAAGAATTACTATCTTTCTTGTTAAAGGTTAAAAAGAAATACTTAGGATTAAACTAAGGTAGAGTAGGAATTCTAGCAACTCTGCTGTTTCTAGAGTGTTTGTAAAAAGTAAAAATTTTGCCAATTAATTATTGAGTATTAAATAGTACACGACCGCTTCTGAAGACATTCTAGAATTTATGAGTTGGAATACTAAAGTTAAAGGTTTAGCTACATAAAAAATGCAGAATGTAATTTTCTTTATATGGTTGGTTTTCTTAAGTCTTTACTGAGTTCGTTACAGTACAGCTTCTGTTTTTATGTTTTGGTTTCTTGACCCATGAGGTATGTGGGATCTTAACCCCCTGCATTGGGAAGTGAAGTCTTAACCACTGGACCGCTGGAGAAGTCCCTATATGGTTGGTTTTTATCAATAATACTGATATAACTTACCACAGTTTTAAAACAAATCCTCACAACACCCCTGTGAGGTAGGGATTGCTTTCACACATTTTACAGATGGGAAAGTGAATAATAATTCAGAGAAAGAAATAATAATTTCAAGAGATAAATCCAGAAATGTTGGTTTTCTTATAAGGCAGACTGCACTTATCAGATACTGAGTTTAACAAGATGCTAACAAGAACAAATACTGTGTCAGTTTTCCTCCAGAAAAAAAGTATATGTGGGATCTAGGAAAAAGGGAAAATTCTAAGCGGATCCAAAGAAGAAATGTCTGTTTAGGACTTGCCTGATCCACTAAGGAGCGCGCAGCATTTCCAGTTTTAAGAGTTCGACAATCATCATGCAGACCACACTATATGGCTAAGATGACAGCTCCGTTTCATAAACGATGTAGTCAAAATTAAAGTGTTTGGCTGGAGGAACCTTTTTATACAAGGTAGATTTTCTTAGGAATCATGTCTTTAAAAATACTCAGGGCACAATATTAGTTATAAAATAATTTTTACAATATTCTTGTTGAACAAATGAAAAAGATAAAACTGGAACCATTCTCCATACCACTACTCACTGGCTCTCTGGAACCCAGGTTTGGGGATTTTTTCCTATAAAATGCAGTATTCATTTTCCCACTTCCTAATACAGACATAATACTATGAAGATGAAGGAAAGAACACTTGCTTTGAATTCCTAATATTAAAAGGAACCCTATGACTAAGAATAAAAATACAGTTAATCACTCCTTCCTTAACAAAGTAGATAAATGTCTGCTTTAAGTTAATGTTGTCTATTATGGATAGTCAGCCAAAAGCAAACTCTTGCCTCATCCAGACTTTGCCTTGAACTGCTGTCCTACCCACAACTCATATGTACCCTAAATCCCACCCTTTAAGCTATACATACTTTTTGTGTCAAGGACCAATGACTGAGCAAGTAGGAAAGAAAACAGAACAGAAAAATCAAGAAAATTTTTATCTAAACAAGAAAAAATAAAATTTTTACTTGAAGGAGGCTAGGGAATATATCCAGAATAGCCTAAGATACATGAAATCAATGTTAATATTTGTGTTCACCTTATGTGATGAAGTCATTGAGGACAGCAAAAGTTTGAATAACTGCTGAAATGCTGTAAGAATATGATTAGATGAAATTCTGATACTAAAGAGCAATACATTTGTTTTAACTACTGACTGATACAATTGACTCTGTATCAATAGCTACTTAGATTTTGTTCTTAGCACGTTAATCCTGACCCCATGAGGCTTCACATCCTTGTCTAGGACAGAAGTTCAACCACCTTAGATAATGCCCATTGGATTTCTTCATTCACTTCTTAAGGAAAACTTACCACTTCATAATCTACCTGAACTCACTGATAACTCAGAGAAATCATTGCACCCTTAAAATGAGATGGATTTCTCTCTGAGCTCCTTCCTGACTAAACTCAGACACGTAAGGAGCTCTGAAGTGTGCAGTCATCAGGGAGATTAAGGAGTTTTTGTATCCAATTAAATTCTAAGCTGTAGAAACCAAATTTATTAAATTTACTAAAATACTTGTGAGAGTTAGAATTTAACAGGGGAACATACAAAAAAGACGAGGGTGTTCTAAAGCCTCTCTCTTTGGTTATTCTTGACTATCTAGGATTTAAAATTTAAACATATCAGAAACAATTTAGATCTGTCCTCTGTGGTGAAGTTTGACCAGCTTTTTCCCAGCGACACACAGCAGAAGAATCTGTCATTCGGTCCATCAGTTTTAATTTTTCTGGAGTTTTAGCTTTGTAAGTTTCACTATTAGAAAGGGGAATTAAGTTGACTCACAGAGGGAAGGCTGGTCATGATTTTTAAACATAGTTCTAGTACACTGACTGTATCTACTCTGCTGGTTTTATGTACCAGAAAAAATGAAAACTGTGCCACTGAAAAAGTACCTTTTCAGGTTTTTGTTAGAAAATTAATGTCTGAGAGGGGGGTTCAGGATGGGGAACACGTGTACACCTGTGGTGGATTCATGTTGATGTATGACAAAACCGATACAATGTTGTAAAGTAATTAGCCTCCAATTAAAATAAATTTATATTAAAAAAATAAATTCCTTAGCTAAAAAGGGGGAAAAAAAGGAAATTAATGTCAACTCAAACAGCCTATAAAATCTTCTGATACTCTGGAGAGAAGTATGGATAATTTGTATTCTATCATTTTCCTCTTAAGCTCATATAAACCTCTTGTCATATAAATCTCAAACTGCTCTTAATTTCTTTAAGAAAACACTAGAGTAAGGTAACAACACCAGGGTGTCAGTCCACACAGATCTGTCTGAACTGCTGTCTCTAACACTGGAGGCATCTACGCTTACCTACGTGTACGTATCTTACTGACTCTCTAAGTTTTTGTGTGTTTCTGACTCTTCTCCTTTTCTGTCTTTTAAATAAAATACTTTTTATTGAAAATGAGGTATGCTCAATGTTAAATAAAGTCACATAATGGCAACCCACTTCAGTTTTCTTGCCTGGATAATCCAATGGACAGAGGAGCCTGGCAGGCTACAGTCCATGGGGTCAGAGTCAGACACTCTGTGGGGTCACAAAGAATCACACCCCAGGATCTGACTGAGTGACTGAGCATGCACACACATGCATGCAAGATGCTGCAGAACTAGCAAATAAACAGTAATTTAAAACTACTCGTGATTTGGTATAGTTATGCCCTCAAACAAATGTTTTATACATTATAACATATTTATATACTAATATAACTATTAATTTCCTATATGGCAGAAAATATTTTAAAATAATCCTCATAGGGGCTTAATTCATGTGGAACATTTACCAAAAGTGATAGTTTAGAACATTCTTTTAAAAAGATTACACTTATTTCATATTCAATTTGCTTTTACAGATTCTACAACCTGAAAAAACTTCCATACTTCCACATTGATTTCTCATTTGTAAATAGTGATTTAACTGAGGAAAAGACAGCCCTAATGGAAGGTTACATTTTGGCAGCAATGTATCGATATATCTTTACAATAAAAAGATGTAGTATATACAACCTTAGAACTTGGATAAATGGTAAAGAACTTGAGGAGGAAAATAATTTATGAATAAAAAAACACATGTGGATTTCCTTTTTCAGAACTGATATAAAAACTCTGAAGGAGAAACTGCTACTCAACCAGGATAGTGTCCACATTTTCTTGTGTGAGTTCTGACTCTAAGGCACAAGATGAATCTAACTGTTCTTGCGACAAACGAGAACTTTTCAGGGGGATGTCAGACCAGCTGTCACAATATGGCGGAAATCTCTGGGCTAATGCATTACCGAACCTTTGGCACCGGTTATACCTGTAAGATTTACCTTTGTGTGTGTACATGTGCTCCAGCAATTGGCTCTTTCGGAGAAACTTATGACCACAGATGGTACAGCTGATTTTTCTTTTCCTTGAAAAAGAAAAATTACAGTTTAATTCCACTGGCTCAGTGTCTTTGGAGATCAAAGACACTTGACTGATCTGCAAAGGCTCTGTGGCACCCCGGTTTGAGAGGTCGGGCTGCTGCTCATTCTCCTTGACAATAAAGGAGCTGAGCCTGCGGCATTCAAGAGCCTCGCTATTTTCATTAAGTGGATGCACTTCACCAAGGTCATTACTCTCCAGAATGGAAGCAGGGACACCAAATGGGAGGGATCCAGACACGTGGGTGTGGAGATGCTGTCTTAGATTACTACGGGAATCAAAACGTTCCCCACAGTAATGGCATAAGTGTATTTTGATACCGCTTTCGGTGAAAGTGGGGCCTGTCACCTCTGATGAGGGTGAGGGGCGGCTCTGGGAGATCACAGATTCTGGGTCACATCTCTCCTGCTTGATGGACACTGGGGGCTTCTGGTGCTCTTCCAAGGCCTGGGAGGCAGGATGGGCCCTCTGCTGGTCTGCAGTGCCATCATCCAGCCCAATAGCAAGAGAAAGCTGCAACTGGGGGTGGTCACCCTGGACAGCAGCTCTGTTTCCACTGTTATTGGAAGGAGCTTCCTTGACCTCCAGCCCTGTTTTGACAGCTGTTTTTTGGGTCGTTGAGATCTGAATGCCATATAAATTTGAGGACTGCACAGTCTCTGGTGAGAACACTTGATTCATCTCAGTTGCAATGTGAGAAAGGTAGTCGGCGTGAAGAAATCGAATCCCTTCCTCCAAACGACTATGGTCCACAATCTGTTTTGGCCCTTTCCCCGTGTACATAATGTGCAACAAATAGCTGAATATGTCAGGCTGGATGTCAGTTGGTTGTATTTTTATGCATTCACTGTTAAAAACAAAAAAACAGACCCACACAGAATGAAACAACCCAGTTGGCCTTTTAGTTAATAGCATACAGTCTTAGGCTAAAGCAGTGTCTTCCTAACTTCTAATTTAACAATCTGCCTTGACGAAACACAGCAACAAAAGCTCAGATTTTCATTGTATACCAGTTTTATGGCCCAGCACCAAGTCTTCACTTATTCAATCTACTGCCTAAAGTTAAGAAACACAGATATTCTGATTAGTTCAACGTTTAGTGACTCCTAAGTGATATGCACTTAAACTGCATGCAGGGGGTAGAAAAACAAATAAAACAGATACCTCGCCCTTAAGGAACTTAACAGTCTATTGGGTATATAACCAAAAGAACTGAAATCAAGGACTCCAATGGAAATCCATAAACCAATGGCATTTTACATTAACCAAAAGCAGAAAACAACCCAACTATCCACCAATAGATGAATGGAGAAACAAAATGCAGTATATATGTATACTGGAACATTACTCAGCCATAAAAAGGAATCAGGTTCTGATATACACTACAACATGGATGAATCCTGAAAACATGCTAAATGAAATCAGCCAGACACAACAGGACAAATTCTATATGATGCCACTTGTAAGAAACATCTAGATTTGGAAAATTCAGAGACAGAAAATAGATTAGAGGCTACTGGGAACTTGAGAGTGGAAAGGATGGGGGGTTATTATGTCATGGTTAGTTTCTTTCTGGGGTGATGAAGTTTTAGAAATAGGTAATGGCGATAGTTACACAACATTGTGGATATGATTCATGCCCTTGAACTGTACAATTAAAAATGGTTAAAATGGCAAATTTTATGCTTATATATATTTTGCCACAATAAAAAATAATTTTAAAATTTCAAAGGGCTTATTGGAATTGGGACCATATAGAATTTAAATTATACTCACCTTATTTTGGCTTCCAAATATATTAATATATCTACTCTTTAGATCACAAATGAATACAAGTGTAATTCTGAAAAGCTTTAAATTAATCTCAAGCCCAATTTTTCACATATGAATCTAGGATTCAGAAGACAGATGGAAATAATTGTGTAACAAGAACCTGAGGGAAAAGCTGGATAACAAGGAACAATGGAATCAGTCGATGGACTTACCTTCCCTGAAACGCAAGTTTGCCTCAACACATCAGAAAGCAGTCTGAATGCCAGCAATCCATTTCTTTAGTCCTGATATTTTAGGATTCCCTCTTGGGTTTCACTCTTACCTCTGACCCACTCACTGCCATGGTCTGTGGCAGGGTTGTTTTTTTTTTAATATCAGCACAGAGGTCTTTTAAATGAGGAATTTTAGTTACTCAGCAGAAATATCACAGAGCAGGCCTGTTACCTGTGCATCTCCTGAATTTAGCTTAGCATGGTGCCTAGTACACAACAGGTGCTTTAAGAGCTAAAACAACTTACTGCTCTCAAATGAGGCTGATGTGAAGGTAGGGTTCCTAATCTAGTTTCTACATTGACACTTAAGTTGGAGAGGAAACTTTTGTGTGACAGAAAAGCCTACCCATGACCTGTCCCTGACTCTAATCTCCTCTCCCCTTTTTATCATATATGCCAATCATTCTGATTTACTCCATTTTTTGAATGTGCTAGCCTGGTTCATATCTGCATATGTTTTCTTGCATTTTTTCCTCTGCCTATAATTGCAATTATTGGCACTCCTCTATAACATCTGAAAAACTCCTCCTGATCCTTTAAGATTCAGAGCCTCTGTAAAACCTGTTCTAACCCTCTCAAAGTAAGGCTGCTGACACTCCAGTCTACTTTGTGCAGCACTTCGACTATACACATCATAGAAACTTTTAATAGCAGCAGCTAACAGTGCAAAGCTCTGTTCCAAACATTTTAATATTATTAATCCATTTAATCTTCTCAACATCATAGGAGTAGATATACTATTCTAGTGTTTTACAGAGAAGGAAATTGAGGCACAAAGAGATCAATTACACTGCAATTATTTTCCTTACATGCATTACCTCTCTCTTGGACTATAAATGTCTTTTTTCTATTTTTGGCCAAGCCACCTGGCCTGTGATCTTAGTTCCCTGACCAGAGATCGAACCTGCGCCCCCTGCAGGGGAAGCACAGAGTCTTAACCACTGGACTGCCAGAGAAACGCCAAATGTAAGGTCTTCTAAAAAAGCATAGTGTTCCATCACTTTTAACCTAACATGCATTAAAGCTATTTTTTACCAAGAGCTCAGAATCTGGATACCATTTTATACCCCTCTCCCTATCATGTTGAGTTAATCTAAATTTTAAAAAATTTTTTGAAAAAATATTTGAAACAAATGACCTTTGAATTACAATATGGAATATCGGCCCTCCCTCCGTGGGGACGGCGCCACTCGACCCAGTGTCGGATTCGGCGGCATGGCCAGAGAAACTGGGGCTGAGGACACCGAAGCCCGCAGAGAGGCGGAGCCCAGAGAGGAAAGAAGGGTGGAACCGACTGCCCCACCGACCGGCGGGGCTCCTCTGCTGCCACCAGGTGGGTGAAGTTATGACATTGAAATCTTGCTATGAAAGTATGAAGGAACAGAAATCAACAACTTAGTAACTAAGAGAACAGATTTGCATGAGTTTCATTTATTAGCTGTGCGTGTAATCCTAGATGGACAAGTTACTTAATAACTCAATCACAGTTTCTTTTTCTCTTAAAAAAAATATGGATAATGGTAGAATTTACATTAGATAAATTCTTAGTGGTTGGTTATGGGATTAAACAAATAAATAAAGTTTACCTATTATTGTTTTCATTATCTTCCACCATGGATCCTATACAGAGCTTAATTACAGATGTGTAAAAAAATGATAATTTTTTTTTTATTTCCTAAGGTGATCCCATAAAAAAGAATACCCAAAATGATGTCATAATAAAGCTTAACTATATCACGGTATTAAAAATTCTTCTGATTTACAAAAGCACCTCCTTACCTTGTTTGGTGAATAAATATCATCTTGAAATAGTTAGAAAAAGCAGCAAGCACTGCTCTGTGGGCTTTGAAGTAGACGTCTCCAATAGCAACGGTGCAATCACACAGAAAACCAAATTCTCGCTGCATGTTCAGCTGCTGCAGAAGGACAAGGCTATGGCTAGCTGTGTCCATTGTGGCTCTGAGAAAAAGGACAATATAGTTTTTGCTTTGTTTTGTTTTTTTTACCAAATTGGCTATAGTTCACACAAACCTACAGAGGACAGGGAGACCTAAATCTAAATGAAATTACTCAACATTTTTCAATACTGTTAATCTAACCCTAAACTTAGCTAACATTAAATTATGATAACTGATATCAACTGTACTGAAAAGGTAATACATGGCCTTTTTACAATCTGGTAAGAAAGTGACTTGTCGTGGGTGCCGACGATGTGAAAGAGGAAGTTTGTCCTTTTTTATCTATGTGACCACAATGTTTCTAGTCCTCAGTTTCCTCACTGGCAAAAATGGGAATGAGGTACTGATCTTTGCCTCAGGGCCAGATGAGATAAGTTACCTGAAAAGCACCTTGTAATGGAAACTACTGTTCAAATGTCAACTCTAAATGTGTGCCCTGGCTAGGCAAGAGCTGTCCCTGCTCCTTAGGGATCCTCTGTGTACTCAGGGGACACTGGCCGCCTAACTATCATATAAGTTTGGGGAACTTATCAGTCACAGAAGCCCTTAAAATAGATGTCAAGCCACATGGGGCTTGGAGCCCAGTGGGAAAGAACCTAAGCCCTGACCTTAACTGGACTCAGACACATACAAGCATGGAAGTTCCCGAAGAAGTAGAATGCTGGATGGGACCACTGGTCTCAGGGGGAGCGGAAATCATGCCTCGGGAAGAACATGCAAAAGAATTCTGGTGGAGAAGCCTAGTGTGAGCAGAGCAGCAAGAACATTTGAGGGCGCCCTGGAAGCAGGAGGCTGGGCCATCCTCTCCGTCCACCTTCTCCACCTCAACTGTGCAGAGAGCCCTGGTGCTTCAAAGAGAAGGCAGGTGTGGTATAAAGGGCACCACTGGGGTCTGGGAGAACCGTCTCTAAAAGAGCAGGTTCTAAAAAAAGAATGAAGCTTTCTCACTAACCAGACAGATCAAAGTCTTAAGGAGGTCAGTGATGATAGTGGGAGGTTAGCTGTCTGGAGACTGGCAGTAGCTTGGGCTGCAAACTGCTGAGTGAGGGATAATAAAAATCAACAGTTTATAATGTTTCCTGTGTGTCAGGAATTTTTCACTCATTTAATTTTCAATACAATTCTGTGAGAAAGGAAATAATCAATCCATTTTACAGGTGAGGAAACAATCAGCAGAGAGCTGACTGACCCAAGATCATGCTGCTAGTGAGATGCAGAGCTGGGGATTCAAACCTGGCCACTGGACTCCAGACCCCCAGGGTCCTCCCTCTCCACCTCCCAGAAAAAGACACAACCCACCAACTGAAGGAGCAGAGGGAACAGTCATCAAGTACCCTGGGAAGTCTCAGAGGAATACCTGGAAAGAAGAATCAGGGAGAAACCCAGATTCCTGCTACTTAAGCAAATGTGACACAGCAAAATAAACATTTAAAACTGGTAAAGACAAAAGCAATTATTACTGATAAAAGGTTAGAGCTATTTTAGTTAAAACCACGTATTTAATGTACTAATATGAAATAATCTCCAATACATATTAAGTAAAAAAAGAGCAAAATGTAAAATTGTGTAGAGAAGACTACTATTTATGAAAAAGTGGTAGAGTGGTTATTTTATTATTAAAGGTTGGGTGAGAATTTATGCATAAATATATTCTTGTTTATGTATACATGTCTGGAAAGATTCAAAGAAACCACTCTCGTTTCTGCCAGGGAAACTAGAGAACAGGGCGTTAAGGGTAGCCGGGGGGGAACTATCCTGTTTGAATATGCTGAAGTATTTTAGACAGATAAGTAGATAAAGAGCACAATGTAACAAGCACCCACCTCCCATCCACCTGGCCCGGGGCACAGAGAGTAAACAACCACAAATAGGGAAGAAAACCACTGCATCTCTCCCTCATTCTATCCCCTACCACCCCCTACTCCTTGCCTCCAAAGGCAGCCGCCATCTTGATTTAGTGTTTACGACTCCACTGTACATCATCGTATTTCTACTGCATATGTATATATCCCTTGAAAGCGAAGGTGAAGTCGTTCAGTCGTGTCCGATTCTTTGGGACCGCATGGACTGTGGCCTACCAGGTTCCTCCATCTATGGGATTCTCCAGGCAAGAATATTGGAGTGGGTTGCCATTTCCTTCTCTGAGATCTTCCCAACTCAGGGATTGAACCTGGGTCTACTGCATTGTAGGCAGACGCTTTACCATCTGAGCCACCAGGGAAGTCCCATATATCCTTTAAGAAGGTTTTTATATGAATAGTATTATACTTTAGGAATCCTAAAACTTCTTTTAACTCTATATTCACACACTACTTTAAAAAATTCTTCTAATTCAAACATAATAGCTTCCCCTGGTCCTCCCTCGAGTAACAAAACAAAACACATATCCCTTTCTATCTTATTTTTTAAAAGCTTTTAAGCAGAAAGAAAATAAGAAATTAAGATAACAGAAGCTACAGCGACCTGAGCCTATCCTCTAGGAACATAATCAAAAATCCAAGTTGTGGGTATTGTTTCAAAAGGCCATTTAATCAAAAGTCATTATTTATTGTATTTACCACATTTCCCTGATTCTAAAATACCACCAATTTATCAGGAGATTAAAAAACCAAATTAAAATTCTATATTAGATATTTCAATATGTGAAAAACAAGTCTTAGATTCAATAAGATAGTTAAGGTTGAAGTACCTTAAACCAGCCTTACAAATTATCTCCAAAACACCCCCCCTTGGATCATAAACATTTTCAACAGTTCTCTCTCTCTCTCTCTCTCTCTCTCTCTATATATATATATATATATATATATATATATATATGGTGTATATAAATAGTGCATTAGTATAGTGAACTATTGAACCATGTAGAAATGAAAATGGTACATACTAAAAAGCCACATATATAAAAATCTGTGGTTAATGGTCTGAGTAACAGTTAAATTCACTTATCAAACAAATATTTTGTGAAGAGAAATTTAATAAAGGAAAGTACTTGAAAGCATGCACCATACAAGGCACAGGGACAGAAAAAAATTACAATGATGTTGCAGTCAATAAGATAATAGGGGAGACAGAACATAAAACAGAGCAACTGTGACATGAAGCAAAAGTGGTAAGTGCCATAAGAGCAATTGGACAGCATGAGGGGGAGATAAACAGGAAGCCCAATGAGAAATAAGCCATTTGAACTGGATTTAGATGAATATGTAAATGGTGAACATAGCATTCCAGGCAGAAAAAAAACCAGAATGAGTAAAATCATCATCATTAGGCCTGAGAATCAAGACTGCTCTAGTAGCAACAAATATAAAAGATTAACAAAGAAAAGGCATGGGGCAATAAAGACCAGTAAGTAGTCTTTTGTAACATCTAAATAATGGCAGTGGGAATGAAGAAAGGAATACAAGAAGATATACAAGATGGAGAACTGACAAGCATTGGCAGAGAACTGGATGTGCTCAGTCACAGAGAAGATCAAGTCAAAAGTGAGTTTCAGAGCTCCAGCTTGGGCAACTGGAAGAATTCATTCATTCCTCAGGATCCTATTTGCAGAGTAACTGCCATGTGCAAGGTACTGATATACAGGTAGTATAGCAGAATGCCAGAGGAGAGGCACAGAAGCTGGCTTGGTAAGAGAAGCTTCATTTTGCACACAGTGAGTTTGAGGTGTCCACCCTAGGACATCTGAGTAGAATGGGCAGTGCTGGAGAGGAGGTCCTCTGAAATAACTGGGCTGAAGTCACCAGGAATGGATGGGGTTACCAAATAAAATAAGAAAAAAGTAGAAAAAAAGGCTAAAAATGAATCCTTGAGAAACACGGATACAGCTGGACAGACGAAGAGAAATAAGAACATATATTGTTATTGAGGGAGGTAAAGAAAAAGTGGATGCTCTGAAGGGAATGGCAACCCACTCCAGTATTCTTGCCGGGAGAACCTCATGGACAGAGGAGCCTGGCGGGCTACAGTCCATGGGGTCGCAAAGAGTCACACGACGCAGCGACTAACACAACACAAGAAAAGGCAAGAACCTTGATGGGAGGAATGGCTGAGAAACATGGGGATGAGACCTATTACAAACACCCGCCAAGTGTGCTGACCGAGGTTTCTGGTGACCTCTCTCAACACTCTGGGAAAGAGTAGAGTATCTGACTGCAGGGGGATGTTAGAATGTTAGAAAGCAGAGGCCATTGAGGATAGGTACAGACAGAACAGGACACTGAGGGAACGGCAGATCAAAGACTTCCAGGCTGAAGAGGGGTAGAATCTCTAGAAGCTGGAAAGAATAGAATCAAAAGTATAAGTGCAGCAGTGAGCCGTAGAGAAAAGAAATCTTTTTTTTTTTTTTTTTGATTGTGGAAAGCACATGGTTGAAGTAAGGAGAAGAATCTCAGAGTATTCTTCAATGGCACTGACTTACAAACTATGATGTCAGTCCATATGCAGAGGAAAGAGGTCAGTTTAGGCCTTGAAAGAAACCCATTAATCCTTGATGTTAATATAGAGTGTTGAAGTTTACAGAGAACATTCACACACAGTAATCTCTCTTTCTGCTTCAGATCAGATCATTTCCATTTACCTATCTTCAAGTTCACCATCATTCCTGTTAACCCATTTTTTATCTCAGATATAGTTTCAGGACTAAAATTTTCATCTCATGTTTTCTAAGTTTCTATTTCTCTGCTGAGATTTCCAGTTTATTCACATATCATGACCTTATTTTCCTTTACACCCTTCAGCAGTTACAGTAGTTGCTTTAAATCTTCTCAGCTAAATTCAACCTCTGGGTCATCTTGGGGTCAATCTCAATTAGGATGATAGTTTCCTATTTCTTCATGTGTCTCATGATTTTGGATAAAATCTTAGACACTGTCATTACTAAGGACTCTAGGTACTATAATATTCTTCCAAACGGCACCAATGTTTTTTTGTTTTGTTTTTGCAAATTAGCTGCTGCTGTTGCTGCTAAGTCGCTTCAGCTGTGTCCGACTCTGTGCGACCCCATAGACGGCAGCCCACCAGGCTCCCCCGTCCCTGGGATTCTCCAGGCAAGAACACTGGAGTGGGTTGCCATGTCCTTCTCCAATGCATGAAAGTGAAAAGTGAAAGTGAAGTCGCTCAGCCGTGTCCAGCTAGTAGCGACCCCATGGACTGCAGCCTACCAGGCTCCTCTGTCCATGGGATTTTCCAGGCAAGAGTACTGGAGTGGGATGCCATTGCCTTCTCCGGCAAATTAGCTAGGCTGAACTTAAACTCCCAAGTTCTGCCTCCACTATGGTTTGGGGTTTTTTTGTGTGTTAGGTGTGCTGTTTGGAGGCTGCTCAACACACATATACATTTCAGGGTTGGCAAGAGATTTCAGCTGAATTTATACACAGTATTTGGGGGTCCCCTCAACAACCTTTCTAGGATTTTCCTCCCTACTTTCTACCTATGTGGTCACTCTGAACTCTCGTGGAATCTTCCAAGACCAGGGATTGAACTTGTGTCCCCTATACTGGGTAAATGGATTCTCATCCACTGTGAAGGGTAGCACTTATATTTTGCAATCTTCTTTAATACCTGGCTTTAAAAACTATAGCTGGGTTCTTTTCTCTGCCTTTTCAATCAATCTATTGCCACATGATGTTTTGGTTCAAATGTATTAAGAGAAATTGCCTTGGCAAAAGCAAGATAATTATAAACCCACTGAAAGAAATTCAGGAAACTTCAAGGTGTCCGTGGACCACACTTTGAGAACCTCTCTCCTACACTATCTTTTTTTTATCCTGTGAGGTACTAAAGCAGATCCTGTATTATTTCCATTTTCAGGTTAAGAAACTATAAGCTCAGAGAAGGCAGGAAAGGCACCCAAAATCAGATAACTACCTGTTAAACGGTATTGACAGAACTTCACGTCTGACCTCAAACTCAGTACCTTTTCTTCAAAATCCCCATCTAGACCTATCAACATATATACTGACGGCAGATTTTGCAAATATATTGAATCAAATAAAGGGATAAATGTTTCAAGTTTATAAAATGAAATAAACTCAAACCTGTTAAATAAAAAGTCATATATATATATATATACATATATAAGTTCATTCAAACTTGTTTGCATTATAGACATTTCATGTTTTAAGGCAGCACAACCAGACTTTACCTCATGTTAATAGAACCAAAACATCACATAGTTAATTCAGGACGTTTTCTAATACAACTTACTTTACAAATTATTAGAGAGGCTTTTAATATAGCCTTTGTTCATCATTTTTTGTCTACTCATTTGATTTTCTTTAGTATGTGGAATAGTCAAAATTTCCTCTGTGTACAGAAACATCTTAGAAATTACATGTGAGAAATTTTCACGGAGATTTAAAATGTGAGAGAGGTTGCAGTAAAATAACTTACTGTTATATTTACAAATGCTATAGCCAAATGTAATGGTGCTACATCTTAAAACAGTTTATCTGTTATCAAAGCGATATTAATAATAATAGCACTGATATTTAAGAGACTACAAAAAATTGTTTACTTACTAGACTGTAATAACTCTGGATTAGCTCAATCTAAGTAAGCTAGAACAGTTCCAATGTTAACTTGATATCCAACATCTTTAAATTTACTTAAAAAAATGTTTTATAATAGACAGACTAGACTCTTAGATCTGGACTCTCAGACCTATGACAGCCAGAATAATGCCCTACAATGTGCAATTTTTCATTCTGGCAGGCTATAAGACTCTTCAATAAAAGAATAGACAAAAGGAGAAAGACATCCATTTCTCTGGAAAACACTTATTTTCTTTGTGGTTTCCACCACTATAACTTTATTATTAATTATTAAGACATGGAGACAGGAAAGTTGGCCTAGGAATGTGTACAGCTTTTTTGAGATACTTACTCATGGTTATAAATATAAAGGTAAAAGCAGAAATATCCAAAGTGCTACTTACTAAGATTTTATACAATGATTTTAACTTTTTAATTTACCTTCACATGATTGTGGCAGTGTAATGTTTTATAACCAAGAGAAAGAATGTTTGCAGAAATCATTTTACCCCAGAATAGTGGCTCTAACTGCACTGTAAAACCTTCTATGCAGAGCAGTACTGATGTCTGAGTCCTACTCCAGATTAACCCAAACAGAACTGCTGAGGGTGAGGCATAGAGCCTTTTTTAACCTCCTCAGGTGACTCCTGGAGAAGGTAACAGCAGCCCACTCTAGTATCTCTTGCCTGGAGAACTTCATGGACAGGGGAGCCTGGCAGGCTATAGCCCGTGGGGTAACAAAGAGCTGGACACGACTGAGCGACTAACATACAGGTGATTCTAATATAATGCCTCAATTAAGAACCACTGCATTAGAAGAACAAGGGACCCAGGGAATCCAAGAGACTATTTCACACACTAAAATTACAGAGAAAAGCTATTTCACAAGAAGGGCTTAAAATGTGGGAATTATACGAATTACATTAAATGAACCAAAATCAACCACTGTAATTCTAATTTTAACTGTAAACTAAAAATTTGCCAGATCAAAAAACAGAAATATTCCCAAAGTAGTATGGGTCTTGGGGGCAGATGAAGAACACACCATTTTCAAACTTCTTTTTCAAAAGTACTTAGGAAAAAGAGGTATATTTACTCTCTCAGACACTATTATATCTATTTTTATAATATCTGAAAATGACATGGAAATTCAAGATGTGAAAATTCTTGTGTGAGGTAAACCCTGCAGTAATTCTAGGCATCTGCTAATGAAATTATCTCTGAAAATGTAAGAGAAGAGGGTAAGGAGCAGACGCGGTAGCTGGTACAGGAAGAGCAGTTAAGCTCTAGAAACCTTTAACGGAACAGGGGAAACGTTAGTTTGGGGCCTGCTGCCTGTTGGTAGACACAGCCAGCCTGCTGCCTCTCTACTCTCATCTAACCAACACGTGGGATGCCTGCTAAAGCCGCAATGCCAGGCAAACATGAAAGCTAACACCGGTGAGTGCAAATTGCTACTGGATCTTAAAAATA
Organism: Capricornis sumatraensis; assembly: GCF_032405125.1. Lineage (NCBI taxonomy): Eukaryota > Metazoa > Chordata > Mammalia > Artiodactyla > Bovidae > Capricornis > Capricornis sumatraensis. Next base: position 26,289,396 of record NC_091070.1, on the reverse strand, counting down.
TCAGAACCCTGTAAAGGAAAAGCTTCCTCTTAGTCCACTAAAAAAAATTAAGTCTGCATTTCTGAAAGAAAAAGCAAACCACTGACAGGGCTGGAGAAAACTGGAAAACAACAACGCTGGTACAGACCTGGAACACAGTACAAACAAGAATGATTATAACTTCTGAATATAGGCGAACCAATGCTTCCTTTGCCACGCAATGTTCCACACACACATTATCCACATGCGTTAATGAAACCCTTTGCTTAAAGTGCCTAGGATTTCTCAGGAGGAATTAAAGAGTTATTGTATGATTGACTTGTAACCAGGGAAATAATGAATTGAAAAATATTCAAAAATAACACTATAAACACTTTTTCTCCAGGTAAGATTAAGAAAAAAAAAATTCCTGCTAGAAAAGGAAAACAGATTTGTTAATAAATTCAACCAATAATCCTGAAACTGTTGGCTTCAAACACTTTCTTTCCTCTTCCTCCACTCTCCCTAAGCAAGCTCAAGCAGCAATATCTTTTCTAGCCTAGAGGAAATATTGTTACAGTTATTAATGGCTATTATTATAGAGTAAATAGTATGTGTAAGGCCTTGTGCTATATGCTCTATGTACACTATCTCTTTTAATCCTCACCATGACTATATGTATTATTTTTATTTCCACTTTACAGATAAGAAAAAACCTAGGCTTAGGACATACAACAAGCAAATAGTACAAAGTGGGATCAAAAGCTATATTTGACTCCACAGCCTGTGCTGGTAACTATAAACTGAAACAGTATTTTTCTTAGCATTCTTCTCTCAAGAGACTGAAGTGCACATGCAATTTGGAATAAATAAGCAGAAAGGGGGCACAGGAAGTGGTGTAGAAGTACTTTATAATTTATCAAGATAAGAGCACCTGCACAGCTTTTTAAGACAAGGAAAACACCTGCAATAATATGAAACCCCCAACTCTTTTCTGGCCTTTATTACTAAAATGTACAAGTTTTTCTTTAACAAGATGGTCAAGCACCATCTACGGACCATAGTAAATAAATCACTTTGGTTCAGTGTTGGGGAGGGCATTATGCAACACTTCCCAGCACAGCCCTGACCAGGATAATTTATGGGCAAGGCACTTGGGCCCCTCCTCCCCAGCTAGACAGCCTGGCTCCTCCGCACTCCCCTCAGGAGATAGGGTGGAAGCACTCAGCTCTACTTTCTAAGGCGTAGAGGGCAGCTGAAAGTCCTGCTCAGCCTCTCTGGGCAACCACAGGCGCCAATAAATCAGCCACAGGCGATTCACTCATCCCCTTCCTGGCTTGAAGTGGTAGCAAGATCTAATGCAAAAGAGCACTGACCAAACTTGGGAGATAAAGTGATTTAGCCTTGAGTTCTACTGCAAATGACAGCATCACTGAAGCCAGGTAAATCTTTCTGAGCCTGTTTCCTTGCTTGTAAGATGGGAGACAATACTATCTCCATTTTGGTAAGTATTCATAATTCATCTATGAAAGAGCAGCGGGCCATTGCAGGTTGCTGTTGGGCTGTTTACTCAATAAACCAGGACCAAATCCATCTTTGCTACCTCCAAATAAGACATTCAGAGCTGCGCTGGGAGCAAAAGTGTAGCAAGTTATGTGCGGTCCCCTCCTGTCATCTTGCTAATTATCCCTGTGATGTTCTATCGGTTCCTGAAAACCTCCCAGCCATCAGAAGTCACCTATTCTGCTTCCTATCCCATCAGTGTTTTGTTCCCTATTAGAGAGCTGACGTCTGATAATGGATTAATAGTTCACTCTTAATTAAAGCATATTCAGATTGCCAAAGTGATCTCTGGTGCCTTTACCCAAGGAAGCAACTAATGCTGCACATCTTGGTTATTCTTGCAGAAAACAGAGCTGAATGTTTTTGTGCGGGGGAGGGGGACGAGCTTTGAGCTCAAAGTGCATTAATAGGCAGTCTATTCCACCTAGCAATAGTGCCAACCACATTCCTTAAGAGGCCAGAGTTATCACACTAGCCAAGTCTGATTTCTCAATAACCGGAATCAAGTACAATCACCTCTAGCAGATAAGTCTCTACAGTGAGTGGGTTAAACTGGCATCGCACTCCTGATGTGGTGAGCCCTGGAGTCTAGTTATTGAAGAGATATGGGACTCCGATCAAGCTAGTCTTTTGGCCTGGTGTCCTCACCTGTAAAATGAGAGGGATGAACTGCATTTTCTATTAGGCCCCTTTCGGCTTTAAGACTTGTGATTCTAAGGTGTACTTTACATACTTCACAAAATCTTGTGAGAATAACAGCTTTGCCAAAGAGGAGTCTCAAAAGAATGCATGCCACTGGGGGGAACCGGGGCGTTAATTTATGAAACATGTTAGCTGCTGTCAATTTCCAGGTACGGCGCCAGGCACTGCCTAAGCAATTTGACAACAGCTTGATTTCTCCAAATAAAGAGTGCTAAAGAAGGCAGCGATAGATGGAGCAGGCTTTAAAAAGTAAAACTGATTTAGAATGAGATTAACATAATCTGAAAAAAGAATTATGGAGATGAGGGGGAATTCCGGCCCTAGAGAAGGGGTAATCACAAACGGGGCTGTGGAGGGGAGACGGAGGACAGTGCCTGCAGCATTCCGCCAGTGACACCTGGAGACCCGCCCACTGGCGAGAGGGATCCGGGGCGCAGCAGCCTGGGGAATGCCGCAGGCCCGTGGGGGCTTCCCGCGCCGGGTCGGCCCGGGCCCCCCAGGCGGAAGGTCTCCGTCCCTTTGAAGCGCCCCGGAGCCCAGTCCCGGCCTGCGTCAGAGAAAGGCCGCTCTGGACATTCTCCGCCCAGCTTTCACTGACGGTTGCCATTTTCCTCCAGTACCCTGATTGACATCTCAAACGGACCAGAAACACCCATCTCCCCAGCTACTTGCATCTGTCCCGCGACCGGCGCAGCTGCAGGCCGCCGCCCTAGGCGGATCGCGGCGGGAGGGACTGAGCCCGGGGCAGCCCATAGGGGCCGGGCCGCGTCGCTTACCCAGAGGCCGCCGCGGCAGGCAGGCGGCCGACTTCTCCGTGCGGGAGGGGCGCCTCCCGCGCCGCGTACGTCACGCGGCAGCGCCGGCTCACGCACCCCGCGGCCCGCTCTCGCGCGGCTTCCCGCGCCAGCTGCCCGGCGAAGGGCCCCACGTGACCGCGCCCCTCGTAGCTGAGGAACCAGAGGCGCGGGGGCTGAAGTGTGCGTGCGTGCGTGCATACGTGCGCGGCGTCCCGCCCGCTCGCCCGCCAGCTCAACTGGCTTGGCGGGGGTCGGCCCGCTCTCCGGGTGCCTTCGCCACGGTTGCTAGTCGTGACTCTGTAGGCGGAAGCGTGGAGACCAGCCTGAGCGTCACAGGCTCCCACACACACACAACCGCGTGACCCGGGGACTTTCCCCAGGGTGTGCAAAAACACAGGCACCACCTCATTTCAGAGATGGGGGCGGGAAAGGGTGCACCCGCGTCTTCGCGGGAAGAGGAGTGAGGGCGCGGGGCCAGGGAAGCTTAAGCCCCGGTAGCCTAGGAGGGGAGGCGGTCGGGCGGGGTGGGGCATGGCGGGGGAAGTGACTCAAGGCCAGAGGCGGACAGGCCCGCGGAAGGCAAGCGTGGGGGAGGTGCGGGGAATGGGCGACCCTGAACTGACTGGTAGCGCACGGGACGGGACGAGGGTTCCGGCGCCCCCCGAACGCTAGGAACGTACTGTGAGGGAGGGTCCCAGCTGCTGGGCCCTCTGGGGCCGGGCTCTGACATCTGGACGGAGTGGGAAAGCAGCAGCCTGCCCTTGGGGAGCCGGGAGGAGCCCAGTCCCATCCAGCTGTGCAAACAGGAGGAGGAGGAGGTCCCAAGCCTACCCTTGGGAAAGGGGCGAGAGGGGTGGTCAGGCCGCCGCCGCGCCGGCCCCCGCGGTGCGGGTTGCGCCAGCCTCCTCGGAGCCCGACGCAGAAACTTGTTGCAACAAACAGGCGACCGCGGGTGCCCCTAGCAGCCAGCGGCGGAGTGGGTGGGCGGTCGAGAGGGAGGGGAAGGCTGGCGGACGCCGCAGCGAACTGGTGGGCAGACCCGGAGTCGCCGCGTAAGCGGGGCCGGCTCAGTGCGGTGCAGCAGGCGCGGCTGTGCGGCAGCGGAAGTCCTTTGTTGCAGCGCAGTCCCTGGCAGAGCCAGAGCCTCTCCGCGCAGCCCAGCCCGAGCGCCGCGCGCCGCCGCCACTGCAGCTCTCGGCCCCTTCGCCTCCGCCTGCCTTTCCCGCTGCCGATTTGCCTTAAACTCCCTAAAATCTCCGCAGCCCCGGTTCCTGCTGCGGCCGGTGAGTATTTGCCAGTTATGGGGCTATTTGCGCAACTTTGGCCCGGGCCGCAGGGCTGGGGGCGGCGGGCTTGGCGGAGTGCGGGACCGGAGCGGCGCCGACCCGTGCGGGGAGCCGGAGCGCCGCGGGCGCACGGCGAGGACCCGGTGACGGGTGACTGCCGGGCCGCCTGCTTGATCCCACCGCCCGCCAGCGCGCCCAGTCGGGGACGTGCGGCCTCCCTGGGTCGGAGGCGAAGCCCCCACGGAGCCTAGTTCCCAAATTAGTTACCTTCTTTTCCCTTTCTTTCTCTGCCTTTATTTTTTTGAGGGGGGAGGGGAGGGGAGGTGTAGACGGGAGGCGGGAGGAGCCGGTTGATTGACGTGCCGAGAGCCCGCTTCTCTCAACTTACAGCCGCGGCTCCTTGGCGGGTGGGAGGGGAAGTGTCCCGGAGCCCGAGGCCGCAGACTTGGGCGCGCTCCGAGGGAGGAGGCGTAAGAACCGTGCAAATTCTTGCCACGCTTTTTCCCACCCCCTCTTGCCGTCACACTCGCTTTTTTGTTCAGTAAAAAGTGGTAGGTCTCGGGTTTGGGAATTTTTAGTGGAAAGATGTTTCCTGGGTAGAAAGTGTTTTCCTTTCCAGTGGTGGGCGCTTACTAGAGTTCTGTTAGTGTTCGGTAAATATGTTGGATGTAGATCGGGAGCAGTTAACACTAAAATATGTAGGTTTGGGTCTGAGCTCAGCCACTCACCCCGTCTTCCTTTGTACCTAAGCAGCGCATCTGCGTGATCTGAAAGGCTGACATGACATTTTCCAAGCTGGGAGCGTCAGGGAGATGTAGATGAAAGTCCTTGATGTTTTCTAGGGACAGTACGGCGTTTGTATGTAATATTCCTAAATCAAACTGGTAGGCACGCGCAGGTTCTTTACTGGCCTAAGTATTCCCATGCAATATGTATCACGTCAGGAAAACTATGCCAGGAACGAAATGTTTCCCCTTTGACACTCGATCCCAAGATGTGGTCCCAGGCTCTTTGAGACTTGGAATCAGTCGTTTGAGCTCAAGTTCAAGGCACTCCAGAACAGATTTGGTGAGGGATGCCGTTCTCATGATAACTACTAAGCAATCACGACATTTTCCTTTGAAATTAGGAAATTTTGTCATTGCAAATGGATATGATGAGATTTGGAATACAAAGCGATGAAGCTTGAATGATGGCTGGCCATCAGAACCTCAAAACTTTTGAGTCACTTGCTAGATATCTAATAAAGTCTCAGTAATAACTGAATGGATTTGGAAGAAGCTAGATGAGGCTTCCTTATCTTAAACAGAAAAAATTGAACCGTAGTGATGGTGAAATACTTTCCCAGAGATTGATAAAATGATGATAGTCTGCAAGTAGGACCCTCAATCAGCATCTTACATTCATTTCAAAAGCAGGTTTCTCCATTACAATGAAATTTTCATGGTATAGAATAATAACTGCTCGAGTTAAGCAATCTTACCTGAAGCCTTTCTATTCTTCGTACCCCAGTATGGCCTAAATTGGAGGCAGAGGGGAGCCCTGATGCATCGTTGTCAGAGTAAAGAGAAACCATATTTAACCAGGACCCTAGCAGGGCAGAGCAGTCTCAGACACTTGCTCTTGACCTTGTGTTTGATTTCGTTTTAATGCAGCTAAATTTTTGTACTGTTTCCTCGTTCTCTTTTGCCAGGCTCTGGGGAAGATATAGTTCATGGAGCTTTTTAAGGGTATCTCTTTGTTCCTTGCAGAATAACCAGTCTAATGTGCAAGAGAAAAGAAGTGCCTGCTTTCAGGCCTCTCCTCCATCCATGAGAAGTGCTAAGCCTTTGCAATTAAGCTCTGGTCCAAAGGGGAGAGAGAACCATTTGAGATAAAAATACAGAAAATTTTCCATAAATTTTATTTTTAAGCTACAATCTGTTGTCTTTCCTTTTGCCCAAAACACTTGAGATACATTTGAAAACAAAAAAAAATTTGCTTGAGAGGGCACTTTGGTCCCTGTAGGAGCTTGTCTCCTGACATTTTCTTGTGCTGTTATCTCTTACATAAAAATTGAAATTATTCTAATACTCTTATGGGAACCAAATTAAAACTGGTTCATGTCTCTTTTTTTCCCTCAGAATAGAAATGCTTTTTTTAAAATATAAAATTCATTTTCTTTATAAAAATTCAACCTATACCAAAGTACATAAAAAACAAAAATGAAAGTAATTTTGACTCCCACTCCTTAGAGATAATCACTGTTAACAGTCAATTCCTTGTGTAAAATGAGAGAGGGCAACATTTGGTCATACTCTGCTGCTGTGTGTACCTCACCCTGGCTAGGGACAGCCGTGATGATTCATGGACTCATGAACTCATGCTCTCTGTTCACTATTCTGGTTGGTGAGAACTGGCGAGGTAGAGAAAAAGGGAAAGTTTTGCATTAGAGTGATTTAAAATTCTATGATTAAGTAACAAGACATGAGAGTTTAAATATAACAGGGCTGCTATTTTAGATTTGTCCTTATGAAGTACTTACTGTAGCTTAGCAGACTAGTTCTCACACTTTGAATGTTAATGTTGGTGTCAAGCCTTTGATGGGTTGATTTATACTGGTCAAACTCATTAAAGCAAAACCAAACCCTCACATTTGTAAAGAGTTTCATAATTTATAGTTGGGGAGGAGTAGTTATACTTATCATTAAGACCACTGCCAAGATACCACTGTGCTGATACAGGGTGAGAGGTCCCTCTGGATCTGTATTCAGAGGTAACATGCCAAACATCAAGGAAAGGAAACTAGAGGAAAGAAGAAGATTAATGACTGTGGGTTTCAGATGTGGCCTAGAAGGAGACAGTACATATTTAAGTTATATTTCTAAGTATACTCATTTTGTGGCACATATAAGAAGTCTTAAAAGTACAGAATCACTTATTTCTTAGCCTGGTATTTTCAAGAAGAGTAAGCTGTGAAGTAGCTGATATTCTGAAAACAAATTGCTGAAATAGTACATAGAAGTTAAATTACAACATTGGTTGATAGTGTTGAGGACATGAGGTGTTTTTTTTTTTCTTTTTCTGTGATTTGAATTTAAAATCACTTTCAAAATAAAATTGGAAAATTAAAAGAATTAAATCTCCAATCAGATTTTCTGTTGTCTGTTTGAGATGTGATCATTTTTAGAGATAATTGAGCTCCATCATCCTCACTTTAAATCTTTTGTATTAGAGGAGGGCTTCCTTTGATGGGTAGTGGGAGTCAGCAGACGGAATAGGAAATGGGGAGAGCAGGGCATTCTGCCTTCAGTATGGGGCTTTCTAAGACTGGGGTGACTCTGGGAGGCTTAGAATGTCCAAAGGGACACTTCAGTTAATAGTCATTGCCAGAAAGAGTGTTTTCTGGCTGAAAACACTGAAACTTAGGGCTCTGAATCAAGAGTCAGAGTTTGAGTCCCATCTTATAAGATGAGCACTTGAGTATCAACCACTGAACCTGTTTCTTCATTCACAAAATGAGGGTAGTAAAAATACCTACCTCAGGGCTGTTGTAAAAATCAGTTGCATAACGTATGGGAAATCACATTGTAATTTTTGACTATTATATAAAAGTAGCCATAATTGAAATAATGCAAAAAGTTCATAAGCAAAATAAAACTTGCCTTCTTCAACACTTATTCATTCAAAAACTGATCAAATACCAACTAAATGTCAGGCAACTGTTAGAGGCTTGGGACACAGAGATGACTAAGATAGTGCCCTGATCTCAGGTAGCCTACAATGAAGCAGGGGAACCACATCATAATAATCCCTGCCATTGAGTGTGGTGATAGAGCATCCCAGTTTGAATGATACATTATTTGTATGGAAGCACAAAGGTGTTTGCTTTGTTAGTTTGAGATGAGGGGAAATATTAAATAGACTTAAGACTTAAAAATGGAGTTAAGCTTCTTAGAATGAACATACCTTTTTTTTCATTTAATTTTTTCGAAATTCTGGAGGCCAGGTGCTTTTTGTTGTTTTTAATGATTTAATTTATTTATTTTTGGCTGTGTTGGGTCTTCATTGCTGCAGGCTTTTTTCTAGCTGTGGCAAGCAGGGCTACTGTCGAGTAGTGGTGCACGGGCTTCTCACTGGGATGGTTTCTCGTGTTGTGGAGCACAGGCTCTCGGACACTGGCTCAGTAGTTGCAGCTCCTGGGCTTTAGAGCACAGGCTCGATAGTTGTGGCACGTGGTCTTAGTTGCTCTGCAGCATGTGGGATCTTCCCAGATCAGGGGTTGAAGCAGTCTCCTGCACTGGCAGGCGTATTCTTTACTACTGAGCCACCAGGGAAGCCTCTGAACATATTTTTTATGATACTCTTTTTATTGGTTTCAAGGTGTGTGAAGTTTTCAGGATTTTGGTTAGAATTAAAAATTTAACACTTGGAGCTACACAGTTGAAAACAATACAATTTAAAAATATATGTGGACTTGCTGAAAGAAAGAAGCTGGATAGTCCCTCCCATCATCTTAGAGCTGCCTCGCCAATTTTCATTCAGCAACATTTACTGAGTACACACCATGCTGCAGAGACTCGAACACGCCAAAGTCCTGGCCTTCAAGTTGCTCACGGTCTAGTTGGGAGACCAACATATGGATAATTGTGGTAACTGATTCTTATTTAGCAGTTGCTCCATGACACACCTCCTTATAGTAACCCTAAACCCTAGGGAAAATTGTGTGTTAGTTGCTCAGTTGTGTCCAATTCTTTGTAACCCCATGGACTGTGGCCCTCCTTGCTCCTTTGTCTATGGGATTCTCCAGAGAAGAATACTGGAGTGGGTTGTCATTCCCTTCTCCAGGGGATCTTCCCAACCCAGAGATTGAACCCAGGTCTCCTGGATTGCAGGCAAATTCTTTACTACCAGAGCCACCAGGGAAGCCCTAGGGAGGATTATCATCCCCATTCTCAGATGAGAGAATTGAGGCACAGATTAGATGTAACCTGCTTGAGTTCATACATCTACTAAGTGACAGAGCCAGAATTTGAATCCAGGCAGTCTGGTTAGTCTGTGCATTAACATCTGCTTTATGTTGCTGTTCTGATTATTTAAAAAATAGCATAGTCAGTGCAAAATAAGGAGATAATACACAATAATATCAAAACCTAAATCAGTGGGAGAGGGAGGTCTCCAGAGGACTTTCTGGAGGTGATTGATTCTTAAAAGATATGTGGTGGGTTTAGACAGTTAGCTGAAAACAGACAGTTAAAAACCAGTTAGCATGAATTAATATGGAGATAAGAAATACGTGAAGTATATGGAGTTGGAGGATGGGGGAGGTGGCAAGCAGTTTGATGCTGCTTGTCTGAAGTGTGAAGCAGTAAGTAACCACGTAGGAGACTAGATGGGTGGACAGGAAGGGCTTTTGTATGCTTTCCTTAAGGAGTTTGCATTTCAGTCTGAGGGTATGTGAAAGGACTCAAAGAAGCAGAATGACAGGGTCTGATTTTTGTTCTTTATGAATCATCTGAGTGTGAAGGATAGATTTGAGGGACCAGTTAAGGAGCCTATTGTAATAATTTAGGAGTAAAGATAGATGCTTCAAAGGACAGGAAAGGTAAGGATGGGATAGAGGGGCAAATTTGAGAAATATTTAGTGAGAAAATTGGCAAGACTTAGTTAACTGTGAGGCAGAAGTCCTAGGTGACTCACGAGTATCCTGGGTGGTTAGTGCGTGATGGAGGCGGGGGAAGAGCGTTTTAGGTGGGTCCCAGACAAAGTCACAGAGTAAGTATGTTGAAGAATAAGGTTCCACAAAATGAACCCTAAGAATACGAATGCCACGTGCAAAAAGGGACTTCCTGGTGAAGCTTCCTTTTGCTGAGACAAGCCTTCTGTTCAAGCAGTGCCCTCTGGTGGTCAGAAGATGCCATGTTGCCCCCTCAGGATGAACAGATCAAAATGTAGACTGAATTAAATGCTTTTCCTCTTCCACTCCTGGAGAGAGAGAGAATTTCAGGAGTCACTATGTTTCCTTTGCATTCTGTGTGAATAAATTCATTTCCTAGACCTAGCACCTTGACTACAGTAACACCTCAGTTATTCAGAAGTTATTTGGTTGACAACCTCAGCAAAGAGTAAGGCAGTTTGTTGCCTATCAAAAATTAAGATAGGTTAAACAAAGTGCATGAATTAAAACCTTATCATACTCATAGGACACTTCCCTAGGTCCTCACAGAAAATTAAATTATTTCTGTAGACTCAGTTTCAATGAGTTTTTGTTGAATTTCATAACCCATAACAGAAGTGCTGGGCTACAGGAGATCAACAGACCTTTTAGAAGTAATAGCGGTTGCCTGGACAAGTAAGGAGACAGAAAAATACTAACCACCCCACAAACTATACTCTCCAAAAGTGTTAACAGCCTCAGGCCATTTTGTGTAGGTGCGAACAAACCTTGCAAATTTGAACAGTTCCTATTTTTCAGAAAAAACTGATGCAGAAGAGCTAGTAGCCAGCCAGGTGTTGCTGTATGTGGGGGGCAGCTGTTGGAATTGGAGGAGGAGCCCCAGACCAGAATTAAAGAGACCAAGGCCCTATCCTGTCATCTACAAAAATTAGATATGACTTTGAGTATATGACTTAATTTCTCAGGGCCTCAGTTTGTTTTCTCATCTATAAAGGAGCAGGTTGAACTTGATCACTTGGTAAAATTCTGTGAATTTTGTTCACAATGATGATACTAATGTTTAAGAAAAATTCCATTGCTCTTGGATTGGAAAGACAGTTTTCATCTCTGGTTTATATAAGAGTTCCATGAGGAGTATGGTTATCTCTGTTTTATAGTTGAGAAACCAGGCTCAGAGAGGTGAAGAAAATTTGTAGTTGGGTAAGTAGTAGGGCTGGTATTCAAATCTATCAGTGTCTGCTCCCTGGGTTCTTAATATTTTCATTTAACAAGCATGCATTAAGTGCCAACTCCATGGGAATTGTGCTAGGCACAGGGAACACAAAATCCATTAAGCCTTGTCCCTGTCTTGGAGAGCTGAGTGTAGTAGGCATTGCTATATAGTCCCTCTATTAGTGCTAAAGGTGCAAGTATTAATACTACTATAGAACAGGTTGGCGCTAGTGGTGAAGAACCTGCCTACTAATGCAGGAGACTTAAGAGACGTGGCTTCGATCCCTGGGGGGAAGATCCATTGGAGCCGGGCGTGGCAACCCACTCCAGTGGTCTTGCCTGGAGACTTCCATGGACAGAGGAGCCTGGCGGACTACAGTCCATAGGGTCACACAGAGTGAATCATGACTGAATTGACTTAGCATGGCATGCACTGCACAGTTAGGATGAACTAATACACAGCCTCATTGGGGTTTTTAAAGACTTTATGGTGTGAAGACAGAATGGAGCCACCATTTATAGCTTTGTTTCTATGGGAATATGTTTCAGGTTCCAAATAACTTAAAGTTTTGGAACATAACCCAGTATAATTTCAGAACTTCCTGTACTAAGTACTGAATTTGCAGTCTAATAATCAGTCAGGATGCCTGTTCTAAAAAGTGAATAAAATTTTCTAAACTTGATCATGACTGTCCAGTTTCAGTACCTTGAATAAAAACCTGTTCTCTTTAGGAAACAAACCTGTATAACCAGTTCTTCCTGGAAATCTCAAGGAGAAAACCTAAAGAATTTTACTGAGGTTAAATTTAGAGATTGGAGCACTGTATACCCTGGAAAATGGTATTCTAGGAAGAACTTTGCCAAGGTGACCTTATTTTTATAGGTGGCAAAGTCATTAAGGCTATGATATCAAGCTCAAGAGTCGTATTTCTTGTGTTCTAATCTCACCAAGTACTCTGTGGCCTTAGGAAGGTTAGAGAACATTGTGTTCTGTTTTCTTATCTGGAAATGGGTCTTAGAACATACTTTGTAGGATTGTTACGAGGATTAAATGATAAAATGATATACATATTTAAATGCACATATACATGTTTTATATATAATACTATATGTCTTACTATTATTGACTTGCCAGGCTCCAGTTTAAGCAGATATATGTTACACACACACACATCTGCTTGATAGTAAGGCTAGTGAAACAAATTTATCTTCCCTCCCATTACATTTTCAAGCTTTTATTTTTGCTGATGTGTACCTCTCCCCAATTTTTTACATACACACCAATGCAGATATCCGAAATGTCTTTCCCCTTGCTGTCTACTTTTCTTTCTTATCCTCACTTATGGAGACTTTAGTCAAATCCTTCCTAAAGGCCACCGTTCTAGTACAATTCATGCTTTTCTCTTTCTAAACTCTTACTGAACTTTATTGAATATAATTTAGTATTTTTCTCAAATTGTTTCTTGGTTTAAAACGTAATCCCTCAGGGAATTCCCTGGTGGTCAAGTGATTTAGGACCCTGCACATTCACTGCCGGGGGGCTCGGGTTCAGTCTGTGGTTGAGGAACTAAGATCCCACAAGCTGCACCGCTCAGCAAAATAAAAAAATAAAATGTAATCCCTCATATGTAATTAGCTCTACTGTATACCATCCTTCTCCACCGTCCACCTCAGTGCTTTATGCTGTTAGGAACATTGTGGGTGTTTAATACATTCTGATATTCTGGTTTATAAGCAGAAGAGAATCCTTTCACTATATTTCAGGCTTAAAATCTAGTCTATAGCCCTCAAGTCAAGTCCATATACATTTATCATATAAGACATAGAAATAGATATGAGGAAATGAATGTATGTACTTAACAATTACCGTTGAGACCCAGAGGTAATTGTTAGTAGTTCAGAGATTGGGATGCTGAACTGTAAACTCAACTGCGTATGTGTGTGTACTTAGTCGTGTCTGACTCTTTGTGACACTGTGGACTGTAGCCCCCCAGGCTCCTCTGTCCATGGGATTTTTCCAGGCAAGAAGACTGGAGTGGGTTGTCATTTCCTTTTCCAGGGATCTTCCCAACCCAGGGATTGAACTCACCTCTCTTGCATTGGCAGAAGATTCTTTACCACTGAGCCACCTGGGAAGCCCTGAGCTATGCAAATGGTTCTCAGAAGAGTGTTCTTAGTAATGCAAGTCAGTGACACAGATTAGAGGGTGGTTATTCGCCTTATCAGAGAAGGCAATGGCAACCCACTCTAGTACTCTTGCCTGGAAAATCCTATGGATGGAGGAGCCTGGTAGGCTGCAGTCCATGGAGTCGCTAAGAGTCTGACACAACTGAGCGACTTCACTTTCACTTTTCACTTTCATGCATTGGAGAAGGAAATGGCAACCCACTCCAGTGTTCTTGCCTGGAGAATCCCAGGGACGGCGGAGCCTGGTGGGCTGCTGTCTATGGGGTCGCACAGAGTTGGACACGACTGAAGCGACTTAGCAGCAGCAGCAGCAGCAGCAGGGCAACAGAAACATCAAGCAAAACTGTTTTTTTCCATTTAAGAGATTTAGCAATGAAGGAAAAGTATTTCTGAAACCTTACTATGTCAGTGAGAAATTTACTGAAATAGCTTAAAATATAATTTAGGGAACACATCTACTGAATAAGATTAGATGCACATATACAGACACAGCCACATTACACATGGAGTTCTGGGTAGTTTTTTTGTGCAAGGATCTTAATAAATCTCATGTTAAGGACTCATACCCAATCTTTGCTGACTGTTCTTTGCAGAAGGGCACACTGCAAGGAGTATGTAGTAATCACTGTTTAGTGGTTAGTACCATCTGGATGGTCAGGAATCCCAGTTCCTACTTTACCGCAGTTAACCCTCCTCGATACATTGTTTTAACAGCACTACATCACTGTCCTGTGAAATAAGCCTGTGGGACCAGATTAGATCTCTAAGCTCTAAAAGCCTCTGAATATCTAAATTACTGAATATTCTTAATGTGCTTGGTAGCTGGTTTTGAATTTGAGAAGGCTGGTTAAACTATTTCAAACTAAAAAGTCTCACAGGAATTTAGATCCTTCACCCATGATTCCACCTTCTGCCTTTCTGTTTGTTTTTTTTTTGGTGTTATTAAGCCACCTTAAAGCTTTTCTGAATGAGGTGTAACAAGGAGAGAGTTGTTCATGCTAATGTGTGAATGATTGCTAGTAAAGGTTACTCTCCCTAAAATCAGCTTTACTCAGAACGTGGTTGTATTGTTGTAGAAACTACAGTTTTAGATCAGCCTAAGAGCTGTAGTGTTAGCATTAATTTTTGACAAAAAGGTACTTGTTCAGCTTCCAGCTGTATGAGGGGAAGATAGAAATACAGAGACATGGTGGTGGTGGGATTCATACTCAGGTCTGTTGGACCCTGAGCCCTTGTTCTGTCCATCACAGCACATTGCCTTCGTGCATAGTACGTATGTGTTGAGCAAAGTAACTCATCTAGAACAATAAATTGCCCTCAGTGATGTATCCTTGAGATTATAGGATACCTATGTTGTTGCTGATTCTCAGTACTCTATACAGTGCCTGGTACACCAAAATACTCGATTTTTGAGTTAATGTGTGTTAAAATGCTGTTGATTCTCTTACTTGTTTCAGTGTTTTGTTTAACACAGAATGTATGTTCACTAAGTGAATTATAACTGTAGCTACAGATGTGCCTATCATATTGGTCTATGTGGCTGCATTCATTTTGGTTGACCATAAAACTGCTTTTCCTTTAGATTACAAAGGTCTTTGGAACTTTTAAGCTCTTAATGTCAATATTTCAAGCACAAGACATTTAAACCTGAAAGTTTTAACAGATAAACTGCTGGCTTTCATACGGATGGGCTCTTATTTAGAAGGAAATTTTAAGACTGTCTAGTCAGACTTCCCGGAGAAGGCAGTGGCACCCCACTCCAGTACTCGTGCTTGGAAAATCTCATGGACAGAGGAGCCTGGTAGGCTGCAGTCCGTGGGGTCACGAAGAGTCGGACATGACTGAGCAACTTCACTTTCATGCATTGGAGAAGGAAATGGCAACCCACTCGTGTTCTTCCCTGGAGAATCACAGGGACGGGGTAGCCTGGTGGGCTGCTGTCTATGGGGTCTCACAGAGTCGGACATGACTGAAGCGACTTAGCAGCAGCAGCAGCAACAGTCAGACTTCCCTCCTGTGCTTAAGGAAGCAACACTACCATTACAACTGCCACTATTCCTTCCATTAGTTGTCACGTGCCAAGCACTGAACATTTCATACATGGCTCCTGTGAAGCCTCATGTTTGATACCATTTTTGAGGTGTAATTATCCCCACTTGACAGTTCAGGAAACTTGGGGTCAGTGAGGACAAACAAGTCATCTAAGGTGGCAAAGCTAAGTTGGAACTCAGGCCTGTCTGACCCACAGCCTGTGCCCTGTTCACTGCACTGTCCTTAACAGAATTTCTCCCCTGCTTCTAAATGGGACAATCATTATCCTCTAGATGAGTTTCATTTTTTAACAACTCTTATTATTAGAAGAAAATTTGAGATAATATCTATCCTTCTACCTCTTTATTCATTAAAGGTCTCTCTGAATCCTGTAGAACAGTGGTGTCCCCAATCTTTTTGGCACCAGGGACCGGTTTCGTGGAAGGCAAGTTTTCCAAGGTCTGGGGCCAGGGGGGTAGTTTTGGGATGAGTCAAGCGCATTACATTTATTATGCACTTTATTATTATGTACTTCATCAGCTCCACCTCAGATCATTAGGCATTAAATCCTGGAGGTTGGGGACCCTTGCTGTAAAATGTCTATAGATCTAGAGATCTCATCCTACATAAAATGGGCTTGGAGGGGGTCAATATTTGTGTGTGAGTGTGTGAAGGTTTTGTTGTTGTTATTTCATGTTACTGTAATTTTTAAAACTTCGTAGTCTGTGGTTATTTACTTGACTTTCCATCCTGAAAACTTTTCTCATTTTCTTTTATAGCCTTCATTCATAAATATAATTTTTATAAAGGCCACATGGCAGTGAATTTTAGGAAGTGGATTTACCTTGGTTTACTTACAACTCC
The DNA here is from genome assembly GCF_032405125.1 of Capricornis sumatraensis. NCBI lineage: Eukaryota > Metazoa > Chordata > Mammalia > Artiodactyla > Bovidae > Capricornis > Capricornis sumatraensis. The sequence goes on along the minus strand of NC_091070.1, from coordinate 26,273,140 downwards.
CTTATTACCACGCATTTCGAGTTATAAATAACACTGATAAATACCTGAGCATACATTGCATTTTGTATATAGCTACATACTGAACATGACTCAATTCTGGTACAGATATCTAAGTTATACAAGGTTGAAATATTGTACCTACTTGTAATACTATTTGATCTGGCTTACAGAAAAGGCCAGACGTTTCAGTTTAAAGATGGCTGTAGGTCTCATAAGCGATCTTCATTTCACCAGGGGCACGTCCCTACTGTGTAACTCTGATTTCAGGCAGGAAAAAAACAAGCAGGGTGATCTTTAGGCAGTAGGGGAAAGGGGTATGTGACCCACATGTGATTTGTGACAAACAGATAAAAAGCAAGTAGAAGTAAGTAAATTTAGATAATTTCTAATTATCATTGCAGGGATTAAAAGGTTTTGAGATGTGAATGTTTTATTTCTATGAACAGCTTGTTCAGTTGTTCTTTTTATGTTCAGTCAAATTGCATAGGAACTTGTTTTCAAGTAGAAGATAGATTCTGAACGTTTATTTATACAGGTTAAAAATTAAGGCTGAAATTGGATCTTATTTTAGCTTTGTAATATAATCGGACTTACAGTGCTCCTGTCTTTATCCAGCATCAGCTCTGTATATTAAAAATATTTATATGTTGATAAGTGAAGAAAACTAGTTGTAGAAGGTATATACAGTACAATATCATTTAGGTTAAAAAAAATTTTTTTTAAACCAAAGCAAAACTATTTGTCTGGCATCTAGTGGGTACTCAATAGCTGTTGACTCTGTATGTATGCATATAAACAGATTTGAAGATAAATAATTGGAGAGGTTATCTCTGGAAAGAGGTATGTGACCTAAGGTGTGTTTTTATTTTATGTACTTTTATGTTTTAATTTTTTTCAGTAAGCATGTGTTACTTTTGTATACCTTTTTTTTAATGATTGAAAAATGAAGAAAAATTTACAATCTAAGGACAGATAACTCCTTCCCAAATAGGTCCCCTGTTTCTTTATACAGAATTACTCCTTCTCTAATAAATTAAGAAACAGGCATTGACCAAACCTATTTGCTTAGTGACATTTGCATGTAGTCTAATAAGCTTTAGTGAGTAGAATTTTTCTAAGGAAACTTTCAAACATACAAAAATAGAATTATGTCTACTTCCTAGCTTCGATAGTTATCACCACAGGACCAATCTTGTATCATTTATAGCCCTATACCCACCCCACTGGATTATTCTCAAGCATATCTTAGATGTATCATTTCATCAGTAAACACAGCAGTATGTGTATCTAAAAGATAGGATGCTTTTAACACAACCAGAATTCCTGCATCACACTTAAGGATGAGCAATAATTCCTTTATATCAATCACCTGAAGAGTTTTTTTTAATATTCAGCAATTGAATTACTTTCAATTCAAATTGCTATTTTATTTGCTTTCACTGTTTGTATTCTTTAAGTACTTTAAAACTAGTGTCTTTTTTCTTTTCAAATTTAGTTTGAAATTGCATGTTTCCTTCTAGAGTTGTAATGAAACCAAAATGATGGGTTTTGCTTTTGATAACTTTGCTTGTATTTCTTAAAAATGAGACGCTTGAATAAATGGCTGGGTATCTTCAAGTTTTAAAAGTGATTCAGGTATATATTAATTGAGTTTTACAATATTAGAATGGACAGCTCTTTTTTTTCAAGTGCTTTTCTGATTTCTTGTCTGATTTTAATGTTTTTGTTTTACATAGGTCTCTAATTAATAGAAGATGGCAAAGCCCAGCCACAGCAGCTACGTCCTTCAGCAGCTAAACAACCAAAGGGAATGGGGTTTTCTCTGTGACTGTTGCATTGCAATTGATGACATTTACTTTCAAGCACACAAAGCAGTTCTAGCTGCTTGTAGCTCCTATTTTAGAATGTTTTTCATGAACCATCAGCATAGTACTGCACAACTGAATCTCAGCAACATGAAAATTAGTGCTGAGTGTTTTGATCTCATTTTGCAGTTCATGTATTTAGGAAAAATTATGACAGCTCCTTCCAGTTTTGAACAGTTTAAAGTGGCAATGAACTACCTACAGCTGTACAATGTTCCTGACTGCTTAGAAGACATACAGGATGCAGACTGTTCTAGTTCAAAATGTTCATCTTCTGCTTCTAGCAAACAGAACAGCAAAATGATATTTGGGGTGAGAATGTATGAAGACACTGTGGCTAGAAATGGCAGTGAAGCTAATAGGTGGTGTGCAGAGCCAAGTTCAACAGTGAATACACCACATAATAGAGAGCCTGATGAAGAGTCGTTGCAATTAGGTAATTTTCCTGAGCCATTATTTGATGTATGTAAAAAGAGTTCTGTGTCCAAATTATCTACTCCAAAAGAACGTGTATCACGACGCTTTGGACGGAGTTTTACCTGTGATAGCTGTGGATTTGGCTTTAGCTGTGAAAAATTATTAGATGAGCATGTGCTAACCTGTACTAACAGACATTCATACCAAAACACAAGATCCTATCATAGATTAGTGGATATTAGAGATGGAAAAGACAGTAATATCAAAGCTGAATTTGGTGAAAAGGATTCTTCTAAAACCTTTTCTGCACAGACAGACAAATACAGAGGAGACACAAGCCAGGCTGCTGATGACTCAGCTTCAACCACTGGAAGCAGAAAAAGTAGCACAGTGGAGTCTGAACTAGCCAGTGAAGAAAAGAGCAGAGCCGCTGAGAGGAAAAGAATCATCATTAAGATGGAACCAGAGGATATTCCTACAGATGAACTGAAAGACTTTAACATTATTAAAGTTACTGATAAAGACTGTAATGAGTCCACTGACAATGATGAGTTAGAAGACGAAGCTGAAGAGCCATTTTATAGATACTATGTTGAAGAAGATGTCAGTATTAAAAAAAGTGGGAGGAAAACTCTAAAACCTCGGATGTCAATAAATGCTGATGAAAGAGGTGGTTTAGAAAATATGAGGCCCCCGAACAATAGCAGTCCTGTACAAGAGGATACTGAAAATGCTTCTTGTGAGCTGTGTGGGCTCACAATAACTGAGGAGGACCTGTCATCTCATTACTTGGCCAAACACATCGAAAATATCTGTGCATGTGGCAAATGTGGACAAATACTTGTGAAGGGTAGACAGCTTCAGGAGCATGCCCAGAGATGTGGAGAGCCCCAAGATCTAACAATGAACGGGTTAGGAAATGCCGAGGAGAAGATGGATATGGAAGAGAATCCTGATGAACAGTCAGAAATAAGGGATATGTTTGTTGAAATGTTGGATGATTTTAGAGACAATCATTTCCAGATGAACAGTATCCAAAAGAAGCAGTTATTTAAACATTCTGCCTGTCCTTTTCGATGTCCTAATTGTGGCCAGCGATTTGAAACTGAAAATCTAGTGGTTGAACATATGTCTAGCTGCCTAGACCAAGATGTGTTTAAGAGTGCCATCATGGAAGAGAATGAAAGAGATCACAGACGAAAGCATTTTTGTAACCTGTGTGGGAAAGGATTTTATCAGCGGTGTCACTTAAGAGAACACTATACTGTTCATACCAAGGAAAAACAGTTTGTCTGTCAGACATGTGGGAAGCAGTTTTTAAGAGAACGTCAGTTGCGCCTGCACAATGACATGCACAAAGGCATGGCCAGGTATGTCTGTTCCATTTGTGATCAAGGCAACTTCAGAAAACATGACCATGTACGGCATATGATTTCTCATTTATCTGCTGGTGAGACTATATGCCAGGTCTGCTTTCAGATATTTCCAAATAATGAACAGTTGGAGCAGCACATGGATATTCATCTGTATACATGTGGAATATGTGGAGCAAAATTTAACTTGAGGAAAGATATGAGATCACATTATAATGCCAAGCATTTGAAAAGAACATAAGTGATTTTCTACTGTAAAATGTTTAGCTGATAGGAGACAAAACACCAAAGCAAAGGATATGAGCTATTTAGAAATGATTTTATAAGATGGAATTGTTGAAAAAAATTTTCAAGGCCCTTTTACCGTTAATATTTTTGTTTAGGATCTTAAGTATATACATTTTAGGTGTTATTAAATGTTTATCATTTTTGTTATTTCTTAATAGAATTATTTGTTTTTAGTTTGTTTTAGCTATGATTAAAATTACTTTTAAATGTAGATTACAAGTGGTTGTTACCCCTTCAGTGACTGTTGAAGCATAGGTTGTTTTTTTTAATCAGTAAGGTGGTGATGTCACAATTTTTATTTTATTTTGTTTTTTAAGGCTACCTTGTGAAATTTTAAACCCAATATCATTGGCCATTCCTGTTTAAATTAAAAAATAATTTTTAAGTAGTTATTTAAAACTATCCCATTTACTTTAGCTTCTTTTTTTTTGTAAGTTGAACAATGATTTAGCCACTGTTTATTTCCCTGTCTTACCAGTGAAATTCATATTCTTAAATTGAAAACTTAGTAGGCAGGTTAGGTGCGCTGAATCTAACCTTGAAGGTTGACATGGGCTCAAACTTGGCCTAAAAAGATTGATGGACCTAAGGAAATTCCTATAAATGAATATTTCCTATAATTGATAAAATATTATCATTTAATAATCACATTTAAAACTTATATTAAGTGTAAAAACCCAATGACTTTACTCCACTTGACAAATTAGTGGGGACAAGTCATTTTGTTTTGTGATTAAATTTAACTATGATAGTTAATTAAAAAAGCATATCTTGTATTCATTTAAAATAATTTAAAATATTTTGATTTCTAAAGTGTGTTAGTTTATCAATTATTTTTGTTTATAAATAGACTTTAATAGCTTTCTAGGAAGATGACATCTAAAGGAAAATGATTTTTCACCTTTAAAATGACATACTTTTGGAACTTACTTTGAGATTTGAGAAAGCTGCCATGTATATTGATAAATCTAATAAAATAAAGAAATCAATCACAAATCTGGTTGTTCTATAAAAGTAGAGTGTGCAAAAAAAACATGTCTCGTGTTTTATACTAAGATTTGGAGAAAATGTGTTATGGAAAATTACAGTTTATCAACATGCCTTTTTTTTTCTGTAAAGGACTATAAAATTTGAGGACTATAAAATAATAACAACATAAATGGAAAGTTTATTTTTTAGATAAAGTAATATTACTGTTAGTTGTTGCTGACATGAGGTCTACATGAATTACATGTGAATTAAAACTGGCAAAACCAGCCCACAAATCAGCACATCTGTTGGATAGAATGTGTTTTAATGTAAATTACTTGCATAGTAATACCCTTCTCATAATGAAAGGGATTTTAAATAACTCCTATATTTAAAAATAGAATTTTGTGATTATGAACAGTAATTTAACAGTATTATTCTTGTTTATATCACATTTTAAAGATATGCAAGTCATATTTTTGTATACAATTTGCATAAAAGAACAAGTTTGCCAGGGGAACTGAGAGACATATTGACTGGCATAGATTTAGTTGAAAGAGAAGAAGACCACAGTGTGTGCTCAGAGATTTGTGGGGACATGTTGAGGTGTTAAGAATTGAAATAGTACAGGAGCCATACAGTATTAGAACAAAATAATGGGAAGTAGAGATGGGGGAAATACACAAAAAGACAAGTGAGAAATCAGGATTTTTTTTAAAAAGCCATATAGCAGAAAAAGCAAGAAAAATGATTCATCCTAGTTCTTCGTTTATCAAGTTATTAAATCTGAAATGCAACTTAAAAATGTATATACATTACTAATAGAAACCTGATAAAAGTTCTGTAACAAATCCAGAGACCATCAGAGAACAGAGAAAAGATCTCAAACCGAATTTCCAAAGTATATAGATAGCATCTTAGTAGACATCACTTTCTTTGGAACCACTTTTTTCCATGACCCTCTTCAAAGCCTCTATTGCAATGGCTTTCCCACCATTAAAGAACAAGTTTGTTGTTTAGTCCCTAGGTTGTGTTCGACTCCTTTGGCGACCCCGTGGACTGTAGCCAGCCAGGTTCCTATGTCCATGGGATTTTCCAGGCAAGAATACCAGAGTGGGTTGCCATTTCCTTTTCCAGGGGATCTTCCTGACCCAGGGATTGAACCCATGTCTCTTGCATTGGCAGGTGAATTCTTTACCACTGAGCCACCTGGGAAGCCTTTAAGAATGGAAGCCTTTCTAAATACTACCACTCTGTAAAAAATGATTTCTAACACAATGGGAAAGGGGTTTAGTTTTACACATGTACTAACAGCCAATTAGCAAGCAAATATATAAACATTAAAGATAATCTCTAATTTTACATAACTGAGATGTTTATAGTTTCACAAAGCCACACTGCAGGATGCGTTTTCCTCGTTATACAGCACACGCCTTTTGTTTTGCAGCCAGCTACAGCAGTACAAGCTTCTTTATGTACAGTTTTCCTCATTAAGAAAGAGTTCTTTTAATGACTACATGCCTCTTTTTAAAACTGGGCGGGGGGGGCGGGGGGGGGGGGTTGAAATCAATCCGACACCTCTTTAGCCATTTTCTCTCGCTTCCCTCTCCCGGAGTGGAGCTACAGAGTTGTGGCTACTTAATACTGCTTCTTGCCCTCCAGTGATATGAAGACAGTGAATCAAGGTTGTGGATGTTGCCTCCATCCTACTGTCTTTGTAGTTTACGTGATTAGGCTCCAAATGTGAAAATGAAGGGGAAATCTAGATCGTTATATATGGAATATTGTGTTTTCTTACAAATACGGTCTCTTAAAGGGCCTTTTGTTCTCCAGCAAAAAATCTTGGGGGAATGGAGTCAGTACTTAGCAAGCTTGCCACCAATTCCAGCGCAGCTCAGATGTTTATAATTTTTAGTAAACAGGACTAAGAATCTCAGAGATTAGTGGATTATGACTCAAAATTTGTCTTAATCCTGTATTTTTAAAGTAATATTCAGAGAAATGACTTACGTGAGTAAAATGGCTAATGTTTAAAGTTTGAGTATAAACAAAAAGAAGCACTCCAAGGGCTAGATACAAAAATTAAAGAATTAAAATAAGGACAGAGTTTTCTAGAGCAGTCAGCACCAATTAAAAGGAAAAATTATAGGCTAAGTAAAAATCACAAGAATTGTGGCTGAGAATAAAAATGAGCCAGGTAAAAACATTGAGTAAAAAAAAAGTGAGGTGAGTAAAAATAGAATTTGATAGGCTAAAATAATGGTTAATTCCATCAGAGCTACAGAATGCCTAATGAAACAGCTTTTATGAACATGCCGAGGATATGCATAAATGTGAGATAATATTCCAATGTTTATAAAAAGTGGGAAGAGAAGCTGGTGGTGGTTTGTAACATTCTCTGGTTAAACAATACATATTCCTATATATCACTAGTTGAACTTCTGTATTTAATAGATCTGTGGAAAATTCCCCAAAGAACCAGTGTAACAGTTTAAGTTAAACATAAAACTTGTTAACAAAACACTAAATTAGTACCAACTAGAAGAGAAAAGCTTGAATATGTATAAGCATACATAGTTGAGAATAAAGTAGTTTGGTATATTTCTTAATTCTAAATGGGTTTTATGAGTTACACATTTTTTTTTTGCCATTAATCTACTTTGATTAGCTCATCATTTGTCACCACCCCCACCTCCTTTGTGACATATGCTTCTCAGTGATAGAAGGCTTTGACAATGCCTAAGATCCCAGGATACCAAAGGCTCTGCGGGAACATAACTTTGTGGAATGTCTCCCATCTCCTGATACCTGAGGTGCAGTAAACAAGGTGATAGAATGAATGCCAGGGAACTGAAGCAAGTAAAGTTAGATTTGGTGTTAGAACTTGTGGCCCAGATTTGGAAGTCTATGAACTACCCATCCCAGGGCTCTCAGTAATCCCATCATCCATTTCATTAACACTTTTTGTACTTTGCTAAACACTTGATACAGATGTAATTTTAATGAATCATCGGCCTTATGAGGTAAGTATTCTATCAATAATTTTCCAGATGGGGGACTGAGGTTCAGTGAGACTGAGTCTTTTTCCTAAGATCATACAGAAACTAAATACTAGCACTGAAATTTGAAACTAGGCCTACTTGATTCCTACATTCCTGTACTTAAGCAACATACTTTACAACCAAGAAGTACAAAGAAAAGCCTTTTCAGTTCAGGTAATACGTATGACAAAGCTCCTAGGAGATTCTGTGCTCCTTGTTCATCATCTGTCATCTACTGTGCCTGGTAAGATAGCTGGTAATAGTGGTACCTTAATGAACATATTGAATAATGTGAAAATATATCAGAAGCAAAACATTTTTATTTGAGTAGATCATTCAGAATGATGTTTTAGAAATGAATATTAAATACTCATAATTTTCCTTTATATTTCTACCTCTGTGATGTTTTGCCTCTGTTTTCCCTATTCCTGATTGTTATGTTTTAACCTCTGACCAGTCACCATTTCCTTTTATTGGTTATGTGATAAATCATTTGAAAATCTCCATTGTGGCCCCCTCAAATCAGGACCCCAGAATGTTTTCCTCTTTTTGCCTTAGCAGGTGATGTGGATAAGAAATTCATTTATTTGGCTAAAAAAACAAAATCCCTAATTATCATTTTGTAAGGATTAAAGTTTACAGAGCAATCTCTAAAAACAAGTTGTTCTAGCCATTTGTAATTCAATTTGCCAGAAATATCTATGTATTCCTAGTGTAAACTTACAACCTTACTTGTAAATGAAAGATAATTTCAGGAAACAATTGTCCACCCTAACCTAGCAGCAAACTTTTAAGAAATGGAATAGTCTACTGGTTTAAGTGAAACAACACCCCTCCCCATCTAATCAGATTTTAATTTCATGCATCTATTGCCTGATTTCTAAAACCTATACAATAGGTTTTACTGTTACTTAACAAAGCCTACTACTTTAATGATCTCTCTGCCAAATATTTTTTTTTTTTAAGGTGAGATTAGAAGATGGTGAAGATTCCATACAAAATATATAATCTTTTAGGTGGCCCACTTTCATTGCCTTCTATCAAACTCAAGGACTTATTCCTTGGTAACATACGGGTTGTTGCTGTTTAGTCCCTAAGTCATGACTCTTTTGTGAGCCAATGGACTGTAGCCCTCCCGGCTCCTCTGTCCATGGGATTTCCCAGGCAAGAATACTGGAGTGGGTTGCCATTTCCTTCTCCAGGGGATCTTCCTGAACCAGGGATTGAGGCAGTGTCTCTTGCATTGGCAGGCGGATTCTTTACTACTGAGCCACCAGGAAAGCCCCAACATGGGTTGAGTCTAGACCAAGTGAAATTTAGCTACTTATAAATTTATATGCTGGCAAGAGGCAAAAGTGCAAGGATTTAGAATGTCTGTGTCTCTAAATATTGGTAAATAATAACTAAATGACAATAGCTTATAAATTCATGCTAATCTTAAACTAGTTTAATAACATATGCATATGCTTAGTTGACTTAGCATTAAGAAGTTAAATCCATTTAAGTTGCTCCCTTACTATATTTAGGAGAACCAAATCACTAAGGTCCATTATTAGTGACAAAATTGTTTATCTTTTCTATCAAATTCTACCACAGATCACTAGTGGGCAGGAAGCCATTTATAATTTTTTTTTTATCATCTTACTTGCTGGCAAGACTATGAAGATTATAATTCAGTACTTGCCTCTGAATTAAATGTATCAATGTACTAATCACCACTGTAATAAGTAAAAAATCACAGGAAACTCTAGGACTGAAAGATGACAAAAATGTAAAAAAACATGACTTCATGAGTCAGGAATAGTAGTAATTTTATGTGGGAACATTTGAATAACTTTGTACTTACCTATTTGAGAAAAGAATGGGTAGACATTTCATGAATCCCAGTTAAGCTTTATTTAGAAAGTTACTATGTTGTTTTTATTCTACTTAAACCAATTGCTTATAGCAGAACCAGCAGAGCTCATTTTTAGATGACAGAAGTATAAACATCTCGATTATGAAAGTCATTGTTTCTTTCAAATGCTTATCTGCTCCTTGATGTGGAAAAAATGAAAAATTTCTTTTATTACAAAATTAGGGCAAATCATTGCTGCAAAAAATAAAATTCTACCCAGAATCACTGGGGCAGGTTAGGAATGCTATGAACTTAGGAATTTGAAGGAACACTCATTTTTGTGTATGGGTGTACTTTATTTCCATTTGCAGAGTGTAAAACAATATTTGAAGAGAACAATGTTAGCCTGATGGCTGAAGGCACTCATAAAAAGAACATGAACTTGTTAGATGTATGTTTCATTCAGAGATTTGATATTAACAAGTACACTGTAAAATTATTTTATTTGAAGGAAAATACTTTTTAATTGCTTCCTTCCTCCCTACTTTACCTGACTATCCTCCTCTTTGTTTCATATTTATGAGTCCTACCCATTCTATGTTAGCCCTTGTAAGAAAAAGTTGCCCCAATAGCTGAAAAATTATATTGGTGAAAAGAATACCTTATATTTAAAGGGTATAGTGAATTACATCAGGGAAGAAATTAAGTTTTAGGATCTGTGCTTTTGTTCTCATTTTTTGTTCAATTAACAGTGTGCTGGCCTGGTGCCAAAAGTGATGAAATTCTGACCTAAGATTTATGTTGTATCTTGTAGAGCAGTCAACTTGTAATATTATTTTTCTTGAGTTTTGTCTTTTTCTGTGTGGCAGTGGTCAAATAGGGCCTTCTAAACCTCTGGAGAAGTGAGATCTGAATTTGGAGAGGACATGGGGAAGAATCAATCATCAACAGATAATCTTTAAGTCCAGACCCAGGAATATCAGATCTGAAGTGACACCATCTTTTCTGTCTTCTGACAAACCTCATCAACCCCAAAAGTTCCAGTTGCAAGGATCCAAGAAAACTCAGTAAAGATCACTTTGGAATCACTTTGTTGTGACAAAATCGATTCACAGTGACTCTATTATTTGTAAAAAATCTGCTAAAGAAAACAACATCAGTGATTAAAGCTACACTGAAATGAAACTTTATATGCTAATTATCTTCAAGAGCCCCTCCTAAAATAAAAGGGCTTGTTAGGCTACTAGAAATACATTATAAAGTAAGAAAATCACCTATCTGTGTAAACACATATAATTCTAAACTTAAATGGAATTACAGTTTATATATCATGAAAGGTAGTTAGTTTCAAAAATTACATACCAATTCTGTAGTTTAGGTTATAAATAAAAAGATGTGGGTACAAAGAAGTTACGTGTAAGACCAATATTTTAACAAGATAATCTAGTTATTGCTTACTGTAATGTGACATTTGCCTTTCTTTTTTTTAACTGTATATAACCAGTCACAAATCTTGATTATTAATATTAATGAGGCTCCCTTTTAAGTCTGTTGCTTTGAGAAAAAATAGAAGTGGTATTACTTCCACGGTGGTATATATTCACAGATCACAGACAACCAAGAAGAATGTATCAAGTCACATTTTCTTCTCAATTTAGCAATGTAACCTAATAGGCAGAATAAGCTGTTAAACATTTATTCTTGGTATTAAAACATAATACCATGCTTCTCAGTTTTCAAATTTCAAGACAAAATTCAACTAAGTATTGAATGAAACCACTGTTAACATGTTTAAAAAAGCTTTCATGGGAAAATGAAATGTTTGATGATATTTTAACCTGAAGATAGATATACATACATTTCTCAACCATATTAATCTTACAGCCATATTATTTGCATATTGTGAATATATCTGTAGTTTTGGTTAACTGCGTAGTCAACTCAATATCATCATCATAATCATTACTGTTTCATCTGCAATATCAAGATGTATATATTCAGAAATGGTTTTGTTTTTATGCCAATGCCTTCAAATGTTTTAATAGGGAGTTGCACAAAGATATCTAACTTAAGAGCATATTTAAGAACAGATGCAGAATTTAAGACATTTAACATCTCTAGATATAAAGCAGGATAATAACATGAATATTCTAATAATTAGACTAACAAAAAATCAGAAAAAGTTAATTAAAATGTGATACTGGGTACAGCGGTGAGAAGGGAGATGAGAAATCCACTAAAGACTTCAAATTCATAAGAATTCATCTGCTTTAAGAGAAATAAATAAATTTAGAGAAGTGTTATAGTCTAAAAACCAAAAACTATAGCCAGTTTCTTCTAGAAATATGAACAAGCATATGGAACTGCAGACTTCTAACAAGTAAACAAAACAGTAAAGATAAAAGAATACTATCAATAATTCAAGGTGCTAGATCAATATAGTAGAAACTCAACAATTTTTGATTACTGGTGGAATTAGATTTACAACAGAAATATGACTTAAATTTTGACTGTACTAAACTACAAATGTAATAAATTATAATAATTATAAATGATATAAATGCATTCTATAATGTGACTACTTTCTGTATATTAGTATAAAATGGACTATTGGGTTATATAGAGAATTTTTGTTACATTTTTTAATCCACGCTTTATCTAATAAAATTTCCTCCTCTATGTTCAGAATTTAAAATGTCTTTATATTACTTTTTTTATACTATACTTTTCTAACCTTGCTCTTTTTAAAAAATTATTTGACTGAAAAGTTATCTGTTCCTTTCATTCTATAATACCAGAATAATAAAGTATCTGATATAGCTAATTATAGTATTCCTGAGCACCTTAAGAAGTGCACAAAGAATTAACTAAAATTCTTATTTTCCAAATCCTGGTTTCTTTCAATACAGAATGACTAGAAGAGTACTATCTCATGGCAAACAGATGGTAACAAATTAGGTTTCCTCATAATATAAAAATAGGTAATTATTTATAAAAATTAACTGACATAGTATTTAGTTCTTTTAGAGGGTTAATCTATTTCTCAAAATAACAATTTATTCAGAGAAATAGCTATGTTATCAATGTAGTTCATTTTGTTAAATTTCCATTTGAGAGTTTAAAAAATTGTTTTTCTTTTTTCAAGTGATCAGCAATGAGTTTTCTCTTCATTTCGGGTAAGTTCTGAAAGATAAGTGCAATAATTTCACAGAAGTTAGTAAGTATTAGCAATGACGGCATATTGAATCTGATTCTCCATATATAAGACAACAGCTTCACTTTTTTCAAAGTTGCTCAGTCGAGTCTGACTATTTGTGACCCGATGGACTATACATTTGCCTGGGTTCCATCCCTGGGTTGGGAAGATCCCCTGGAGAAGGGAAAGGCTAGCCACTCTAGTATTCTGGCCTAGAGAAATCTATGGACTGTATAGTCCATGGGATTGCAAAGAGCTGGCACAACTAAGCGACTTCTTTTAAATTATTCTTTTACTTCTTTTAAATTATTTCAGAGTATTCTACAAGAGTGTCTTGTCTTCAAGGTTAGCACTCTACAAAACTGAAGAAGGTACAATTTGTCTGCTATTACACAGATTCACTTTTCTAGAAAAGTCTCTCTTCCAGGTTTGGGAGCCTTAGCCTTCCATACAAGGCAAAGTAGTGTCGTATTCCAATTATTGTGTATCTACAATTCAAATAGAACTTTTAAAGACTGACTTTTTCAAAATTCAAAGAAGCAGATGGTGAAATTTTAGTAACAGGTGATTGGAGAAATATTTTGGGACTGGGTACATCCAAAGAATTATAAAATGGCAGTATTCATAGAGATCTTAAATATAATAAGTTGAACTCCAGTTTGCTGATAGGTTCTCAAATTACAGGCTGCTACTGACTACTCCTCGCTTCAGGGCAACATTACCTCTTCAATCCACAACCTTTATGAAGGTTGTGCCTGGGTAGGGAATGAGAGGGTTTCAGAATATCCATAAATTTCTTTACTAGTAATTCTGGAAAAAATGTATTCTTGCTCAGGTAATCTCCTTAGGGTAGGCCTTACTACCACAAGCACACAGTTTTAGACCTCATCTTATTCATCTTTGTAACTCTAGGTACAAGTATTTTCAGATGTGAATTTGTTTCAATTTTTGGTCTCTGCAGTATTATTTACTACAGAAATGTAAGAGGCAAGCAAAGAATCTTCCTCTTATATAGGGAAAAAGTGAAGTTATTATTTCCAGTTTTTAATGTCTCGGGTCACTTTTAATAAACACTGAACAAGTGAATTACTACTGTGTTCCAGGTACTCTTCTGGATTTGGGGAGTTCATCAGAGAAAATTTGACACACATATAGTTTTTGTTTTATTCAGACTGTGTAAAATCTCAGTCTTTGGATTTTAAAAATATTTTGAAACACCCTATTTATAATCTGCCAAATAAATCTCACCTGTTGAAAATCAGTAGTAATTTCTACATAAATAGTAGGATTAGTGAATTGTATTTCAGTTGAATGCTGATAGCCAAGCTTTAAAAATCATCTGTAAAAAAGAAAATTTAGAAAAATTACTGATAATCCTACTCTCTAGAGATAACCAATTTTGATGCAATTCTCATATATATGATTATCCTACACAGAGGTTAAGATGATACAAAACTGTTGTATCTAATTTTTCCACTTAATTATACCAAAAACATTTTCCTGCGTCATTAAAAATCCTGTAAACAATTTTTAATTCATGACTATAGGTCAAATAATTATTTCTTATTGTTGGATATTTAAGCCATTTCCCCTTTATCACTGTTATCATAAATAATATACCTGCATGCTCCATTATTTCCTTAAGATAAATCCCACAGAGTAATGCTAAATGAAGGGTACGGTCATATTTAAGTTAAAGAAAAAATATTGTCACATAGTCCTCCAGAAAGACTGTACTAATTTACATTCCCACCAGTAGGTAGGGCTTTACCTGTTTTGCTGCACCATTACTGAGGTTGATGAATATCATTTCATCTTAAGTTTGCTAAGTTTGATCATTTTTAATGTGCCACAAGTTTAAGGAATTATTAGTCACAATCATAAAATAGAAAAAAAAATTTTTAATCCATACAAACGAGAAAAACATTAAAAAATCCAAGAAAGGTCAGTATATGATAATGCTCCAGAACTGCAAAAATTTATTTCATATGAAATAAAAATGCAAACACTGTGTCTTTTTGGGACAAACTCAGGATGCCATTTTAAGTATGAAACATCAATTTACTGAGTGAAAAGTTAGAACAAAAAAATACATACAGCTAATGAAAATACAGATAAAATTGCTACTGTGGTTTCAGAAAGTTGTATTAATGATGAATGTGGTAGTTAGATGGCAAGATGTAATAACTGTGCAGAGAGATGGTACATAGTTACTATACAAAAGAACCTCTCCCTCTGAAACTCTAATTTTGGTTTTTGTGTGTAAGAATTGGCATGTCTGCTTTTTCGCAATCTTGCTTTGTTGGAGGTGTGTGAGGACTGAATACAACAGATCTGTAGAGTCAGTGTTTCTCACAGTTCTCTTCTGCTTTCAGTTGTAGTTGGGCCCTATATCTAAATCACATATCATTAGTTCTATAAAGACTGTGTATTGCTCTCCAGTCCACTAATTCCCTGAACTCCCTTTTTTAACTGCACAAAAGACAAGAATTTCTAAGAATAAAATCAAGAAATCCGTACTTACCATTTAAGGCAACTTCAATAGAAATTTTTGGTTTGATCCCTATATTCCTAATTTTTTAAAAGTTTTCCTAGTTAAAGTTTTTTCCTTAACTTCTTTAATGGAAAAAGAGATGGGAATTGTGAAGTGAGATTAACAAATTAATAGCAAATGTACTTTTAAAAATTCGAAATTACATACACAACTAGATAAAAGAAACTTAAATATCCATTGGTTAACTTTATAGGATTCTGTCACCGTTATTTTTTAAATTATAGATAACTTTTGTTACTCTCAAAAGCTTTTCTCCAGCACTGTCTCATAACTTCCTTCAAAAGATGTTTCTCTCCACGCCTCCATAGCCTCAGGGAAAAGATCATGGCATATCCCGTCCACCTGAAGAGACTATTTCTTGTTTGTATCCCTCCTCATGTACTGACACCAACCTTCAACTTGTAGTTGCCCCCAGCACACACTGCTCTTATCTTTGCCCATGCTACAACCCATGCAAAGAATGACAAAGGTCAGAAGCTGTCATGTCACCTCTTACAGGAAGCCCTCGGGAACATTAGTTTCCCCGACTGGATGCGCTCCCTGTTTTGTGTTCCCCATAGCACTTCTCTTGAGCTATTTTTAGCTCTTTATTGAGCTGTCAACCTCATAAAGACACACTATTGCACTCGTCGTCTTACTCTCACATCCTGGGACTTGTTAAAGTTGAATGAATGTCTCCAGCTTCCCCACATAAGGTGAAGTGTTACCGCTATTTTGTTACTGTCTTCCTTCCGGAGCCCATTTATAGGAGCCTGCTTCTATCACCTATCCCATATTCCTCTTAAACACGACAGAATGAATTGCGCTCCTTTCTATCTACCTCCTCTGAGAGTTCTCACTCAGCTGAGTTTACGATAGCCTGGGTTAAGAGAATCCTGAGAGGCGTGAGACCGGGTTATTTTATGATACTTCAACGTGTGGGGTTTGACTACAGACTTCCCGGAGAACTCAAAGCAGCGGATAAAGCACTTGAAACGGAAAATAAAAGCAGTGGCGAGAGAACAGGGAGATGAAACTAGGAAGCTTAAAGTGGTAAGACAAGCAGGGTAAACGGAAAGTGAGATCAAGAAAGGGGAAGAGTTGCAACCACGCCCATGCCTCCCTCCCACGCTGTAGGCCTCCGCTCGCAGGGGAAAATGGTCAGCCTCTCCCGTAGCTCTCCCAGTCTCCTGCTGCCCCCGCCCGCCAGATAAGATATCCATAGCTCACACCAAGACTCTGCGAAGCACGCAAAATTAAATTACGGGAGGCCGACGGCCCGTCCTAGAAACTTCATCTTCATTTCTTAGTCCTCCACCCAGCTCCTCCTCCCGGGGCTGTAGCCGCCCTCACGCCCAGGCCCCGCCAAGCCAACGCCCACAAGCGGGCAGAAGAAAAAAGCCAGCTCTGGCCCTAGTTCTTTGCTGCCACCAACTCAGAACGAATTGCCCCGCCCCAGCGAGCTAGGTTGGCCGAGACACTAGTAATTGATCGACATTTCAGGAATTAAGAACTGAGCAAACCGTATAGGTGCCCTTCTCCCGGCTCTGCTTCCGCGACTCCTCCCAGCGCCACGCCCCAATCCTTTCCTCCCCGCCCTACTTGGGAATCCGCGCTACTCATTGCCTGCGTGCCCTGCCAATCCAACGGACGTCGACGAATCCTGCCTCAGGGAAGGTGAAAATTGAGAAAAAGCGCGTACACCTGGCCTGAGGCGCGAGCCTAACGCCCCCAAGCTGCAGGCCGCTCTGGGGCCGCGGGGACTGCGGGCCGCCTCGGACACGTGGGAGGGGTCTCATTTGCATAACGCCCGCCCCTCGCGTCCTAGCGTGGCCCGGAATCCCGCCCCTCATCCATCTAGAAGTCTGTTGGGCCTCAGGCCGGTCACTCCGATCCCGGCAAGCCTGTGGCGGGCGGTCCCGAGAGCGGATTGGCTCTGAGAGTTTCCAAAAGGCGGCGGGGAGGCGACTATAAGAGTGGGGAGCCGAGCGAGGGGAGTGAGACGCTGGTTGCGTTCGCGGAGTCTGGTGCTAGGCGACCGTTAGTTGAGGCCGCAGATTTTCTGCCCCAGCTGTTCTCGTCTAACGTCGCTTGCCTGTCTCAGTCAGGATGTCTGCCCGCGGTCCGGCTATTGGCATCGACCTGGGCACCACCTACTCGTGCGTGGGGGTCTTCCAACATGGCAAAGTGGAGATCATCGCCAACGACCAGGGCAACCGTACCACCCCCAGCTACGTGGCCTTCACCGACACCGAGCGCCTCATCGGCGATGCAGCCAAGAACCAGGTGGCCATGAACCCCACCAACACCATCTTCGACGCCAAGAGGCTGATCGGTCGGAAGTTCGAGGACGCCACAGTGCAGTCAGACATGAAGCACTGGCCGTTCCGGGTGGTGAGCGAGGGAGGGAAGCCCAAAGTGCAGGTGGAGTACAAAGGAGAGATCAAGACCTTCTTCCCCGAGGAGATCTCCTCCATGGTCCTCACTAAAATGAAGGAGATCGCCGAAGCCTACCTGGGGGGCAAGGTGCAGAGCGCGGTCATCACCGTCCCGGCCTATTTCAATGACTCGCAGCGCCAGGCCACCAAGGACGCGGGCACCATTACGGGCCTCAACGTGCTGCGCATCATCAACGAGCCCACGGCGGCAGCCATTGCCTACGGTCTGGACAAGAAGGGCTGCGCGGGAGGCGAGAAGAACGTGCTCATCTTCGACCTGGGCGGCGGCACCTTCGACGTGTCCATCCTGACCATCGAGGACGGCATCTTCGAGGTGAAGTCCACGGCTGGCGACACTCATCTGGGCGGGGAGGACTTCGATAACCGCATGGTGAGCCACCTGGCGGAGGAGTTCAAACGCAAGCACAAGAAGGACATTGCACCCAACAAGCGCGCAGTGCGGCGACTACGCACCGCCTGCGAGCGCGCCAAGCGCACCCTGAGCTCGTCCACGCAGGCCAGCATCGAGATCGACTCGCTCTACGAGGGCGTGGATTTCTACACGTCCATCACCCGCGCCCGCTTCGAGGAGCTCAACGCCGACCTTTTCCGCGGGACCCTGGAGCCGGTGGAGAAGGCTCTGCGCGATGCCAAGCTGGACAAGGGTCAGATCCAGGAGATCGTGCTGGTGGGCGGCTCCACTCGGATCCCCAAGATCCAGAAGCTGCTACAGGATTTCTTCAATGGCAAGGAGCTGAACAAGAGCATCAACCCCGACGAGGCGGTGGCCTACGGAGCCGCGGTGCAGGCGGCCATTCTCATCGGGGACAAGTCAGAGAACGTACAGGATCTGCTGCTACTCGACGTGACCCCGTTGTCCCTGGGCATCGAGACGGCTGGCGGCGTCATGACTCCGCTCATCAAAAGGAACACCACCATCCCCACCAAGCAGACACAGACCTTCACCACCTACTCAGACAACCAGAGCAGCGTGCTGGTGCAGGTGTACGAGGGCGAACGGGCTATGACCAAGGACAATAACCTGTTGGGCAAGTTCGACCTGACCGGGATCCCCCCAGCGCCCCGCGGGGTCCCCCAGATCGAGGTCACCTTCGACATCGACGCCAATGGCATCCTCAACGTCACCGCCGCCGACAAGAGCACCGGTAAAGAAAACAAAATCACCATTACCAACGACAAGGGTCGTCTGAGCAAGGATGACATTGACCGGATGGTGCAGGAGGCGGAGCGGTACAAGTCGGAAGATGAGGCCAATCGCGACCGAGTAGCCGCCAAAAACGCTGTGGAGTCCTATACCTACAACATCAAGCAGACGGTGGAAGACGAGAAACTGAGGGGCAAGATTAGCGATCAGGACAAAAACAAGATTCTCGACAAGTGTCAGGAGGTGATCAACTGGCTCGACCGGAACCAGATGGCGGAAAAAGATGAGTATGAACACAAGCAGAAAGAGCTCGAAAGAGTGTGCAACCCCATCATCAGCAAACTATACCAAGGCGGCCCTGGCGGCGGTGGCGGTTCTGGAGCATCCGGGGGACCGACCATCGAGGAAGTGGACTAAACCTGCACTCAAGACAGCGTAAAAACCTCTTTTCCTTTCTATTTTCTTTTTCCTTTTGTTTCTGTTTCTTCTTTGAAATGTCCTTGTGCCAAATACGAGATCTGTTATTGGAAGTGTTTAACCAGTGTATGCATATGAAAGGAAAGGTGCAACAACTTAGTTGAATGATAAAAGATTAGTTCTAAAGTTTGATTTTTTAGAAACATTATTTGAGGTAGCTCTTTAATGCATTTTGCTTGTTTGCTGACTTGAATGTTTTTTGGTTATCTTAGTTTGTGCATGGAGATTTGAGAGGGGAAACCTGAAGTTTGGTAACAATAAAATACATAGAAGCTTGAACTGCTTATTTGTATGTACTACTTGAAGAGAAAGGTGAACATTGCAGTAATGTTAAGGAAAGGCATACTTTTTGCAAACGCATAAATACAGATTTAAAAGTAAAAAGCTGAAATTGATCTAAAAATTACTGTCTTGGAGTTTTTTATTTTGTTTTTTTTTACTGTTTTACCCATGTAGGTCTTTAAGTAAGGTATTAGTATAGGGTGAAATTTGTCTAACTCAATCTTATCTAATTCTCAGATGAGCTTCCTGCTTTGAATTACCAGCAACTTAAGGGGAGAAGATCTGGGTAAACTTTACCCTCCTTTTAATACAGAAACCAGAGTTGGCATAAATGTTCAAGTGAAAATCCACCTGAATATTCCAGCAAAATAAGCTGTATTCCAGGGTTAAGTACAAAAAGATTTTCTGTAAACAAAAGGAGTTGTCTTCTGAAAATAGCCTAACATAATATGAAACAAGTTTGGTTTCTGCTGCATACAGGTATCTGAAACAAGATCCAACAGACAAAGGTTAAAGCCACTTAATATTGAGCCCAAATTCAGTCAAACTTTTAACTTTTTCTAGTAAAACAGTTCAAATTCTGGGCATATGGCAAATTCAAGAAGAATATGTTTTCAGCACTTAAATTACTTGGATGGTAAAGGAAGATAATAGTTTTTTGTTGTTCTGATTTGAGGATCATAGTGCTTTTTCAATACCTGCCTTAAATCACTAGAATATATTTTTTTTAAAAAGATAAACTGCAATGTCCTATATTTTGTCAACATGCAACTTGTTCATTTTCCAATATTTCCAATTTGAGATTGTTACAGATAGAAATATAACCCTTTGAAATCCACTATCCTGGGCTTAAGTTTTAAAAATCCACATCCTTGGAAGAAGGGGGTTCATGTTTATATTTTAGTGGACTGACTCATCTGCTTTGTACTGATTTATTCTCTTTAAGGAGAATTTGGAAGAAATTCAGTAAAGCTGATTGGAAAATGCATAGTTAATCTAATGTTTTCACCGTACAATTTAATATCTCCTTCCAGGTGATGTAGATTTACTTCATGTTGTTCATAAGATAACAGTGACATATAGAAGCTAATTTTAAACTTAGTAGTGGACTCTTCCATATCTAGCACAGAGAGGAATTTTTGAAATATAAAAACTAGGGAACAAAATAGCCTAAAAATATTGAGCTTTGGTCACAGTCCTCTCACGTAAGAGCTGACTCTTTGTACATAGAATTTTTTTTCTTTTAACAAGTCTCATTTGGGTGGAAGCGGGAGATAAAAAGGCAGTTGTAAAATTGCTTCAAAATAAACATTTTTTTAAAAGGTAGTTGTTCCTTACACTCTGAAAGGTGAACATAACTTGAGTTTTTCAGTGCTGTTGCCAGAGTGGAAAGTTATCAGCAAAGAAGCATTAAGGATATTTCACTGACTGCAGATAACATCACATAAATATTTGATAAGTTACCTTGGTAATTAGTAGCCTTAGAGTGACGTTTCACCTGAGTTTTTACCAAGGTAATATTCATTCTGTTAACCTTTTGTTAGTTTTTTATTGAGTGTTTATCCCTTGCTCTAACTTTAAAGTATACAAAGTATAATGGGGGTCTTTAAGTGCAGTTTGGTATTAGTTTGACTCATTTGAGACCTCGTTTTAGAAGAGATTAGTTTCTAAAGGATCAGAAAAATGCCAAATGGTAATCTCTCTGATCCTATAGCCTGACCTCTGGTAACTTGCTGTAACACTAACATCAATCTATGTAGATACTTCATTTTCTGTTATTTTGAAAAGTAATTTGTAAAACTCTTGAGTGCTTTTGTCTTCTCAAATTTACCTAGATCTAAATATTGCTTAAGATAAAAAGCCACTAAAGTAGCCATTCATGTTTCCAGGGTCAGTTAAAGCTGGTAACTCAATAACTCATGGGAACCCTTTAGCAGATGTTAGATCAGCCATAGTCAAATGACAATGGAAAAAGTACTTGAGTTCAGGATGAGGCTAAATTACAGTTTAAGGAATAATTAACATCACTTGCCCTTGAAAGTAATACTATGCTAGGGACTAGTGGTCATGACTACAGCTAATGAAATATGTATAGAATGCTTAGGGATTGAAAAAGTACATTTCTCAGAACGGGGACTTAATTTCTTCTTTCTTGAATGTCTGATTAACATAATTGTCCCTGTTTTGAGGGAATGAATCTAGACACCTGTCAGATTGTTTAGAGTATTTCGGTTGTATGAAATTTCAAAACAAGATTACTCTAAATTTATCATATTAATTTATATGTATAATGGAAGTTAATTCACCTGACTTGTGCGTTAGGAGATACTAGTGCTCTTTACATCTTTAAATTTAGCATGCATATTAAAATACATAATATATTCTGTATGTCAAGGAGAACTAAAAATCTTTATTCTGTGTATAATTTTAAACATGAATATAATCTGACTATCTAGATGAAATCAAAAGGTCTCTCATGAACATCAAATACTGGGGCTCATGATAAGGTATTTCAATTGGATGTAGTTTATAAAAGTTGGGAGGCATATTTCTCTTGCTTTTGAATACTGGAACTGAAGTTTTAAAGAATCTCAAATCCATATGACCACAAGACAATTGCTAAAGGAATATATGTATATAGAACAGTAATATTCAATTGTTTCTGTATATTTAATGTATGAGACAACTGTTCTGAAGGACTATCCTTAAGCATTAAAATTAGATATAAAATTTAAATCCTTCAAGAAAAATTACAGATCTTTAGAAGAAGAGGTCAGTATTTCTTTTTACAAGTATTTACAGCTTTGAGGATGGAGATATTTTAGGATATATGTATTTCTAAAATTTAGTAGTGTTACTTAATGTTGAAATGTTTTTCTCTTAAACAAGTGAAAAAGTCAGACTCTTCCTCCATCCCTTTTAGTACAGATTAGGATGTTTGAATTGAAGATTGGAGAAATAAGCACCAGAAATGGAGTTGCTAATTCGAATACTAGTGTTGCTGTTTCTTATATATTAGTTTTAAAAGTAGAACCATAACATTTTGAAAATCTGTCCACTGATTTTTTTCATAGTATAAATATGCATAATATCCAATTAATATCTTGGGCCTAAAATTTGAGACAGTCAACTTAGTTTTATGTCATATGCTCTTAGTTCTCTTATCTTGAGAACTTAATTAGGCAAAAAAAAATCTTATAGGACATTTGAAATTATTAAATATTTAGACAGCACCTTTCCCCTACTTCATTGCATCATGACTTTTTTTTTAAGAGAAAATTATATTTCCATATTAGGTTGTGAGTTTCTAATGTCATTAAAAAAAAAACTAACTGGTGGAAAATCTAATAGATGAGTGGGTCACTTTAAAAATAATGATTAAAAAAATAAAAAATAAAAATAATGATTTATTTAGAGTCATAAAAACAATTTCTACTCCCTCTTTCGCTAGGGTCTAGTGACACAGAAATAAAAGATGGTACCTTCAGAGTTATCCAGGGTTTCCTCTAAGTATTAACATGGCCCTTTAGCACAGCTGTGGTAACTTGTCATGTAACTTTTATGTAGGTCATTATTCCGGGTTCTCAATTCCTTTATTTTTGCCTTTAGTTTTGCATATTAGACAGCCTAAAGTTAAACACGGTAAAGTATAAAAGGTCCTTGGTTTTCTATTAGCATTTCTTCACTCATTTAGCTAAACTGAAGAGATTGCCTGGAAGTGTGATAAATGGGTACCACCGAGAGTCCTTGTTCTTCCTTGTTCCTTTTTGGAGCTTCAACTCATTATTTCTTCTTGTTCCCACCCAAAGTTAAATACCCAGGTTGGAGAAAAGCTTTTGATGACTGGGATATTTTGGTGAATTCTTTTCAAATGACTCATCTTATAATAAGCCAGCCTCTTAAAGGCCATAGCCTCAAAGCAACATTGCCAGTGTACTGGTGGGCTTCCTTATATCTGAGCCAATTGGAGCAGTTAGCAGCAGTGGACTCGAGTGGATCATGAATCTAGGTGTTTACAGTTTTATACTACTGTGAACAGTGATTGTGTGTTACCAAGTAGACTAGGATGGTGGGGTTAAGGGGAAGCAGTGGAGTGTCTATTGCTCTTGTTTGTAAAGTTTATGCGAGGTACTTCCTCAGTGTTTAAAACTCCACCTTCCAATGTAGGGGGTGTCAAATTCAATCCCTGGTTGGGGCACTAAGATCTCACATGTGTGCAGGGTGCAGCCGAAAAAAAAAAAGAGACCAACTAATAAATGGGTATTACCCATCCCACCAATGTGGGATTCATAAGTTTATATGAAAATAAAATCAGGTATTTACTGACCATCTATTTAATGCTAATTAAGTTGTGGGGCTAAAACAAAAGCAGAATATGAGGCATTCCCAGTCATATAGTGTCATTTAGCATTGCTTACCATCAGTGTTAGAAGGGGGAAAATACCAAACAATCTGCCTATCAACTCAGTTGCAAGAAGAAATTACAAGACACATGGTTTGAAAAGTAAATGCAGGAATGAAGTTGAACGTGGACTTCCCCAGGTTGCTCAGTGGTTAAGAATCCACTTGCTAAAGCAGGAGAGAGGGGGTTCCATCCCCTGGAGAAGGAAATGGCTCCCTACTCCAGTATTCTTGCCTGGGAAATCCCATGGACAGAGGAGCATAATGGGTTACAGTTCATGGGGGGGTTGCAAAAGAGTTGTACACAAATGAGAGACACCGTTGAATACCCACTGACACAAACCAAGGTTCTTTGCTTTCTGCAACATTAATTCTCAGTACTTTAATTCAGGGTGATTCTTTACATACATTCAGTTCAGTCGCTCAGTCGTGTCCGACTCTGTGACCCCATGAATCGCAGCACTCCTTAAAAATCCTCAAACACCGATCATTTGGGTATCTTCAAACGACTTCCACATCAAAAACCTTGATTTCCACGGTTGCGCCACTCACGCCACGCCACGCCACCCCCGACCCCGTCCCAATCAATTTAGTCCCAGCCTGGATTTTGTTTCTCCAACCTGGATTTAAACTTCATTTCGTGCTATCAAACTTGGGAACAAAGGGAGCCTCCCTGTGGAATTGAATCTAGTTTTTCTAATTCAAAAAGCCAGTGACGTGGTTGGCTTCTCGGTGGGAAGGCACGAAGGACTGACCCCTAAGCAAAAAACCCTCGGGCAGCTTCGTAGTGAGACGCCAGCGCGCCAAGGCAGCCCAGGGTGTCAGCAGAGGCGGGAGCTAAGTCCATCAGCCGCAGCGGCGTAGGAAGCAGGGTCCCGCCCCCAACCCCGGCCCCGCCCCCAGTCACGGTTTCCAGGCGACGCTCTGAAGCGGCCAGCGAGAGACCGTGAGTCCTGTTGGGGAGTTTTATTCGAGGGGGCGGCGGTTGGACTCGCAGTCTGCCCTGTCGGATGTAAGTGCCCCTTCGGCTGACCCCACCCCGCGGCCCCCGCCCACCTCCGGCGCCCGACGGGGCTCGGTGGCTGGGCCGCGGCGCCCTCCACTGCCTCAGCCGCGGCCTTGCCCTCCGCGCTCCCCGGGCGGGGCTCCGCCGTAGCCTGGGGCGAGGCGCACTCGACGAAACCTGGGCAAAGTGGTCTACGATAAACCAGATGATGGAGGTATGTTCAGCAAACGGTCAGAATTGAATTCCGGCTCCCCACGCTGATATCCAGATGTGGGAAATTTCTACCTCACCACCTCTGATGGGTTGTCTGCAAAATAAGAAACCCTCGGAGGAAGCAGTCCTGCTCGGTCCGGCTGGGATCCCCGGAGAGGAAAGGCTCCGAGCTGGTAGCTACGTAGCCTTGGAGAGTGCGAACCTGTAGTACGCTCGCTTGCTTTTGAAGGCCTGGATCAGGGTTACAACAGGTGTAGCCCCTCTGAAAGATGGGGGCTGCCTTGGGCACCAGTTTATTGTGGTCTAAGTCCCAATTGGTAAATTGCTATGGTGAGCCTTGAGGTGTTGCAGGCTTTTAGCCTTCCGCTCTTCCTTCCCTTCCTTCCTTTCTCCCCTACCTTCCTCCCTTACTGTCTACTTGAAACTACAACCCGAAATAATAACTTAAAATCCTGGCATCAAGTTAAAAAAAAGAAAGTTTAAGGCTCTATAGCGTTAAAGAGCAACTAGTGAGAATTATTGTTAAAAGTTCATTATGACATGTTGATTTAAATTGAACCTTTAATTATTTTTGCTGCAATCATTTCATTTTACAGCAATTGGGATTGCGATTAGGGATGTGGTACTGGAAAGATGAAACCAAAACACTTGAATTCAGAAGGTAAATTTTAACAAAATTTTATTATAGCTTTTATGGAAATTACATGTGTTTGTATAAAAAAAATTCAAGCAATACAGAAGAGTACAAAGAATAAAATGAATGTCTCCTGAAATCTCACCATCTAGAGATAACTATTTTGGCAGCCTTCCAGATATCACTTTCTGATGACATTTATCAGCTGTTTCCTATGTACCAGAAACTGCTAATCAGTTTATCAACTCTTTGAAACAGCTGCATGTTAATCCACTTTTACATATGAAGAAACTGATGTCAAAGGGGTAAGAAGTATGAGGAATGCTAACAGCCTTGGTCATATCACACAGCTCAGATGTTTTAAATCTAGGTCTACTTGGTTAACACTATTATTAACTACTTTATAAAATTGCTTTTTTGAGTTATAGAAATAGAGTTTTACATTAATGAGATCATGTTATACCTGCTACAATAGACAGCAAATTTTACAAGGTAAAATTATTAGAATAGAAGAAAGAAAGTGAAAGTCACATCTCACTCTTTGTGACCCAGGCCAGAATACTGAAGTGGGTAGCCTTTCCCTTCTCCAATTATCTTCCCAACCCAAGGATGGAACCCAGGTTTCCCGCATTGCAGGTGGATTCTTTACCAGCTGAGCCACAGGGGAAGCCCAAGAATACTGAAGTGGGTAGCCTATGCCTTCTCCAGCGGATCTTCCCTACCCAGGAATCGAACCAGGTTCTGCTGCATTGCAGGTGGATTCTTTACCAACTGAGCTGCTAGGGAAGATTAGAACTAGTTTTAATTCTCCACTGGGAAAATATTGACTCCGTTAAAAGTGTTTGCTAAACTAACAAGACTAGCCACCACCTGCTATGCACCTGTTATGTCCCAGGCATTTGCATATTTTTCTGATTCTTAAGACAGCCTTGAAAAGTGAGTGTTAATATCTCCTCTCCACTTCATAGATGAAGAAACATGGTTCAGGGAGATTAAGCATTTAGCCAAAGTCACACAGCCAGAACAGCAGAACTGACATTTCAAACCAAGATTTATCTGATGCCAAAGTCCTTTCTACTTTAAACAGTATCTCCCTCCAATAGACTGTAAGCCCTCAGTGGAAGGAACTGTCTTAATCATCTTCACATCCCTGAAACCATCTCCAGAATTTCACAGAGTAGGCATTCACCAAATGCACTGAACAAGTGCATACTGTAGTGAGGACATGAGGGCTGTGGGAGGGAATTTGGAGTGTCATGTACCCAGATAATCTGCTTTGCACAGTAACAGCTTGATCTCAGGAGTGTTCAAGTTCTAGCACATCAATTTAAGACCTTGGAAATTTCTTCCATGGTTTTGGTCTCCCTCCACCTAGGGTAGATAGGCCACCTTTTACACCCAGTAGCCAACAGGAGTTCATAGACATCTAGGTACTCTCAGATTCAGGTCAAAAGAAGATGACCCCTTTCCCTCTCCCCCACCTTGCAGTTCCTGGCATCTTTCCTGGATGAATGACACTGGGACTCTTACCTTTCAGAGAAGTAGTGGCCTATTCCCAGGCAGAGTTTGTCTGACCTTTGCAGATTATACCCTGAGGAGGATAACTGTATCCGAATATAGCAGTATACCCATTACCTCTATGCATGAAATGACACAGTAATGGGCAGGGAAAGGATGGTCATTATTTCTTAAGAAAAAGACCATGGAGAGTAGTTTGGAGGGAGACCTGGGTTCAAATCCTGGTTCTGCTAGTAATTTGGTGGTCATAATTTGTCAAGTTACTTAGCCTTGTTAATTATAAGTTACCTTATTCAGAAAATTAATGCCTTCTGAGGAGTAAATGAGGGCATTGCGTAGTTCATCAGCTTGCATGCCCATTTCTTTCTTATTTATTCCCTCGGAATACCTTGGAGATTTTCCTGGCTATCCAGTGATTAAGACTTCGCCTTCCAATGAAGAGCATGGGTTCAATCCCTGGTCAGGGAGCTAAGATACCACATGCCTCAGGGCCAAAAATCCAAACATAAAACAGAAGCAATATTGTAACAAAGTCAATAAAGACTTTAAAAATGGTCCACATCAAAGAATCTTTTACAAAAAGGAATACCTTTATTCACAGGTGAGTTGGCCCACAAGACATGCATCTCTCTGATAGAGTGCCTGTAGTTTTTCGTTTCATGTTTCAGGTGCCTTCTTCTTCCAGCTGAGAGAGAATCAGCCCCTGTCTGAGTATTTGCTAAGGTCATGGACTCCCCTGAGGACGCACAGGAAACTACACCTCCAGAAGCCTTGGATTTATTTTTCAACATAGCCTAAGAAAAGGCTCTAGTAACCCCTGAAGAGCTCTAACTGGTGTGGAAGCCAAGAGTGGTCCAACCCTCTGCATCTTAGTGATGAGTTCTAGGAAAAAATATGACTGTTTTTTCTCATTTGTTTCAGGGCAAAGGAAAATGACATGATTGTTCTAGAAATATCAGGAAAGCACATCAACACAACGTGGTCTAAATAGGTTGCCAGATTGAAGGGGAAACTGTGAAGATTGGAGGAAAGTATAGATCTAGGTCAGACTGTGGTTTGGGAGCCAATCAGAGGTGCAATTTAAGGGACAATTTTCAATTATTACTAGTGCTGCTGCTTAGTGATTCCAAAAGCACTGTGAGCATAGGCTGCTTTCAGAGCTATGGCAGGACACTCACAAGGAGGAATCCATCTCACCATCTGAACCAGAGGATGACTTTAGTCAAGTTAAAAACCACTCAGGCAAGTGTGGGAAGGTGTTACGTGTCCAGAGGTCATAAAAACAAAGATGAAGGTTTAGCAGTAAATGTCAGACTGTTGGCTAAGGGCATGCACTGCCACAAGTTTCAAATGCTGAGACATGGTCAGCCTCTCTGAGCCTTAGTTCTCCATCAGTAAAATGACATCCATGTACTGGATGATCTTTTTGATGTCCTCTAACCCCAAATTCTATGATCTTATGACTTTATAATTCTAAGTTCACTTGACTTAGTTCACAGACCTGATCTGTAAGATCACAAATGGGTCCTTTTCCTTACCATAAGGCTCTCTCATCTCCAGTTTAACTCAGGCAAACTAATAGGGGAAGAAATGTTGAATTGTAGGGATGGATCTGAAACAAGGTTAGGAGGGAAACAGTTTCATTTGTCATTAACTGAGATTGGGTGTTTCTGTATTCTCTCATCTTCTAGAGAAGAGAATCTGGGAAGGGCTGGTGACTTGAAATTTCTTTAGCCTGGGGGGACAGTTAACAGCCAATGGCTTATAAGTGCCCAAAACACTTTGATGGTCCAAGGGAAAACTGAAAACAGTTTTGTGTTCTTGTTTAAGATGGTTATATTAATATCAATGCTGCACATTAGATATCCAGCAAGCAGAATGGACTTCACAGAGCTGTTAGAAAATGTCTGAATGTTTAGGGGAATTGACCATCTTGTTAAAGACTATCTAAATGGTCTGTCAATAGAATGTATTGACCACATGCTGTTTCTTCCTCTATACCTCTATCAACATTTTTTAAGGTATGCAGGTAATATATCAGTACATCCTTTTTATTCTTGGAGGAGGAAATGGTAGTCTACTCCAGTATTCTTGCCTGGGAAATCCCATGGACGGAGGAGCCTATAAGGCTACACTCCAAAGGGTCACAAAGAGTCAGACACGGCAGGATGCACATGACGCAAATTCTTGTTATTACAAAAAAAAAAAAAAAAAACCACCTCAAATAATACAACAGCATACAGCTGGGGAAGATAGCTCCCTTCATCACCAAACCCCCTCTCCATCCTATCCAATCTCCATCTCTCTCTGGAGATAGCCACTATCACCATTTGGTATCCTTTCACTTCTTTTTTTCTCACCATTCCTTCAGTACTTCAGCACACCCTCCCCCTAAATACCCAATCCATGGAGACCAGTGATAAGAAGAGGTCAAGAAAGAATGAAAAGTTCAGGAATCATCCGCTAACCAACTTGGTGCCAATGTTCTGAAAAAAAAGAAAAAAGAAAAAAGTCATTCCCTTGAGGTGACATATTTAAAAGTATATACAAGCTTTTAGATTCTAACCTAGTTTTCCATCTGAATATTGCCAGGATGTTGGCAGAAACTCCTGGAAGAAGAAAGTACCAAACTGATTAACTTTATTATTCCCATGGCAGGTATTTCTCTAAAATTATGACTTTGTGGGCAACCAATGCCAGAAAAAATGTAAAGGAAGTTGTTTCAAAACTTATGTTGACAACGATATGGTAAGAGTGTATGTGCATGCTTAGAGAATGATTAAAGTCTGGGGGAAAGTGCTACTATCTACTATATCCACACTTAAACTTAACAAAGAGACCTGTAACTGTGGGCAGAGATTAAACTTCTAGGTCTTGTTATCAATGTGGCATTATTTCAGGCAGAAAAATAAACATCATAATCCACAATGGCTGCCAAACTAATGTATTTGGTAGACACCACAATTCTCTTAGAAAATACACTCTTTATAAGGCAGGAGCCGCATCCTACTGGTCTTTAAAAGACTTTTTTTCTGTTTTCCTATTAAGCATTTCCTAATAATCCTGAGAGTCTGTGCATTGACTGTAATCAGAGAATGTTTTTTTTTTTATTTTTTTATTGAAGGATAATTGCTTTACAGAATTTTGTTGTTTTCTGTGAAACCTCAACATGAATCAGCCATAGGTATACATATATCCCCTCCCTTTTGAACCTCCCTCCCATCTCCCACCCCATTCCACCCCTCTTGGTCGATACAGAGCCCCTGTTTGAGTTTCCTGAGCCATACAGCAAATTCCCATTGGCTATCTATTTTAGGTATGGTAATGTAAGTTTCCATGTTACTCTTTCCATACATCTCACCCTCTCCTCCCCTCTCCCCATGTCCATAAGTCTATTCTCTGTGTCTTGTTTCTCCACCAGTGCCCTATAAATACATTCTTCAATACCATTTTTCTAGATTCCGTGTATGTATGTTAGAATACAATATTTATCTTTCTCTTTCTGACTCACTTCACTCTGTATAATAGGTTCTAGGTTCATCCACCTCATCAGAACTGACTCAAATGTGTTCTTTTTTATGGCTGAGTAATATTCCATTGTGTATATATACCACAACTTCTTTATCCATTCATCTGTTGATGGACATCTAGGTTGCTTCCATGTTCTAACTATTGTAAATAGTGCTGCAACAAACAATGGGATACATGTATCTTCTTCAATTTTGGTTTCCTCAGGGTATATGCCTAGGAGTGGAATTGCTGGGTCATATGGTGGTTTTATTCCTAGTTTTTTAAGGAATCTCCATACTGTCTTCCATAGTGGCTGTATCAATTTACATTCCCACCAACAGTGCAAGAGCATTCCTTTTTCTCCGCACCCTATTCAGCGTTTATTGTTTGTAGACTTTTTGATGATGGCCATTCTGACCAGTGTGAGGTGATATCTCATTGTGGTTTTGATTTGCGTTTCTCTGATTTTCAGCAATGTTGAGCATCTTTTCATATCTTTGTTAGCCATCTGTATGTCTTCTTTGGAGAAATGTCTGTTTAGGTCTTTTTCCCACTTTTTGATTGGGTTGTTTGTTTTTCTGGCATTGAGTTGTATGAGCTGCTTGTATATTTTGGAAATTAATCCTTTGCTGAGCGCTGAAGAATTGATGCTTTTGAACTGTGGTGTTAGAGAAGACTCTTGAGAGTCCCTTGGACTGCAAGGAGATCCAAGCAGTCCATTCTAGAGGAGATCAGCCCTGGGTGTTCTTTGGAAGGAATGATGCTGAAGCTGAAACTCCAGTACTTTGGCCACCTCATGCAAAGAGTTGACTCATTGGAAAAGACTCTGATGCTGGGAGGGATAGAGGGCAGGAGGAGAAGGGGATGACAGAGGATGAGATGACTGGATGGCATCACCGACTCGATGGAGGTGAGTTCGAGTGAACTCTGGGAGATGGTGATGGACAGGGAGGCCTGGCGTGCTGCAATTCATGGGGTCACAAATAGTCGGACACAACTGAGTGACTGAACTGAACTGAATCCTTTGTCAGTTGTTTCATTTGCTATTATTTTCTCCCATTCTAAGGGTTGTCTTTTCACCTTGCTTATAGTTCCCTTTGCTGTGCAAAAGCTTATAAGTTTAATCAGGCCCCACTTATTTATTTTTGCTTTTATTTCCGTTATTCAAGGAGGTGGGTCATAGAGGATCTTGCTTTGATTTATGTCATTGAGTGTTCTGCCTATGTTTTCCTCTAACAGTATTATAGTTTCTGGTCTTACATTTAGGTCTTTAATCCATTTTGAGTTTATCTTTGTGTATGATGTTAGGAAGTGTTCTAATTTCATTCTTTTACATGTAGCTGTCCAGTTTTCCCAGCACCATTTATCGAAGAGGTATATATACAATATACCCCATTGTATATTCTTGCCTCCTTTGTCAAAAATAAGGTGCCCATAGGTACATAGGTTTATTTCTGGGCTTTCTATCTTGTTCCTTTGGTCTATATTTCTGTTTGTGTGCCATTACCATACTGTCTGGATGACTGTAGCTTTGTGGTGTAACCTGAAGTCAGGAAAGTTGATTCTTCCAGCTCCATTCTACTTTCTCAAGACTGCTTTGGCTATTTGGGGTCTTTTGTGTTTCCATATGAATTGTGAAATTTTTTGTTCTAGTTCTGTGAAAAATGCCATTGTAATTTGATAAGGATCACATTGAATCTGTAGATTGCATTTGGTAGTATAGTCATTTTCACAATATTGAGTCTTCCTAGCCAGGAACATGGAATATCTCACCATCTGTTTATGTCATCTTTGATTTCTTTCATCTGTGTCTTATAATTTTCTGTGTACAATTCTTTTATCTCCTTAAGTAAGTTTATTCCTAGATATTTAATTCTTTCTATTGCAATGGTGAATGGGGTTGATTCCTTAATTTCTCTTTCTGATTTTTCATTGTTAGTATATAGAAATGCAAATGATTTCTGTGTATTGATTTTGTATCCTGCAGCTTTGCTAAAATCATTGATTAGCTCAAGTAATTTTCTGATACTGTCTTTAGGGTTTTCTATGTACAGTATCATGTCATCTGCAAACAGTGAGAGCTTTACTTCTTATTTTCTGATCTGGATTCCTTTTATTTCTTTTTCTTCTCTGATTGCTGTAGCTAGGACCTCCAGAACTATGTTAAATAATAGTAGTGAAAGTGGACACTCTTGTCAGACAACACTTATTTTTGATATTACAGCAATGCCTGACACAGAGTATGGCCTCAGTATATATTTATTGTTGCTTAATTGTGGTCCATTGTTTGTTAGGCCCATTACTGCTCAATAATACTTGTTCACAAACTAAAGAGTCTAAGAAACCCTGAGTTAAGTAAAGGGTCCTGAAACCTTCTTACAGATAATCAAGCTTTTAGAAGAGTCCACAGCGATGACAACTGAGTCCTGCTTGGGAGGCAGGACTGCCTGGTGGGTAAGCACATGGCTCTGTAGCTAGAGAACTGGCCCTGGTTCTGGCTCTGACACTTGCTAAGTGATCTTGATCAGTTTACTTAATCTGTTTCTAAACTTCAGTCTTTCTCCTAATGGAAAAATTGTGACAGTAGCAATATTTTCCTTATAGAGTTGCTGTGAGGATTGAATAAGATCATACTTCAAAGGACTTTGCATGTAACAAGTACTCAGTAAATCAAAAAAATCCTTCCAAATCGATCACAAGCCTTCTATTTCTTGTGAAGTTACAGCTGGATTTTCAGATGAAATGATTTGTTTATGGTGGTATTCTGGGGGCTGGTGATACGTAGATACTGAATACAAAGTCCGATCTTTTCATTTTTTCCTAGGTGGTTGTTCCGCATGTGAATACATGGATTAAGAGTGGATGTGCCTCTGATTCTCTCCAGGACACTCACAATATGTATCAGTCCTAAGGTTCCATGAGCTGTGGCAATGCTCTGATTAGTTTCTCCCAAAAAAGATTAAGTTCCTAATTTTCTCATTTCTATTACAGTTTTACACCTGCAGTAGAATCCAAGGAAAGAGGAAAGAAAGGCAAAGCAGTTCACTTTGTTGAAATTGATGGTCCAGCTTCAGACAGGTAGCTTAACTACCACCATGGCAGTGTTGCTAATAGCGCCTCTTAGCAGAATGGCTTAAGCCTCTACAAACTCTTAAGAAAATATCACTCCCATCATCTTAAGTTGAAATGCAAATATGCATCAAGGAAAGAACATGCACTATTTCACAATTATGATAGGAGCTAGTCATCCCAATAGAGTATCCTTGTGACAATTTGGCTACAAATGAATTTTCAGCTTCTTATACTTGTAAAAAGAATTGAAAATGATAGATATGCCAAAAACAGATGAGCTAAATGTTCTATTTTGGGTGAAATTGGTATTTTCATTTTATGTCAGGCAGTATGCATTCCTCCTATCCCTAGCACAGTATATACAATGTTTAATAAAATATATTCCAAAATGATCCTATATTAAATGAAACCCACGCATAACACTCAGGGTCTTCTTACTTTATAGTAAATACTTTCTGTGCCTCAGGATAGATTAAATACAACTAAAACCTTTCAAAGTACTACTAAAGGGCTTCCCTGGGGATTCAGTGGTAAAGACCCCACCTGCTGTGCAGGAGATTCGAGTTCCGTCCCTGATCCGGGAAGATCCCATATGCTGTGGAGCAACTAGGCCTGTGTGCCACAGCTGTTGAGCCTGCGTTCTAGAGCCTGGGAGCCATATCTGCTGAGCCCATGAGCTGCAACTGCTGAAGCCTGCATGCCCTAGCCTATGGTCCCCAACGAAAGAAGCCATGGCAATGAGAAGCCTGCTCACCGCAACTAGAGAGTAGCCCCTGCTCTGTGCAACCAGAAAACCCCTTGCAGCAACAAGGACCCAGCATAGCCAAAAATTTAAAAAAAAAAATTTAAAGCACTACTAGAGACTGTCATATCCCCTAACAGGTTGACAGATAAAAGGTTTGCTCTAAGAGACGATAAGTCACCCAGAGGCTTAGAGAAACGAAGTCAGCAGGGCAACGTTACACTGCATGATGCTAAATGTGAGTAACTGTGTCATCATCCTTACATATGTTCCCTGGTGTCAGCCTCTAAGGCAGCAGTTTGTCCCTCTTTCAACTGTCCATCTTCTCTCCCTTCAGTTGTGGCTTTGCTTTTGCTACAAGATACCGAGATGCCGCGTATCTGTTCCTTTACAACGTTTATGAGGTATGTAATGCTTGTGAGACGTTTTAGATCCTTTATCTTTTATTTTGAAGTCATTCCATCTGATAAATGATGAAAAATCTGAGTTTAGCAGAAAGAGCTGGCTCTGTGCTAGCCATCCTCTCAGGATTCTGTTTCAAAGACTGAGACCAAAGGGAGAAAAAGTCAGGTCACAGGAGCCCAAAATAAAGTCAAGGAGTATGGAGAGCATATTGTCAGAGTTCCAGTGAGTATGCACTGTGTGTATGTTAGTTAAAGGGTATGCTCACTTTCGGAAGATCAGTGTTCTCCACTAGTTATGTCTGGCAGCCCCAAGTACTTGGTGTGTGACTCTGGCACAGCTTCTTGTCCTTCCTAAGCGTCAGTTTCCTCAGATACAAGTTTGGAAATCCTGCTGTCTCAGGTGGCTGTTCGTGGAAGGTGCTCCACGTGACAGCTGCACTTGCGACTGCAGGTGGAAAATGGGTATCCTGAACTGTGGGAGCGCCCTCAGATTCCCTCAGCATTCAGTGAAGACCATTTATGGGAAACATCTGAGAGTCTCTGCCTGATGCTTTATTCTATAGCAGGAGCACACTCAGCCAGACTACAGGGCAAGCTTGGGGCACTAGGATGTCAGCGTCCCAGAAGCAGCCTCCAGTCAGTGACGTGCTGGAGGGAGAGTTGGCAGATCAATAGCCCACCTTCCACCTGTCAGGATAACTCTTGAGTTTTCTACACTGTCTCCCAGAGTCCCCCATGGGACCGAACTACACAGTGATAATAAACTTGTTAGCACCCCTTTTCTATCTCACCTCTCTGCTCTCTTACTGATGTTTACTCTGATCACTTCCAAGTAAACTACTTACTCTCACATCTGTCTCATGGCACGTTTCTGAGAGAACCCAGCCTAGGACAGGTAATTATTAATATCATGGGAAAAAAAGTCTGCACTGCTCATCTTCATCTTGCTCTCAAGGTATGCTTAAGGAAAGCATGCCATAGTAAACATTTCCATCTGGGGCTAGAAAGGAAGCAGCAAAAATTTTGTAAGAATATTTGGAAAGAAAACAAAGGCTTTTAGTTTTAAAACAAATGATGTAGGACTGTAAATCAATGCAATCTTTTTAGAAAGCAAAACTTATGAAACTTTACAGATTTCTGTGTCCTAGCATTTTCACTTCTAGGAAGTTACTCAAAAATGTGGCTATGAGAATGATTACTGCAGCAATGTCTATATTTTTTAAAAAACCTAAATATCTATCAGTACAGGATTAAATTATGAGCTACAGAATACTTTATCCAGCTGTTTAAAAAAATGAGAAAAATCTATACATGGTATCATGGAAAGGTCCATCCTACACAGATAAGGGACAGAGCAAGTTGCAAAGACTTGTGTATACAGCATTGTCCCATTTGTTACCAAAAAAATTCAGGCATATATTCATGCATATGTGTGTGTGTTGGTAGGGGAGGACCTTATATGTGATTGTCTGTGCTCTAGAAAGGTTAGGATGGATTCATGCCAAACTCTTAACAGTGGGTACCATTAAGGAGTAGGATGGTGACAAAAGAGCAAGGGGAGAGTCTTTTTACCTCGTACATTTGTGTACATCTTTTAAACAACAAAGTTACCTATAGTATAAAAACTTTTTTAAAATGAAAACTAACTGATAAGCAAAATTGTAATTCAACTGTGACCCCCTAAAAAGTTTTGTTTACAAAAGTCAGATTTCTTATATTTTCAACAGTTATAGTATGTAGAATTTTAAATGTAAACTAGTTGTGTGATGGGTATGCTGACATGTGTTTCTACTTATTCTTGTGTTGTGTGCCCATGTATTTTTTTATGACTAGCTTCATGATTGAAATATGTTGTCATTATTTTAATGACATTTTCATTTTAATCTCCTCATAGGAATAAGAATCTTGACAATTTCCTTATGGCATTGTTGTACTACTTATATTATTACTTGGAAAAAATCTCACAGGAAAAGAAACCCAAAAGCTATATGGTGTAAGTAGAATTTTATAGTGCGTTTTTTAAAAATCGATTTATTTATTTCTGGCCAAGCCTCGGGGCTTCCAGGATGTTAGTTCCCCACCAGGAACTGAACCCAGGGCCCTGGCAGTGAAAGCACCAGTCCTAACCACTGGACCACAAGGAAATTCCCCATAGTGCACTTTAAAGCTTTATCACTGCCAGTATTAGAACTAACTTTTGTGTAGGCTAAAGAGACTATGGAAATTGAGAAATCTTGGGTTATTAAGATAAAATGTTTATTTAATGTTTCTCTTATAAGATAAAAAAAATGGTTATTATTATTAAACATTTTACAGGGAGGAGTTCTCCAGTTTTAACGCTCACTGAATAATTCAGACAGGTATTCTGTTAATGAAATATTCCAAATAATATAGACCAGCAATGCCAAATAGAAGAGTATGCTCAACTTTTGAGAGCTATGTACGTAATTTAAACTTTTCTGATAGCTATATTTTTAAATTGCAAAAAGATACAGGTGAAATTAATTTTAGCAAGGTATTTTATTTAACCCAATGACTCAAAAATATAATCATTCCAACGTGTAGTCAATGTTAGGAAGTTATTAATAAAATACTTTACTTTTATTTAGCAAGTTTTTGAAATAAGGTCTGTTTTATAATATTCAGAGGAATTGAGGAATAGCTGAGCACTAGCTGCTCAAAGTGCTCAGCAGCTACAGGTGGCTCTCAGCCATATTGAACAATGTGGATATAGATATTATTTCTGTTTTTCATGCTTACAAAGTTCTTGCTAAAGGGTTTGTAAGCATCTAATTAAAAAAAACTAAGAATTAAAAAAAATTAATAGGTATGACCCAAATGATATTCCACATCACAGAAGGAAACAAGATTTCGTAGGCTACATATGAAGAATTTAATCACTTTAGGTGGAGGTGGCTCAGAGCTATACAGGGCAAGAATCTGGGAACTCAGCATCCCAAGCTGAACAATGCCTCTCAGGCATGGTGACCTTTGCAAGCCATGAAACTTTCCCAGTGCCCTCCCCAGTACGCATGGAACCAACCCAATGATTTAGCTCTTAGGAATGCTGGATAAGAGTCATCAGTTTGTTGCTGTGGAATGTTTTCAAAATGCAAAATCCTTGCACATAAACAAGCAGCCTGAGAAACATTTTGTGGACAGATGAATGTATTGGGATAGCAGTTTTCTAAGGAACCAAATAAATAATTCAAACATTGCTACTCCAGTAAAGCCATTATAATATGCAACATCCACCAGAGCAGCCAGAGATCATGAAGTGTTTCTATGGTAGCAGAGGGACTCAAGCCAGCTGTGGGCTCAGAAACTTTGAGAAGTCTTACTGTTTCCAAAGACAAAATTTATTAGACTTTGGTAGCATATTAGCTTTTATTTTGTATGGTGTTTTCAAATTCTGCAGGTTATTGCTACTCAAGCCAGAGACATTGTTTCAGTTCTTAATCTGTAAGAATAGGTAACAGACAAGAAAGGTTTCTTAGTTATTTTTAGAAATGTGCTAAAATTATAGAACCCACTAATATTTGGTTGGGGGTTCCCTGTGGCTCAGCTAATAAAGAATCTGCCTGCAGTGCAGGAGACCTGGGTTCAATCCCTGGGTTGGGAAGATCCTCTGGAGAAGGGAATGGCTGCCCACTCCAGGATTGTTGCCTGAAAAATTCCATGGACAAAGGAGTCTGAGGGCGCTACAGTCCATGGGGTTGCAAAGAATCAGACACAACTGAGCGACTAACACTCACTTTTTTTTCAGTGGTATTTGTATATTTTCATAGAAGGAATCAGTTACAGAATGACTGAAAAGTTCAAGCCTTAAAAGTAATGGTTCTGTGGTGTGATTCTATAAAAGCATAACTTCATTTTCAAGTCTCCACTAGTTGATTGGTTTATTTATTATAATTGAAGCAAATTAAATTGAGATATCTGGGCATAACTTAAAAATTAATTTCAGTCAAAATAATGAGGTCTAACATAGAGATAATAGTAGCACTCACTTTCAGTTATTGTCCAGATTAGATAAGATGATGCATTTTATCCTAACCTAGTGGTTGGCACTTGGAAGGAAAGCCTATAACCTGTGACAGGAGAGCAGGAAGAGATAGAGAAAGATATCAAAGATACACTTTGATGATCTTAGATGAATAAAAGACCTCATTCCCGAAGAAGAAGTCTTATCCCCATTTTACAGATGATGAAGCTAAGGCTCAGACAATTTAAATAGCTGGCTGAATGTTACCTGCCAGGTTAGTGGTGGAGCTGAGACTAGAATGCACATCTCTTTAACTCCACAGTCTATGTCTGTGTGGTATGCTCTCATCCCTTACTAGTCAGATTGGCTTTCTGTTGCTAAGGTTATCCATTTGTAATTAGGACTTATAGCTTCCGAACAAAGGTTCAATTATGTGTGCAGTTTTAAACATCATACATATTTTCAAGTTGTTACAAGCTTCATAATTATAATTTTTAATGGTAGCATAATGTTCCTTCAAGCCACTATATGTTAGTGACTTATAAATCTGCCTGTTAAGAAGCAATGTAATATAGTGATAACAGCACAGACTTTGGTGCCTGGCTTAAATCCCACAGGAACTCTTATGTTAGATCCTTGTCAAGATCTTAAACAGTAACTGGCTGTGTTACTATAGCCTGTATTACTATTCCTATTATCCCTCTATTTTATATATTTTTGGAGTCTCCAGGTTTTCTGATAGACATAAATAATTGCATTGATGTCTTCATGTATTACATTTCTCCCCTAACTTTGGATGATTTTTTTAAAAGAAATTTACAGGAGAGATTGTTGGATCAAAACTTATGACCAATTGTGTGGCACTTGAAATTATTACCAAAATTTTTTCCAGAGGATTATACCTGGGTTTGTTTTAAATGCCAGGCTCTACCCAGGCTTAATGGAACCAAAATCTGAAAGAGTTGGCATTGGGAATTTGGACTTCTAGCAGTTACCCCAGGTGAAGTTTTTTACACTTATTAAGACTTAAGAACCATTTGCCCAAACATTTCAAACCATTTCTTCGTTGTTGTTTGGTTTGCTTTGTTTTCAGCAGCAGCAGGAGAGATTAACTATTGGCAGATCTGGAAAAGTAGAGGTGAAGGCTGCAGGTGGTGCTTCTGAAGGAAACAGGGAGGCCGGAAAGAGTGATGGTCATTGGGGTGCTCGTGGGAGAGTATGTGTTGGGTTATATGATATTTGGGCATTTAAAGTTGGAACCCACTTTTATCTATTGCAGAAGCTCATGTTATTCTGATGACTCACAGGCCTTCTCACCATGTGTGATAAAGTTTTGTGCTTGGAGACATCTATATTATCCTTAAAGCCACTCCCTTCCCCCCACAGCTTATCCTCCTGTGGTTAGTCTAGTGGTTAGCAACAGAAGGGGCAGTATGTTGTTCCTGTTGTTTAAAGTGCGTTTCATTTGGTTTAAATCTTTCTGAAAACAAAAGGGCAAGAACAAGATAGTGCCACTTTCAATAGCAATCATTGGAATATATTGTTGGCAATGTTGTTTCCTGCTATATTGTACTGCGAAGCTTCTAAAGTTAGGCTTCAGACATGCCGTAACCTAAAAACAGATTGTCTTTTAGAAAGTATATTTGCAATTCAATTGGATGGGGCTGTGTTTTACAGGGAAGCAGGGAGGTGATTCTAATTGATGCCAAAGTTCCCAGAGTAGTTCCTCACTAGTGCCTTTTTAGCAAACAAAGAACTGAGGGTGGGCAAACGTTGAGCAGTTCAGACATTGAGCCCCCAAACACAGTAGTAACGTCAGAAAACCCTCAAGAAGCTAAGGTGGAGAAAAGTCTCCATGGCTGTTATAGCAAAACAGCAGCAAAGTGGGCTGCTCACTGCCTCAGAAACTAGGATAGGGAATTTGTTAGTTGAGCTGTTCTCAATTAGGATTGTCTGTGTATAAAATTAAGGGTACATCAGTTCAGTTCAGTCACTCTGTCGTGTCTGACCCTTTGCGACCCCATGGACTGCAGCACGCCAGGCCTCCCTGTCCGTCACCAACTCCCGGAGTTTACTCAAACTCCTATCCATTGAGTCCGTGATGCCATCCAACCATCTCATCCTCTGTCGGCCCCTTTTCCTCCTGCCCTCAATCTTTCCCAGCATCAGGATCTTTTCAGATGAGTCAGCTCTTCACATCAGGTGGCCTAAGTATTGGAGTTTAGTCCTTCCAATGAACACTCAGGAGTACATAGCACAATATATAAAGAATCTTTAAAAAATTAATACTCAGGACTTCCCTGGTGGTACACTGGATAGGAATCCGCCTGTCAATGCAGAGGACACAGGTTTGATCCCTCATCTGGGAAGATCGCTCAGGCTGCAGAGCAACTAAGCCCATGAGCCACAACTACTGAGCCCACGCTGTAGAGCCTGTGCCCCACAACAAGAGAAGCCACTGCAATGGAAGAGTAACCCTCTGCAACTAGGGAAAGCCCGTGTTCAGCACCGAAAACTCAGTGCAACCAAAAATAAATAAATTAATAATATTCGGCATAAATTGAGATGCTGATTACAATGATAAATGTCAAAGGACTTGGAGGACCTTCCTCTGCTGCAGCTCAAGTAAAAAAAAAAAAGAAATGATAAGTGAGATGTGTTACTTCTGTTTCAAAATAGTTTATACTTCTGACTTTTCACTAGTTGATAAAGACATTTACCAAATTAATCCAAATTATTGTTTTTCTTTTCAGGGGCCTTGTAGAGAAAAAAGAAATAGAAGTGATTATCAGTAAGTTAGAAGCAGCACAGAAATACTTGGCACAGAAGTACTGTGTCCTCGTCCTGGGCTTGGGAATGCCTGATAAGCATCACATGAGCTGTGGAAAGTAAGCACTCATTTAGATCTTCACTTGTGTGTATATCCACATCCTTACGACCCTTAACTTTGACTTTTGGTACCCTTGAGAAAGACTTATTCTTTGTTGTACAGAATAAGTGGGCTCAACTGAGACTGTCCCAAACTCATGTGATGTAGTATTGAAGAGAGCCAAGTGAGTCTAGGAAGAATCTCAGCTGATTTTTTTTTCTTTCTTTCAATTAAAGTTGATTTACAATGCTGTGTTAGTTTCAGGTGTGACAGATATTTTAACAGCCTGCTACCACTTGGGTTTAAAATGTCTTTCAGATTGAATAGGATTGCAACATACATTACCATACGTAAAATAGATAGCTAGTAGGAAGTTGCAGTATACACAGGGAGCTCAACCTGGCACTCTGATGACCTAGAGGGGTGGGATGAGCAGGGACAAGTGTTCAAGGGAGAGGGGACATATGTATACTTACTGCTGATTCACAATGTTGTATGGCAGAAACCCAACACAATATTATCAAGCAATTATCTTCCAAATAAAAATTAAAGTAAGAACAGTTAAAAAAAAAATTCTCTCAAATTATATCAGCTCGATGAAATCTTGCTTTCCTGTTGCCAGACAAAGGCTGCTTGGCTGTGCTGGGTGAGAAGCCGAATGCTGGGCCAGTGTTGAAGGGGTATTGGGTGTGTCCTCTGCCCTTGTGCTGCTTGCCTTTCAGAAACAGTTGTGGGTATGAGTAAGCTAGGAGTAGTGAAATGACCCCGTTTGTGGAAGGATATTTTTTACCTTAGGACGACAGTTTATAATAACTAATATAATTAAAAATTTAAACTGTCGTATCACAGGAAAGTTTGGGATCACAGGAGAGAAAATTCCAATCCTTAACCCAAAATCTCCCTCTCTGATTTCACAACGTTACCAACATTCACAACATCACAACAGTACTAATTTCACAACAGGCTCAAGACCCATCTCTGGTCATGGCCAGACTTTAAAAATTTTTTTAAACTTTATTGGCAAAGAACCCGATACATAATTTCTGTTTCCGCACATTCCCCCACATTTTTCAAAATACCAATATATGTATTGTATATACTTTTTTGTGTTCCACATTTTTTTTTTCTGTGAACCTTATTCTAGTATTCTGCTTATATAATCTCACCTGCTACTTTGAATAGCAACTGTGGTTATTCTGTCATATAATGTACCAGTTTGCGTAACCTTTCCTCTTGTGCACACTTGTGTAGTTTCAGTTTTTACGCTTACAGTTTTTACATTGAATATCTTTATATAAGTAACTTTGTTCATTTGAGCTGTTTTGTTGTTGTTGTTATCAGTCACTGAGTCATGTCTGACTCT
Source organism: Capricornis sumatraensis (assembly GCF_032405125.1). Lineage (NCBI taxonomy): Eukaryota > Metazoa > Chordata > Mammalia > Artiodactyla > Bovidae > Capricornis > Capricornis sumatraensis. The sequence continues at coordinate 26,229,545 of NC_091070.1, read as the reverse complement.
TTACCACCTCATGGATGTAGCACTCCATGTTTCTCTGTCCTCCACTATCTCCCAGAGTTTGCTCAAATTCATGTCCATTGAGTCGGTGATGCCATCTAACCATCTCATTCTCTCCTGCCCCCTTCTCCTTTTGCCTTCAATCTTTCCCAGCATCAAGATCTTTTCCAGTGAGTCAGCTCTTCGCATCAGGTGGTCAAAGTATTGTAGCTTCAGCTTCAGCAGCAGTCCTTCCAAGGAATATTCAGGGTTGATTTTCTTTAGGATTGACTAGTTTGATCTCCTTGCTCTCCAAGGGACCCTCCAAAATGTTCTCCAGCACCACAGTTGAAAAACATCAGTTCTTCGGCACTCAGCTTTTTTTATGGTCCAACTCTTACATCAGTACATGACTACTGGAAAAACCATAGCTTTGACTATGTGGACCTTTGTCAGCAAAGTGATTTCTCTGCTTTTTAATATACTCTCTAGATTTATCAAGAATAAAGTAGCTAGGCCAAAGCAGAAACTCAGTTGTGGCTGTGTCTGGTGGTGAAAGTAAAGTCCAATGCTGTAAAGAACAATATCCCATAGGAACTGGAATTAGAGTTGAAAGGGAAAATGTAACAAATCTAGACAGCTCCCTAGTGTCTTTTCCTCTTCTTAAAAGGACACTAATACCATTATGGGGCCACATCCTCTTGACCTCATCTAAACTCAGTTATCTCCCAAAGGCCCCATCTCCAATTATCATCACTTTGGAGGGGTTTTAAGGGCTTCAACATATGAATTATGGTGGGGGAAAGACGCATTCTGTCTATGACAAGGTTAAAAAAACACATACTCTAAAAAACATTTTTAAATACATTTTTATTACATTGTATTTTTTTATACAAACTTTTAAAAGAACTCATGTTTATAAGTGATTGCCTCAGTACATTTCCTGGAAATGTTGGTCTTTCTGCCATTGTGGGCAATGTCACCTGCTTTGGAGAATAATCAGTTTTTTAGCTCACTACCCTCATTCACATAACAAAGTTTATATAGGCCAAATTGCTGAACAATGAATATTGAGTAAAACAGATTATAACATGACTTTACCAGAAAAAGTTGTTAATTGGACATGGGAGTTGATTGTATCCTTGCATGAAGTTTATATTGCTCTTTTTGGTTGTTTTTATTTAGAGAAGATAAGGACAATGTTTTTGCCAGTTATGAGTTATGACCTGATTTTAACATATCATTCTTTAACTTCTTCCTGCTGTGAAGAAGCTTCTATTCTTCCGTGTATTTTCTGACTTTTCTTTCTAATGTATGCATACTTAATGTTGGACTAGACACCTTCTACTGTTTATCTCTGGAGATAAAGATTTCAGTAGAACCAGTGATTTAGCGGCTGTTAATTTAGTGCTTTCATGATTCTTGAGAAGTAGGAGGACATGTCTTTCTGTTCTAAATACTGCTGTGAAATCCTGATATTACAAAATCTTCAGCAAAATTTTGATGAACTTGTTGAGTAAAACTGCTCTGTGTTTTCCGGGATAAGTAAGAAAACCCCCAAATGGCACAAACCCATAGAACTGGATCTGATCTTTGGTTATGGCCAATTCTGGCTCCAACCCCACCTCTACCCTGGAAGGTATGCCCTCCTCCTCTGCTGTCAGTGCAGCTGTCCCCTGACCGGTGACCAAAGAGACTGGCGGTGGGGATGGGAATGGGGACAAAGGGGTTTCTTTGAAGCTCAGGTGCTTAAGTCATCTTTAAGTCCTTCTCCCCAACCCTTACCTTCAGTCACTTGCACCAAGGCCTCTTTTCCCTCCCCCAAGCACATGCCTTTGAAATTTCTCTTCCCTTGTACAGAGCAGGCCTCGACCATCTTTTAAACCTAAGGCAGCAGGGGGCCTAGTGGGAACAGTTTTTTTTTCTCTCCCCAACCCAGAACCCCATATGTCTGGCTCTAGGCTTTATACCCCTTCAGGAATGACTGAAAATATGATTTGGTTTAGAGCTAAGAGTCTCATTTAGCAGGAAGGAAAAAGAAACTATATAACAGACCATGACAGCCTCTGAGTTTACCAACAGCCTGGCTTCCCTCTCTTTTCTTTGGATTCCACCCTCACAGGCAAGTGTAAGGCCTCTTTGTTGACCAGCGTGGCAGCCACTTACTGCCTGTGGCTACTGAGTGCTTGGAATGTGGCTGATCCACATTAGTACGTGCTGTAAGTGTGAGATGTGCACTGTACAAAAAGTTTAAAAGTGAATAAAATAACTCACTGATAATTTACAATATTGATTACATATTGAAATGATAATATTTGGGGGTAAAATAAGTATATGATTAAAATTAATATCACCTGTTTCTTTATACTGTGGCTCCTAGAAGGTTTTAAGTCACATTTGTGGGTTGTATATTTCTGCTGGATTACGCTCTTATCAACCTGTGTCTGTTTTGTTTCTGATCCTTTTTGCATCCAATAGCCATAACCGCTGTTTGAGAATTTTTTTCTTTATTTTAAACTCAGTCTCTAGTTCTTTATTTCCATTCCTACTAATGCCTTGTGTTACCTCTTCACCACCATTCCCCTCTCCTCACCTCCCTAACATACACTTTACCAGATATATTTGGAAGAATACATTTCCTCGTTGGCTTGTTTATCCTGGATTTATACTGATTGTGTATATCTTGAATTTCTATTAATTTATTTTAGCTTTTTTTATGAGTCCCACTTTATTTTTTTAATAAAGTGTAGTTAATTTACAATGTTGTGTTAATTTCTGCTGTACAAAGTGATTCAGTCACATAAACATCATTTTTCATGTTCTTTTCCATTATGATTTATCACAGGATATATTGATTAACCAAACACTAGGGCTTTTGATCTGGGTAACCTAGGAAGTTGAAGAAAAAGACATTGGCACTCACTCACAGTGCCTTTTTGATAGCATTTATGTGAGTAAATAGTTATGAGACCATTGGTAATAATCTGCAAAGAGGCCTTTTGAAGATAAAGGATTGCCTAGATCCCTGAAATATTGAAATTCCCTTTCAAAGAAGGGATTTAAAAAAATAATAATTTAAAATAATTTTAAAAAAATTTATTTTTAAAATAATTTGTTTTATTTCAGGGGGAAAATATCAGATACACAAAAAGACTGGAAATTCTTTGAGGTGAGTCACTTACCTTTGGGGACTCTGCTCTTTGACATGAAACATGAAGTATAGCGATAACCAATAGTTATTTTTCAGGCACATATATTTAGTAAATATCTTCTAGAAAGGATACTAATAAGCTGTGTGCCATTCCTTAAATCTTTGGTCTGATTTTCCTCCTGCAAAAGTGAGGACGTGTATAAGTTCCCACAGCTCTGCAGGCATGTGGAGAGAGTGGCTCATCTTGGTTTGCATCTCCTTAGCAGTGTTCCATAGAAGGAGTTTCCCATGTCATTTTTCATGTCATAGCTGTGGACTGTGATTCTTGTCTGTGTCTGTCGTAGTCCTTTTATACATTCTGCACATACGTAGCCTGGATTGTCTTCCGACGTCAACACTTCACAGAGATTGAGGAAGAAATAGGAAGGCTCTTTCGTTCCAACATGTTCAACATTCCTCGAAGGAAGTGTGAGGATGAAGAGTCAGGAGGGGAAAAGAAGCGCATGACTTTCGTACAATTCAGGTATGACCTTTTGACTCTCCTAAGTTCAAGGACGTTGCTAGGAAACAGGATCATGTGACCTGAATGTCATCCCTGCTTCTCCCTGCCAGGAGAATGATGGCAAAACGCCCAGCGATTAAAAAAGCCATTAACATGCGCTCTCCAGTCATGTCCACTCTGCTGCCCTCTCTCAGAGAAAAAGCTCAGAATGTCTCTGAGAAAAAGTACCGCCAAATAGGTGCGAAATTCCCAGCCCAGATGCAAGAGCCCAGGGAAACTCTGGAGTCTTTGCACATGCCAATGTAAGTGGCCCCAGGGGAGAGGAAGGAGAGACGGAGTGTTGTGTGTCACTTCCTAGTTGGGACCCAGGAGGGGCAGGGGCTCAGACACAGTGCTTCTGCCAGAAAGTTAAACAAAGGTGGAAACACACTCTTCCTACCATCCCTGGCTCCTGTCCATCTGTTTTCTTTCCAGATCAGCTCTTGGTATACGCATGTAGGCTAGAAAAAAAACTAGAAAGTTATATTAGACTTCAGACAGTTTTAATTTGGTGAAGTAAATAGCAGACTTTGTAAGACTGAGGTTTTCCCATTAGAAGAATAATCTTTGGGAAATGTATGAAATCTTGCTAGGTGTCAAGTTTTTGGACCCATATTTAAGACTACAGTGGTGATTCATAGAAATAGGGAAAGCTTAAAAAAAAATAGGTGCATAAATCTGTGTGTGTGTGTGTGTGTGTTTATCAGTCTTAGCTTTATACACATACAAAGCACAACCATATGCCTTAGTCTTTGACCTCAGCAAAGATTCATCTATACCAATAATTCTTTCTACAGAGTTGGCATCTTGGGGGAGCCTCGATGTCAGTTCAACCCCCATACCCTTATCCCCCTTGATCCAGAAGAAAGCATGAAGTCTGGAAAACCGTCTTCCCTGATAGAAAGAAATAACATGAGGATTCAGGATACACTGGACTTAGTCATGAGAACACTGTCCTCTCAAACAACATTCCCTAAATAATCTATACATTCCACTTCTGTAGTTAATTCCTATATTTGAAGTAAACTACTTTGACTTAATCACTTTATATAAGACTAGTGTTTATTATTAAACTTTAAAGCTTATACAAATTATTTTGCTAAAAGTTCCAACAGTAGACTAAAGAATTCTAGGAAGCTTTTGAAAAGCTCATTTTCCTATATTTAATAATTTACTTCCTTGGCTTTACATGACTGTTTAGAGTAATGTATTAGGACATTTGACTTTTTATACTGCTCAATGAACAATGCAAAGAAGTAGAATAAAACAATAAAATGGGAAAGACTAGAGATCTCTTTAAGAAAATTGGAGATATCAAAGGAACATTTCATGCAAGGATGGGCATGATAAAGGACGAAAATGGTAAAGACTTAACAGAGGTAGAAGAGGTTAAGAAGAGAGGGCAAAGATATACAGAAGAACTGTTCAAAAAAGGTATTGATGACCCAGATAACCATGATGGGGTGGTCACTTACCTAGAGCCAGACATCCGGGTGTATGAAGTCAAGTGGGCCTTAGGAAGCATTACTACCAATAAAGCTAGTGGAAGTGATGGAATTCCAGCTGAGCTATTTAGAATACTAAAAGATGATGCTGTTAAAGTGCTGCACTCAATATGTCAGCAAATTTAGAAAACTCACCGTTGGCCGCAGGACTGGAAAATGTCGGTTTTCTTCCTAATTGTAAAGAACGGCAGTGTTAAAAAATGTTAAAAGTGAAAGTCACTTAGTCATGTCCGACTCTTTGTGACCCTGTGGACTATAGCCTGCCAGGCTCCCCGTCCCAGGAGTTCTCCAGGCAAGAATGCTGGAGTGACTTGCCATTCCCTTCTACAGGGGATCTTCCCAACCTGGGGACCGAACCTGGGTCTCCTATATTGGAGGTAGATTCTTTACTATCTGAGACACCAAACCACCTTACAACTGGGCTCACATCCTATGCTAGTAAAGTGAAAGAAAGTGAAAGTCGCTCAGTCGTGTCCAACTCTTTGCCACCCCAAAGAACTGTACAGTATATGGAATTCTCCAGGCCAGAATACTGGAATGGGTAGCCTTTCCCTTCTCCAGGGAATCTTCCCAACCCAGGGATTGAACCCAGGTCTCCTGCATTGCAGGTGGATTCTTTACCAGCTGAGCCAACAAGGGAAGTCCAAGAATACTGGAGTGGGTAGCCTATCGCTTCTCCAGGGGATCTTCCCAATCCAGGAATTGAACTGGGGTCTCCTGCATTACTGGTGGGTTCTTTACCAACTGAGCTACCAGGGAAGCCCCATGCTGGTAAGGTTATGTTCAACATCCTTCAAGCTAGACTTCAGCAGTACTTGAATGGAGAACTTCCAAATGTACAAGCTGGGTTTATTTTTTTTTTTTTTTTTGGCTCTTGTATTGGTCACTTATTTTTTTTTTTTTTTTTAATTTATTTATTTTTTTTTTAAATTTTAAAATCTTTAATTCTTACATGTGTTCCCAAACATGAGCCCCCCTCCCACCTCCCTCCCCATAACATCTCTGTGGGTGATCCCCATGCACCAGCCCCAAGCATGCTGTATCCTGTGTCAGACATAGACTGGCGATTCAATTCTTACATGATAGTATACATGATAGAATGCCATTCTCCCAAATCATCCCGCCCTCTCCCTCTCCCTCTGAGTCCAAAAGTCCGTTATACACAGCCGTGTCTTTTTTCCTGTCTTGCATACAGGGTCGTCATTGCCATCTTTCTAAATTCCATATATATGTGTTAGTATACTGTATTGGTGTTTTTCTTTCTGGCTTACTTCACTCTGTATAATCGGCTCCAGTTTCATCCATCTCATCAGAACTGATTCAAATGAATTCTTTTTAACGGCTGAGTAATACTCCATTGTGTACATGTACCAAAGCTTTCTTATCCATTCATCTGCTGATGGACATCTAGGTTGTTTCCATGTCCTGGCTATTATAAACAGTGCTGCGATGAACATTGGGGTACATGTGTCTCTTTCAATTCTGGTTTCCTCGGTGTGTATACCCAGCAGTGGGATTGCTGGGTCATAAGGTAGTTCTATTTGCAATTTTTTAAGGAATCTCCACACTGTTCTCCATAGTGGCTGTACTAGTTTGCATTCCCACCAACAGTGTAGGAGGGTTCCCTTTTCTCCACACCCTCTCCAGCATTTATTGCTTGCAGATTTTTGGATCGCAGCCATTCTGACTGGTGTGAAGTGGTACCTCATTGTGGTTTTGATTTGCATTTCTCTGATAATGAGTGATGTTGAGCATCTTTTCATGTGTTTGTTAGCCATCCGTATGTCTTCTTTGGAGAAATGTCTATTTAGTTCTTTGGCCCATTTTTTGATTGGGTCGTTTATTTTTCTGGAATTGAGCTGCATAAGTTGCTTGTATAATTTTGAGATTAGTTGTTTGTCAGTTGTTTCATTTGCTATTATTTTCTCCCATTCAGAAGGCTGTCTTTTCACCTTGCGTATATTTTCCTTTGTTGTGCAGAAGCTTTTAATTTTAATTAGATCCCATTTGTTTATTTTTGCTTTTATTTCCAGTATTCTGGGAGGTGGATCATAGAGGATCCTGCTGTGATTTATGTCTGAGAGTGTTTTGCCTATATTCTCCTCTAGGAGTTTTATAGTTTCTGGTCTTACATTTAGATCTTTAATCCATTTTGAGTTTATTTTTGTGTGCGGTGTTAGAAAAGGCAAAGGAACCAGAGATCAAATAGCCAATATTCACTGAATCATAGAGAATTCCCCAAAAACATTTACTTCTGTTCTATTGACTGCATGAAAGCCTTTGACTGTATGTATCACAACAGAGTGTGGAAGATTCTTAAAGAGAAGGAATACCAGATCATTCTTACCTGGCTCCTGAGAAACCTGTATGTGGGTCAAGAAGCAACAGTTAGAACCTTACATGGAACAACTGACTGGTTCAAAATTAGGAAAGGAGTATGACAAGGCTATATATTATCACTCTGTTTATTTAACTTACATGCCAAGTACATCATGCAAAATGCTGGGCTGGATGAGTTACAAGCTGGAATCAAGATTGCTGCGAGAAATATCAACAACCTCAAATAAGCAGATGATACCACTCTAATGGCAGAAAGTGAGGGGAACTGAAGAGCCTTTTGATGAGGGTAAAAGAGGAGAGTGGAAAAGCTGACTTAAAACTCAACATTAAAAATATGAAGATCATGGCATCTGGTCCCATCACTTCATGGCATGTAGAGGGGAAAGAGTGGAAATAGTGACAGACTTTTTTCTTCTTGGGCTCCAAAATCACAGGCTGGTGACTGCAGCCCTGAAATTAGAAGACCCTTGCTTCTTGGAAAGAAGGCTATGACAAACCTAGATAGCATATTAAAAAACAAAGGAAAAAAAAGAGCAAAGACATCACTTTGTCAACAAAGGTCCATATAGTCAAAGCTATGGTCTTTTTAGTAGTTATGTAAGGATGTAAGACTCTGATGCTGGGAGGAATTGGGGGCAGGAGGAAAAGGGGACGACAGAGGATGAGATGGCTGGATGGCATCACCAACTCGATGGACGTGAGTTTGAGTGAACTCTGGGAGTTGGTGATGGACAGGGAGGCCTGGCGTGCTGCGATTCATGGGGTCGCAAAGAGTTGGACACGACTGAGCAACTGAACTGAACTGAAGGATGTAAGAGTTGGATCGTAAAGAAGGCTGAGCACCTTAAAAGAATTGATGCTGTTGAACTGTGATGCTGGAGAAGGCTCTTGAGAGTCCTTTGAGAAAGGAGCTCAAACCAGTGAATCCTAAAGAAAATCAACCCCGAATATTCATTGGAAGGACCGATGCAGAAGCTCCAGTACTTTGACCACCTGATGCCAAGAGCCGATTCACTGGAAAAGTCCCTGATTCTGGGAAAGATTGAAGATAAAAGTAGAAGAGGGAGGCAGAGGATGAGATGCTTGGATACCATCACTGATGCAATGGACATGAACTTGAGTGAACTCTGGGAGATGTTGAGGGACAGGCAGGCCTGATGTGCTGCAGTCACAAAGAGTAAGACACAGTTTAGGAAATGAACAACAATTAGGACGTTTAGCCAGTGTTCTAGTGGACTAGTGAAGAAACATTCTGTTTCTTCGTTTTTGAGTTCCATTTTGTTTTATGAGAGAGAGTAATTGGTACATCTGAAAACAATATATCATAAAAAGGCAAAATAAAATATTTTTAACATTAAATCTCTTTCTATGGCTATATTATTATTGGCATTGGGATATAAAGTACATCTGACTCATTTAAAGGCCTTTTAGCATGTACATTTCATTCATTTTTTTCATTTGTTTATTAAACAAAACTTATGTTTCAAGCCCCTGCTCCATCCACAGCCTTGTGCTGGCTTATGTAAGGAAAAAAGATCATCGAGACAGAGACCATATCCTCTGGTCTGGGTAGTAAAGAGAGGATTAGTAAAACACATGCCTGCTAGTGATACAACATTGAATGAGTTAGAGACCTTTAAAGAGATAAATCCAGGTGCCCTTTGAGGACAGATCAGTAGAGCCCTCACTTCCAGGGGAATTGGGCTTCCCTCATAGCTTAGTTGGTAAAGAATCCACCTGCAGTGCAGGAGACCTGGTTTTGGTCCCTGGGTTGGGAAGATCCCCTGGAGATGGGAAAGGCTACCCACTCTGGTATTCTGGCCTGGAGAATTCCATGGACTGTATAGTCCATGGGGTGGCAAAGAGTGGGACACAACTGAGTGACTTTCACTGTCAGTTTTCACTTCTCCAGAGGAATCAGGAGTGTTCAGATTTTGAAATTGGTGTTGCAGGGACGGGGTGGCACTAAACAGGAGCCTCCTGTCAGAAAAAAAGACAGTGTGCAAAGGCACAGAGATGAAAAGGTATATCCTGTGACCAAGGATGGCAAGAGTCATGGGTGTACAGGGGGGAGGGTGTGTGAGGTGGAGAGGAGGAAGAGCGGACTGCAAAGGGGAGCCGAGCCCTGCGTGCCTTTGAAGGGAGCCAGTTGGAGGAAGCTGTGTTTTGACCGCTGATTGTATACAGTATTATCCTTTAAAAAGTCCTGTAGGAGTTTCACCAACTAAAACAACTGGTGAATTTACCTTCCTGTGGCCACGGGTTTATCCTCAAATTTCAAAAGTCCTCCTTTTTGCATTTAGCTAAAGGTTCCCCAGGTTTAATATCAAGAGCAGAGGAACAGCAGCTCCAGCCTGTTGATCGTGTGGGGCATCTTCTGTGCAACACACAGCCTGGCTTCACTGTCATCCCTTAAGTTCCAGATCAGCTCCAGTTACTCCTGTTAAAATTGCAACGTTTTTCTCAAATAAGGATCCTGGGGCAGGGGAAAGGCAGGGAGAAAAGAAAAAAATCCTGAACTAATGCTTGTGGAATTTTTTATTTACATAGAGAATTTGGTTATAATGCACTGTGTCATAACAAATTTTTACCTGGAACATGTTGACATGGTTTTATTTTTATGGGTTCTTTTTTTTTTATTTTAAAAAGTAAATCCTGGAAATTTTGAGACTTTTATAACTGTCTTACTAAGGCACTGGGCTTTTTTTTTTTTTCCTCCTGCCTTCTTTCTGACCTGTGAGGCTTTATTGTCCTTCATTTATTAATTCCTTCCATTGTTTATTCATTTTTTTCATTCACTCTGTGCTAGGTACCATGTTTGGTGCTGGGAATTCAGTATAGAAATGATATAGCCAGTTCTGACTTGGAATTGACAGTCTTGGGGAAGAAAGACAGGGATCGAATATTCAGATAACTGATTGCAGTGGTGGGGAATGCTGCAAAAGAGAGGTCATCTGGTTCCAGCACGACTCAAGTGGTTGTTGGCAGGACTGAGTTCCTGGCATGCTGTTGGCCCGAGGCCTTCCTTGGTCCTTTTCCACGAAAGTCCCTCCAAAAGAAGCTTACAACATGCCAGCTGACTTTATCATTGTGAACAAGTGAGAGAATATGTGCAAGCAAAAGAGTGAAGTTGGGTCTCCACTTTACACTGTATGTAAAATTTAACTCAAACCGTAAGCCTAAAAATAAGGGCTAATATTAGAGAACTCTTAAAAGGTAGGAGTAATTTTCCTGATCTTGGACTAGGTAATGGCTTCTTAAATATGAATAATATCAAAAGCATAAGCAGCCAGAGGAAAATTGATCAATTGGACTTCATCAAAATTAATAACTTTTGTGCCTCAGAGAACATTAAGAAAATTAGGGGGATTTCCCTGTTGGTCTGCTGGCTAAGACTCAGCACTCTCAGTGCAAAGGACCTGGGTTCAATCCCTGCTTGGGAAACTAGATCCCACACACTCCTACTAAGGCCCAGTGAAGCCAAATAAAAATAATAAAATAGAAAATTAGGGTAATGATTGTACCACAATTTCTGAAAATACTAAGAAAATGGAATTACACATTTTAATGATGAATTCATGGCATGTGAATTATATTTTTAAAAAGCTGTTAGTAATATATAATTCAATATATACATTGTTTGTTTTATCAATAAAGCTGTTATAGAGAAAAATGTGAAAACACAATCCACAGAATGGGAGGAGATATTTGCAACTCCTATATATGATAAGGGTCTAGTATTAAGAATACATAATAAACTCTTATAATTTGACAATAAAAAGTAATTCAATTTAAAAATTGGCAAAAAGTTTGAATAGAGATTACTCCAGAGAAGATGTACAAGTGGCTACTAAGCACATGAGAAAGCACTCAACATTTTTAGTTGTTAAACTGACAGTGAAATCTTACTTGACACCCACTAGGATAGCTATGAGCAAAAAGCTAGAGAAAAACAAGTGCTGATAAGGATGTGGAGAAATCAGAATCTTTACAGCATTCCTGATGGGAATGTAAAGTGTTGCAACCACTTAAGAAAACTGTCAGTTCGTCAAAAAGTTAAGCATATACCATGTGACCTAGCATTCCACTCTTAGGTATATACCCAAGAGAATTGAAAACATATGTTTACATCAAAACTGGCCCACAGATATTCAAAGAAGCATCATTCACAATGGACAAAGAAGTGGAACAAACCAAATGATCAACAACTAGTGAATGAATAAACAAAATATGTATATCCATGCAGACCCCATAGACGGCAGCCCACCAGGCTCCCCCATCCCTTGGATTCTCCAGGGAAGAACACTAGAGTGGGTTGCCATTTCCTTCTCCAATGCATGAAAGTGAAAAGTGAAAGGGAAATCGCTCAGTCGTGTCCGACTCTTCACAACCCCATGGACCGCAGCCTACCAGGCTCCTCTGTCCATGGGATTTTCCAGGCAAGAGTACTGGAGTGGGGTGCCATTGCCTTCTCTGAATGAAATATTATATAGTCATAAAAAGGAAAGCTACAAAGTGAATGAAGCTTGAAAACATCACACCAAGTGAAAGAAGCCAGACAGAAAAGGCAACATATTCTGTGATTATAAAGGTATGAAATGTCCAGAATGGGGAAATCCATAAAGACAAGGTAGATTAGTGGTTGCCAGACACTAAGGAGAGGAGGGAATGGGGAGTGACTGCTAGCAGGGTTTCTTTTGGGGTGATTGTAAATGTCTTGGAATTAGATAATGCTAATTTTACACAACTTTGTCAATAGACCATCCCTGATAAAAGAGTTAATTTTATGGTATGTGAATTATATCCTAATTAAAACAAGGAAAGTCTGAGAAATTGCTACATGGTGACTAAATCTAATCTAGTATCCTGGATAGGATCCTGAAACAAACATCAAAAAAGGGTATTATGCAGAAACTAAGGAAATCCTAATGAAATATGGATTATAGTTCATTATAATGTAGCCGTATTGGTTCCTTAATGTACCATGGACTTTTCTGGTGGCTTAGTGGTAAAGAATCCGCCTGCCAATGCAGGAGACGTGGGTTCCATCCCTGGGTCAGGAAGATCACCTGGAGAAGGAAATGGCAATCCAACCCAGTATTCTTGCCTGGGAAATCCCATGGACAGAGGAGTCTGGTGCTCTACAGTCCATGGGGTTGCAAAATAGTTGGACACAACTTAGCGACCAAGCAACAGTAATAACGAATGTACCATACTAATATAAGATGTTAATAATCAGAAACTGGATGTAGGGATACAGGAATTCTCTATATATCTTTGCTACTTTCCTTTAAAACTCTTCTAAAATTTAAAAACTGTTTTAAAATAGCAGCAGATACTTATGTCAAACCTGACATGTGGGCATAGAGCTGGACCACATATGGTCTTTATTCAGGTTGCTTTCTGGACAAAAGTGGAAGGATAAGATAAGCACATGTACAGAATGGAGTCTAGAAGTCAGAAATCAAGAAACACTATCAATAGGTCTTAAAGGAGAGAGCCTTTCAGGTCAGGAGATTGGGAGATGAGCATAGAGCATTGGTCTTGGAGCACATCTTCCAAGACCCCTGGAAGATGAGAGGGGTCTGGATAGGCAGAGATGGGGTGGGAGTATCAGGGGGTATTTCCTGGGATTCTAACAGGGTTCAGACCCGAAAACCAGGTGGCAATGGGGCCTTGTGCAGTTAAGCTGGGCTGTGGGCTTGGTTAGGGAAGCAGTGAAGACTTCTTCATGTAGGAAAAATCATGTTATTTCTTAACCTTTTCCAAGGGCTCCGAAATGTTTTCTATTCAGTCTTTGTTCTCAGGCTGACCCCTGCAGGCTCCTGTAACATTTGAACCGTCACCGTCTTCTAGGATTCAGCCTGGCCAACCATGTCAGCATTTCCATCCTTACCTCTGTTTTGAGCTTCAGTTCCATCATAGATACAAATCACCCTACTTAGAACTTGGCATATGGCATTCTGGTCTCTAGCTAATTTTTTTTTTTTTTTTTTTTGCTGCTGCACTGCAAGGCTTACAGGATCTCAGTTCCCTGACCAGGGATTGAACCTGGGCCCAGAATCCTAATCACTAGGCCACCTGGGTGTGCGTGCTAAGTTGCTCAGTCGGGTCCGACTCTTTGCAACCCCATGGATTGTAGCCTGCCAGACTCCGCTGTCCATAGTTTCTCCAGGCAAGAATACTGGAGTGGGTTGCTGTGCCCTCCTCCAGGGAATCTTCCTGACCCAGAGATCAAACCCGTGTCTCTTATATCTCCTGCATTGGCAGACGAGTTCTTTATCACTAATGCCAACAGAGAACTCTAGCTGATTTTTTTTACCAAGAAAGAAAAATAAATATGCCTCTTCCAGGACCATTGCCCTTCAGCTCTCCTCCCTCTGAGCAAGTTTCAGGTTGCAGAAAGCAAGCGGTTTCAGGGTGAAGTATGCCCTTGTTTTTGAAGGGTGCCTGTGTCTGGCAGCGGGTTTGCTGTTCTCTGCCTAGAGTTTCTGTCTGTGGGGCAGTGCCTGAGGCAGTCTAGGTGGGTGAGCCATGCCAAGTGGCTTGATGTCCTGTACCACTTGCTTTGTACCTTGACCCCTCTCATCCTCTTTGTACAGAATGGTTTGATCTCATTTCCTTTACTTCTCCTGTCTCTAACCCAGAGGCCTGAGCAGAGCAATAGGAGAATGCCCTGGGGCCCAAGAGCTCAGGTCACACTGAAACCTGGCACAAAGATGGCCACCCACACCTAGGACCTTTGCAGGGAACACCTGTCCCACCCCAGGTGGCCAGTGTCAGAACACTGGAGCTATTTAGAGTCAAAGTCTGTTTGTAGTTGCCCCATATCAACCTGTACTTCTTCTAGGAATGGTTTTTAATGCTACCACCTGCCTAATTTACATAATTAATCCTTGTTCAGGACAAAAAAAAAGAACCTTAGAAAACACAAAGAAAGAAAATGCCCATAATCTCATCACTCAGGATAACTCATCATTAATGTTTAGGTAAACCTCCTTTCAATCATTTGTGTGCATATATGTACAAACGAAAATGAGGTCATGCTGTGTACCCTTGTCTGCAACCTCCCTCCTACACAAAGTGATACATCTGGAACATTCTCCTGTGTCAGCCAGTACCCATCTAAAACATTTTAATCATTTACTTTTAAAATATTCTATTGTTTTGGTTGCGCTGGGTCTTAGTTGCAGCATGTGGAACCTAGTTCCCTGACCAGGAATTGAGCCACCAGGGAAGTCCCCTTAAAACATGATTTTAATTACCCTGTGGTATTCTGTGGTAGGGCTTCCCTGGTGGCTCAGTGGTAAAGAATCTGCATGCCAATGCAGAAGATGTGGGTTCGATCCCTGGGCTAGGAAGATTCCTTGGAGAAGGCAATAGCAACCCACTCCAGTATTCTTGCCTGGAAAATCTCATGGACAGAGGAGCCTGGCCGGCTACAGTCCATGGGGTGGAAAAAGAGTTGGACACAACTTCGTGGCTAAACAAAAATGGTCTATGGTATGAATAGGTCACTGTGTCCCTGTCCCTCCCCTACTTTCTTGTACACATACTGCTTTTTTCCTTAGGATAAAGGCCTGCGAATGACATTGCTGCCTCAAATATCACACACCTTCTCTAGACCTTATGATTGCCAAATTTCCCCCCCAAGGCCATCCCTAAAGCATGCTACTTCCGTCTGCGTATGAAAATACTCACCCCTCACCTGGGCATTACCACTCCTTTGTGTCCTTGCCAATTCTATGGTAGTGAAAAATGGAATCATATGTTTGTTCTACTTTACATTTTTCATTCTTGGAAGGAAAGTTATGACCAACCTAGATAGCATATTAAAAAGCAGAGACATTACTTTGCCAACAAAGGTCTGTCTAGTCAAGGCTATGGTTTTTCCAGTGGTCATGTGTGTATGTGAGAGTTGGACTATAAAGAAAGCTGAGTGCAGAAGAATTGATGCTTTTGAAGTGTGGTGTTGGAGAAGACTCTTGAGAGTCCCCTGGACTGCAAGGAGATCCAACCAGTCCATCCTAAAGGAGATCAGTCCTGGGTGTTCATTGGAAGGACTGCTGCTGAAGCTGAAACTCCAATACTTTGGCCACCTCATGTGAAGAGTTGACTCATTTGAAAAGACCCTGATGCTGGGAGGGATTGAGGGCAAGAGGAGAAGGGGACCACAGAGGATGAGATGATTGGATGGCATCACCGACTTGATGGACATGAGTTTAGGTGAACTCTGGGAGTTGGTGATGGACAGGGAGGCCTGGCATGCTGCGATTCATGGGGTCGCAAAGAGTCGGACACGACTGAGCGACTGAACTGAACTGAAGGATGAATAGTTCTTCATACTGGTCATTTGTGCGTCCCCTTTTCTGATTTATCACAGAAATAATTGGATGTATGAATTTCTTAGAGTAAACGCATTGCCCAACCCAAGGAATTATGTTCTAGTATCAGATAATAAAAATAACAGTACCTTATCATAAATTCTAGGTCAAGGTGAATGGTCTCTAGGTGTTTGTTCTTAGTTGATAAAATCTATTTGTCCATCTTCTGACTCAGAATCTCAGAATGCTTTGCAGATCCCAGTTAAATCTGTTGAAACACTTTTTTAGGTACTTATGATAGGAGTTCCATCTGCTTCAGTAACTTCTGACCCACCAGCCTGGTATGCTGCTGTGCTGTGTGGGTGCAGTTGTGCCCAACTCTGACCCCATGCTCCTCTGTCCATGGGATTTCCCAGGCAAGAATACTGGAGCAAGTTCCCATTTCCTTCTACAGGGGATCTATCGCACCCAAGATGGAACCCACATCTCCTGTGTTGGCAGGCAGATTCTTTACCACTGAGTCCCCTGGGAAGCTCCCCAGGCTGGTAGTGGTAGGAGAAAAACAATATGAACACAAGAACCTGATCATTAACCTATTAATATCCTTTGCTTATTTTTCTATTAATGGACTCTGTTTTTCTTTTATTGATTTGTCATTCTTTGAAGAAATTGCAAAAGCTCCTGAGAGGAAAACAGTTCACAAAAAGCTGTTGAGTTCAGTTCAGTCACTCAGTCGTGTCTAACTCTTTGCAACCCCATGAACCGCAGTACGCCAGGCCACCCTGTCCATCACCAACTCCCAGAGTCCAGTCAAACCCATGTTCATTGTGTCAGTGATGCCATCCAATCATCTCATCCTCTGTCGTCCCCTTCTCCTCCTGCCCCCAATCCCTCCCAGCATCAGGGTCTTTTCAAATGAGTCAGCTCTCCAAATCAGGCAGCCAAAGTATTGGAGTTTCAGCTTCAACATCAGTCCCTCCAATGAATACCCAGGACTGATCTCCTTTAGAATGGACTGGTTGGACCTCCTTGCATTCCCAGGGACTCTCAAGAGTCTTCTCCAACACCACACTTCAAAAGCATCAATTCTTCTGAGCTTAGCTTTCTTTATAGTCCAACTCTCACATCCATACATGACCACTGGAAAAACCATAGCCTTGACTAGACACACTTTTGTTGGCAAAGGAATGTCTCTGCTTTTTAATATGCCATCTAGGTTGGTCATAACTTTCCTTCCAAGGAGTAAGTGTCTTTTAATATCATGGCTGCAATCACCATCCACAGTGATTTTGGAGCCCAGAAAAATAAAGTCAGCCACGGTTTCCACTGTTTCCCCATCTATTTACCATGAAGTGATGGGACCGGATGCCATGATCTTCATTTTCTGAATGTTGAGCTTTAAGCCAACTTTTTCACTCTCCTCTTTCACTTGCATCAAGAGGCTCTTTAGTTCTTCACTTTCTGCCATAAGGGTGGTGTCATCTGCATATCTGAGGTTATTGATATTTCTCCCGGCAATCTTGATTCCAGCTTGTGCTTCATCCAGCCCAGTGTTTCTCATGATGTACTCTGCATAGAAGTTAAATAAGCAGGGTGACAATATACAGCCTTGACGTACTCCTTTTCCTATTTGGAACCAGTCTGTTGTTCCATGTCCAGTTCTAACTGTTGTTTCCTGACCTGCATATAGGTTTCTCAAGAGGCAGGTCAGATGGTCTGGTATTCCCATCTATTTCAGAATTTTCCACAGTTGATTGTGATCCACACAGTCAAAAGTCTTTGGCATAGTCAGTAAAGCAGAAATAGATGTTTTTCTGGAACTCTCTTGCCTTTTCAGTGATCCAACAGATGTTGCCAATTTGATCTCTGGTTCCTCTGCCTTGTCTAAAACCAGCTTGAACATCTGGAAGTTCATGGTTCACATATTGCTGAAGCCTGGCTTGGAGAATTTTGAGCATTACTTTACTAGCATGTGAGATGAGTGCAATTGTGTGGTAGTTTGAGCGTTCTTTGGCATTACCTTTCTTTGGAATTGGAAAGAAAACTGACCTTTTCCAGTCCTGTGGCTACTGCTGAGTTTTCCAAATTTGCTGGCATATTGAGGGCAGCACTTTCACAGCATCATCTTTTAGAATTTGAAAGAGCTCAACTGGAATTCCATCTCCTCCACTAGCTTTGTTCGTATATGATGCTTCCTAAGGCCCACCTGACTTCACATTCCAGGATGTTCAGCTCTAGGTGAGTGGGAGTGATCACACATTCATGTTTATTTGGGTCGTGAAGATCTTTTTTGTACAGTTCTTCTGTGTATTCTTGCCACCTCTTCTTAATATCTTCTGCTTCCATTAGTAAAATCTGTCAGATAGTAAAATCTCATGTGTGTAAAAACCACATATCATTATATATGTTGAAAGTCTGGAATAAAAGAATTAAATTACTAATAGCGATTCTCTCTGAGAAGTAGGATTATGTGTGACTTTTCTTGAAACATGTATTTTCTGTTTTTTTTAACAATAGATTTTTTTTTCCCAAAAGTGTCCCTGATTTCTTGCAGAGTGATGACATCTACCTCATCCAGCAGAGTACAGTGCAGAGTGCTCTGGAGTGTCTAGAGCATAAGTTATGAATAGGTAATCAGTCACAAAAGGAGAAAGACAAATGACCCATGTGACAGGGTATTCATTCTCACTACTGATTGGAAGTATAAATTAGAACATATGATTCCATTTTCACTTCTAGAATTGACAAAGAGTCCAAGAAGTGATAATGTTTAATCTTGGCAAGTGGGTGGGGAAGTAGGCATTCTCATACACTGATGAGAGAGTATACTCTGGTATGAGCCTTCGGAAGGCAATTTGGCAGTAACAGATTACCTTTTGAGTATATTTGTGTATTTTGTGTATACATTTAGGGCTGGTTCAGGTATCTGACTCCTTCATGTCAACTTGTGATGGTGTTGTCCATCACTGATTTAAAACTCATTTAAGTGTGGATACTTCCCTGGTGGTCCAGTGGTGTAGATTTCGCCTTCCAATGAAGGAGGTGAGGGTTCGATCCCTGGTTGGGAGCTAAGATCCCACATGCTTCTTGGCCAAAAAATCAAAACATGAATGAGAAGCAATATTGTACCAAATTCAATAAGGACTTTAAAAAAAGTCACTTCCAAACAAAAAAAAAAAAAAGCTTATTGAAGGGTGAAACTGTCTTTCCATGCAACTCTGTGACCAGATAAACACTTCAGAAGTGCTTTTAAGGATGCTTATGATAGTGATAAAATAAAGAACTTTTCTTAAATTTACAGAGGGTCGTCAGTCATTTACTGATAATCTACTCAGGGCTCAGTGCCTTGCAAGGTTTATCAGGGACTCAAGTATAGCGTAAACTCCTTGTCCTCAGAGCTGACCTGCAGAGTCAGGACGGAGCTTAATAACAACAGCAGGGAACACGCAGGTAGGGTGAAATTGTGACCTGGAGACTACAGGCTCAGCAATGAGTCAGCTCAGAATCATCTGTGCAGAAACAATGAGGATCCTGGAGAGGAGTGGAAACTTCTCGCGTCCACTGGTCTCTCCACCTCCTCCTGAACCAGCACTCTTATGAACACTCTTATCAAGCAGCGTAGCTACTGCATTTAAATTTGCCTCTTTTCCAATACTTGGACCACCTGATGTGAAGAATTGAGTCCTTAGAAAAGACCCTGATGCTGGGAAAGATTGAAGGCAGGAGGAGAAGGGGACAACAGAAGAAAAGATGGTTGGATGGCATCACTGACTCGATGGACGAGAGTTTGAGCAAGCTTTGGGAGTTGGTGATGGACAGGGAAGCCTACAGTCCATGTGGTCACAAAGAGTTGGACACAACTGAGCGACTGAACTGAACTGACCTTTTCCCTGGCAGGCATTGCTTTCTTTCACAGTGTACCTCATGCATGCATGCTCAGTTGTGTCTGGCTCTTTGTGGCCCTATGGACTGTAGCTTGTCAGGCTCCTCCGATTCTCCAGGCAGGAATACTGGAGTGGGTTGCCATTTCCTCCTCCAGGGGATCTTCCCGACCCAGGGATCAAACCCACGTCTCTTGCATCTGCAGGGGGACAGTTTACCACTAGCACCATCTGGCAAGCCAGGTGTAACTCAGGGCAACCCAAATGGTTGATTGAGGGAAAAACTTCTCTGTATAGAAATATTTCAGGTAAAAAATGTAGAAGGAATGATAGAGTTAGAATCTTACCATCTTGCAAAACCTTAATGGAATAATGAGTCCCCACAATGATTATCAGAAGTGGTTAACATCATGAGAGACATCTGGTCCTCAGATGCCCAGATGGGAAGATACACCACCACCTATGAGGTGTTCCTGCCAAAAAAAACCCAAAGCAGATTGAGCCTCTATATCTAACATTTGATTTATAGGAAATTCAAGGGAGGAGAAATATGCTAAATAGTAGGACAGAGTTTGCATCAGAAAAATTTTAAATGCATGAAACTACAGAAAAAAAATACCCTTTTTAAAAAACTTTATTTTGTATTGGGGTATAGCCGATTGTGCGAGTCCCTGGGTGGGAAAGGTCCCCTGGAGGAGGGCATGGTAACCAGTATTCTTCCCTACAGAATCTGATGGACAGAGGAGCCTGGCAGGCTGCAGTCCATGTGGTTGCACAGAGTCAGACACAATTGAAGCGACTTAGCACACATGCAAACACATAGCCAATTAACAAACAATGTCATGATAGTTTCTGGTGAACAACGAAGGGACTCAGCCATACATATACATGAAAAATAACCTCCATAAATGAAAAGGGTAATAAAGGAAGGGGAGAGAAACTTTAGGTTAAAAAAAGAGACTTAGAAGACATCTAAGGTCCTTGCTTGCATCCTAATTTGAATAAGACAGTTTAAGAAACACATACTATATATAATGTGTGTATACATATGTACATGTACAAGGGAAATTTACTAAGGAGATATTTGATATTGAAGAATATTTGGTAAATTTGTTTTGGTGTTATTGTTTTCTAACACTCCATTTTTAGAGGCATTAACTTAAATGTTTATAGAAGGGGGAAAAAAGGCAGGCAGTGGAAAGGAAATCGAGAAAAAAACAAGCAGGTATCAACTCTGTATGTGACTGCAGGGTGATTTTTATACCATCTTCCCCAGTCCTGTTACTTTACAATGAGTGCAGACCAAACCATGTGTGAACCACCAAAACATACCTTCCAGAAAAGGAAAGCAGTAACAAAAAGCAGTGAATCAATGACATGCCCACACAGCAGGGATCAACCTGAGACCCTGCCACAGCAGGGCAGTGGGTTTAGAGCTGCTTCCTCCTTCAGCGGCGTGAGTTCTTCCATGTGACTTCCCTGAGCCCACCGACTCTGGATCAACGTGCAGCTTCCTCCCCGCACGCTGCTGCTTTTACTAATGATCTCCTCCCCCACATGCAGCCTTTTTCCTTCACACACATGCCTCAACATGGCCGATAATCACACACTGATGCAGACCTATGAGGCACAAATGGAGCGTTTGCTTGAGGACTAGACAGTCTTGTGTCGCTGTGCACAGAGAAGAAAGCGCCGGGAGCCCTGAATGCCATCGCGCGCCGCACACTAACACGTACCCATTAAAGAACAAGTGCGTGGGTTTTAGAGCTGGAGAAAACTTTTTCGTTAGTTCTCACAGCAAACCAGGAAGAATGGGGGTTACACTGCTGGCTTTTCAAGCCAGGATCCTGAGTTACAGAAGTGTTGTTACCAGTTTAGAATTGTCAGTTTGTCTTACTAAAGCGTTGCTTTTATTTTATTGCATTTATTTATTGTTAGTCACTCAAGTCATGTCTGACTCTAGCCCTCCAGGCTCCTCTGTCCATGGGATTCCCCAGGCAAGAATACTGGAGTGGGGTGCCATTCCCTTCTCCAGGGGATCTTTCTGACCCAGGGATTGAACCCAGGTCTCCTACATCCCAGGCAGATTCTTTACCGTCTGAGCCACCAGGGAAGCCCAACTCATTGCTTAATTATTTCACAAATATTTGTTGTGTACTTCTGCACAAAGCCCTAAGGATACTTCCATGACAAGGCAGACATAGTCTGTGCCCTTCCTGACAGAGGATGGATTAAGAGGGAGTGAGCAGGGAGTTAGGGAGAAGGCAATGGCACCCCACTCCAGTACTCTTGCCTGGAAAATCCCAAGGACAGAGGAGCCTGGTCCATGGGGTCGCTAAGAGTCGGACGCGACTGAGCGACTTCACTTTCACTTTTCATTTTCATGCATTGGAGACGGAAATAGCAACCCACTCCAGTGTTCTTGCCCAGAGAATCCCAGGGACAGCAGAGCCTGGTGGGCTGCCGTCTGTGGGGTCGCACAGAGTCAGACACGACTGAAGTGACTTAGCAGCAGCAGCAGCAGCAGCAGCAGCAGGGAATAGATGGTTTGTGCTCTGTGGGTTGTGGCAAGATGTTGGGACTTTATCTAATTGGGATAGGAATCAGATGGAGAATTTTTAGGCAAAGGAGTAATATGATCCAATTTCATTTGAAAGGATTGCTGTGGCCACGGTGTGGAAAACGGGGCTGGAGTGGAGGATGGAGAGTGAAGGCTGGGAAGCCCATTAGAGGCTACAGAGGCGGCCCTGGAGAGGGAAGATGGCCACTTGAACTAGGGATGGGTTCCAGATAAGGAAGGGGTGACAGGATTTGGTGGGTTGGATGTCAAGGATGAGAAAACTGAAAGCAAGGAAACCTCTAAACTTTTTGACCTGAGCAATTGGGTGTTTGGTGCTTCCACAGGGGAGAGTGTACAAGGAATGGGTTGAGGGCAAAAATCTTGAATTCTATTTGGGAATGTTAAATCTGAGATGTCAACCAGCCATCTATGCAGATATGAGTTGGCCTTTGGATGTAGAGATCAGGAGTTCTGGGAAGAGCTGGGGATACGGATTTGGAGGTAACTGGCTGTGGGCCTGGGTAAGATGACCTAAGGAGAATGAAGCTGGAGAAGACAAAGGACCAGCTTAGATCACTCTCCAGCTGAGAGGGGTTAGAGGAGGAGCAAGCAACATGCAGCAAACCCTTCCATGCTCCAGCCACAAAACTCAACTTCAGAATGTGCCACCAGCCAGTGAGGCAAGAGGAAAAGTCATGGAAGACCAGAGGAAAAATTGTGACATGAAATAAGCAGGCAGCTGGGTAGAAATGCTGCAGAAGGAATCAGAGGACAAGAGAGAGGCGACCGTCAGACTTGGGGACGGGGAGGACAACTGTGCAGACTTAAGGTGTGGAGCCCCCTTGAAGTGGGCTGAGGTGGGAAAGTGGATAGTGGATACTACGAGCATGGACAATGCAAGGTTTGCTGTGAAGGGGAGGAAAGAAATGCGGCAGCATACGTGAGGAGAAGCAGGACCAAGGGGGTGCAGTTTTATTGTTGGCTTCTCTTGGATTTCAGCTTTTTAGAGACAGCAGATGGGCTGAGGGTGGGAGATGGAGAATGGAGTCTGGAATGTGTCTGATACAGACTATCCGGTAGAGGAAGGGGATGTTTGTAGGAGCTGAGACCTTGAGGGCTGGGATGTGAAGCAAGGGTTGGGGGTTGCTCTTAATAGGAAAGGCACCTGGAGTCACGGGAGGGAAATCAGAGGGTGTGACACTCTTTCCCCAAGTTCTTTTGATTACCTTAGATGCCCAGAGCCCCCTTCTGTGTGTACTACTTGAGCAAGGTACAGTCTCTGAATTTTCAGTAGACTTACTTAGCAAAAACACTTAGCCAAAGTGCATTCTAAATGGTGGACTTTCAGACACTGCATAGGAAGGGAATACATAGCTGCGCTGGGAAGTCTTTTTGGTTTCCCTGAAGCCACACTTTTTGGGTGATCATCTACTCCACTTCTATGTAAGACCAGCTGGGAAAGTTGTATCATTTTTTTTTCCTCTAAGATTTCTTAACCAAGTCATGGATCATCAAGGATTAAAAAATTAACAGCACCTGAGCTCTGAGTCAGCTTCAATTCTGTAGATGTTTTTTTGTGCCCTGTAGGTTCTATTTTAAGATTAAGTTCATTTCTCTTCTAGAATTGACTGCCAGGGAAAAGACAGTCTCTTCTAAAATTTTTCTGTGATTTCTTTCATCACAGAACAAGACTATTTAACTTATCATGGGTTCCTCTTTATCTTTTGCTTCAAGGAAGCACAGAAATAAATTTGCTGCTTAATCATAAGAACTTAGAGCTTCAGTCTCTCAGATTTTTTTTTTTGTCTATCTTCCCAATTTTGTGTTGCTTATATCTTTTCTTTTGTTCCTTTTTAAAATTAAATTTTAAAATTTTGAAATTTTGTGGCAGGTTTACATGAATTTGTAAGAAATAGTACAGAGGGATCCTGTGAACCCTTTACCCCGTTTTCTCAGTGGTAGTGTCTTGCACATTATAGTACAGTTTCACAACCAGGATCCTGATATTGATCCAGTCAAGATACAAAACATTCCATTCCTTACGTTGCCTGTTTATCACCACATACCTCTTTCCTGTCCCCACCCTCAGCCCCTGACAACCATTAATCTGTCCTCCAGTTCTATAATTCTGTCATTTCAAGAATATTATATACATGGAGTCACACAGTAGCTAACTTTTGGGCATTGGTTTTTTTCACTCAACATAATTTCTGGGAATTCATCCAGGACGTTGCATGTATCAATAACGCATTCTTTGAAGCACTATTTACAATAGCCAAGGCAGGGATGGATGAATGGATAAAGAAGATGTGATATATACAATAGAATATTACTTGGACATAAAGGGAATAATCCCTTTTGCAGCAACATGGATGGACCTAGAGTTTATCATACAAAGTGAAGTAAGTCAGACAGAGAAAGACAAATCCCATATGATATCACTTATATGCAGCATCTAAAAAAATGATACAAATGAACTTTTACAAGACAGAAACTATTTACAAAACAGACTCTTCTGTAAAACTATTTACAAGACAAAATAAATTTATGGTTATCAAAGGGGAAAGTAGGACAGAAGGATAAATTAGGAGTTTGGGTTAACATATATATATATTACTATATATAAAATAAATAATCAATAAGAACCTACTGTATAGCACAGGGAACCCAGCTCAAGGCTCTGTAATAACCTATATGGGAAAGAATCTGAAAAAATTAGATATATGCAAATATATAACTGAATCACTTTGCTGTACACCTAAAACCAACACAACATTGAAATCAACTATACTCCAATATAAAATAAAAATAAAGAAAACTAATTTGTTTCTTTTTATTGCTGAGTCGTATCCTGTGATATGGATGTACCACAGCTTGTTTAGTTCATCCTTCTAAGGACATATGAGTTGTTTCCAGCTTGGAGCTATTACAGATAAAGCTGCTATCAACATTTATGTACAAGTTTTTGTTTGAACATAAATTTTCATTTCTCTAAGCTTATACTTTTTATAATTAATTGTATCAGATCTTTTTCTGTGAGTGGATAGTATACAATCATAAGTAAATAAAAGACCATCTACTATTTTTGTATCGTGATTGTCGTTATCATGTTATTATCCTTCATCTTCCAACTCTTCTCATGGCCTGGAAGCTTGGCAGAGTTATATAGGGTATTTGCAGGTCCAGTGGAGACTGAATTCTGATATGTGTTCTCTACTTCTGGCTTTTTGTGGCTACTATGAAAATCACTGCGCGGGTCTTCAGGTAGGGTTTATTTCTTCTTCCTCTCTCCAGGATTTTGGTCGACATGAACCGTATTTGGTTTTGAGTTGCTTGCTTAGGAAAGGCTCAGAGATATGGCTGGATATTCCTTCATGTGTGTACAACTGACTCCTAAATCACTTCGTCTGGACTCTTACATTTGAAATTAAGATAACAACTTCATGACACAGTGGTTTTATACAAATCTCTGCGAAAAAGAATGCTCACTTTAAAGAAAGAGGCAGAAATGAATCTACCATGAAACCCAAGCCATGTGTTTTTGTTGAAGCCACATTCAACCAACCATAATGGAGGAATGAAGGGTAAAAACGCATGTATACCTGTTCGTTTCTGAGGCTCTAAAGTGACACAGACAGTGGATACAATTCTCACCCTCTCTGCCTATATTAGTCTAATACCTGGCAATTAAATTCTTTTTTTAATATAAATTTATTTATTTTATTTAATTGGAGGTTAATTACTTTACAATATTGTATTGGTTTTGCCATACATCAACATGTATCCGCCACAGGTATACACGTGTTCCCCATCCTGAACCCCTCTCCCTCCTCCCTCCCCGTACCATCCCTCTGGGTCGTCCTAGTGCACCAGCCCCAAGCATCCAGTATCATGCGTTGAACCTGGGCTGGCGACTCGTTTCAAATTAAATTCTATTTGCTCATTTATTTCATTCAACATTTTGTTCCCTCTATGCCAGGGACTGAAGTGGGGACTGGAAATTGGGAGATTAAAAAGATGCTGTTCCTACGCTCATGGGGATCACAGTCCACTGAGAGGGAAAGGTGATGTCAAATGATGATGTGTGAAGTCCTATCCCAAAGTCTACAAGCGGTGCGGTGCCAGCAGCAGCCTCCAGTGACCAGGGGCAGTGGCAGCAGGGGGCTCGCTGGACTGGTTCAGCAGTGTAGTCTTGTCTGTGGTTATCGCTGGTTGCCCATTCTTTAATTCTTGATATTTTCTGAGTCTTCTTGGTAATTTTACCTAATATGCTCCTAGTAAATTCTCTTTCTACTTGAATCAGCCAGCGTTGGTTGATAGACTGCTTATTTCAAGTTATTAGGAATCCCTCCAGGATTGTTTTATGAATGAAAATGTGAGACTAAACCCCATCCAGTTGTGAAAATGATGAAATACTTCCGTGCCAGTTGGTATTGATAAATAAGCACTGCTCCCAGCCCCCCTGAGATGCTAGGCTTCCAGGTTCCTCCCCTGGGACGGACCCTCTCTCTTCCCCACAACCCATCATCTCACTGGTTACATTAGGAACAGGTGTTCTGGTACTACATGTGGTATTCTTTCTGATTAACAGGTACCTCTGGTGATGCATCTTAATGTACACAGTATACATTGTAAGTGTATGTATATGAAAGTGACAGTGAAGTCACTCAGTCGTATCCAACTCTTTGAGACCCCATGGACTGTAGCCTACCAGGCTCCTCTGTCCATGGGATTTTCCAGGCAAGAATACTGGAGTGGGGTGCCATTTCCTTCTCCAGGAGATCTTCCCAACCCAGGGATTGAACCTGGGTCTCCTGCATTGTAGGCAGATGCTTTACCCTCTGAGCTACCAGGGAAGTGTATGTATATAAGTATATATAAACATCAAAAATTTAGGACAAATTTCATGTCAAATGGGAAATTACTTCACTCTGTGTGGCTAATGTAAGATCTTTCTGCATATGTACATGTAGATTTATTCCCTTTTCAAATGACTGCTTCATTACATAGATTAACTATAAATGATTTAAGCAGTTTGGGGAGGTTTTAAAAAATAGAGATGTCCTTCCCCCATATCTCAATACCACCTGCAAAACTGTGGCCAAGATGACAGAGTAAGTAGACCCTGCTGCTGCTGCTAAGTCACTTCAGTCGTGTCCAACTCTGTGCGACCCCGTAGACGGCAGCCCACCAGGCTTCCCCATCCCTGGGATTCTCCAGGCAAGAACACTGGAGTGGGTTGCCATTTCCTTCACCAATGCACGAAAGTGAAAAGTGAAAATGAAGTTGCTCAGTCGTGTCCGACTCTAAGAGGCCCCATGGACTGCAGCCTTCCAGGCTCCTCCGTCCATGGGATTTTCCAGGCAAGAGTACTGGAGTGGGGTGCCATTGCCTTCTCCGAAGTAGACCCTGAGCTCATTTATTTCCACATTCACACCAAAATTGTTCTTTATAGAACAACTGTCAATGAGAACAACCTGAAGATTAGCAGAGAAGATCTTCTACAGCTAAAAATATAAAGGAGACACAAGGAGATGGGCAGGAGAGTTGGAGTCACGGTATAGTCAAGACCCACATCCGCAGGTAGGCAACTCACAAATGAGAGAATGATCACAATTGCAGAGGTTCTTCCCAAGAGGTAAAGGGTCCAAACCCTGCTTTGGGTGCCAGCCAGAGGGTTCTGCACTGGGCAAATGAGCACTCAGAACATTTGGCTTTAAACCAGTGGGGCTTACTCTCAGGAGATCAACAGGGCTGTGAGAAACAGACTCCACTCTTAAAGGGCACATACAAAATCTCACATGCTGGGACCCAGGGAAGAAGCAGGAATTTGAAAGGAGCCTGGGTCATCTGACCTGCTGACCTTGGAGAGCCTTCCGAAGAGACAAGAGACAAGTGGGTCTCCCCCTGGGGACACACTGGCAGCAGTCATTTTGGGAGCTCATCTGTCTCAAGGATGCTGGTGCTGGCAACTGACATTTTGGAATCCTCCTTCTTGAGCCCAGGACTCAGACCTACCCAGTACCAGTCCTGGGATGCCCCAAGCCAAACAGCTAGCTGGACTGGAACACAGACCCACCCACCAGGAGGTCAACTCTCCCAGGCTCTTCTGAGCCCCCAGCCACCCAGGGACCCACCCTGCCCGTCATTGGGCTTACTAGCATTGGGACAAAGGCTCACCCATCAATGGGCAGAGGGCAATGGGTACCAGCCCTGGGCCTCCCTAAGCCTCAGCCATGCCCACCAGCAGTCCGACATCAACTCTAGGATTCCCAAGGCTCCACAGCCAGAGATCCTGGGACCCAGCTCTACCCACTAGAGGGCTAGTGCTAGTCCCGGGACCCCGGCCCTGTGGCCAGCTGTCCAGATCTGACCCCACCTACCAGCAGGCCAGCAATAGCTCTGGGACCTTCAGTCCCACAGCCAGAGACCCTGAGATTTTGTATGGTGACTCATGGTAATTAGACTGCTCATGGTGGTTATTTTTTGTTTATCATTTTGAAATATATAGAAATATTAAATCAATATGTTGTACACCAGGAACTAACATAGTGTTGTAGGTCAAAATATTGTACTTCAAAAATGAATAAACAAACCCATAAGAGAGAAGATCTGATTTGTGGTTACCAGAGGCGGAAGAGTGGGGGTGGGTAGGGTGGCTGAAGCCGGGAACTGGATGAAGGTAGTCAAAAGTTACAAACTTCAGGTTACAAGATAAATAAGTACTAGGAATGTAATGTATGACCTGATAAATGTAATTAACGGTATTATATGTTATATGTAAAAGTTAAGAGAGTATATCCTAGGAGTTCTCATCACTAGGGAAAAATACTTTTTTCCACTTCTTGAATTTTGTAGCTACATGAAAGGATGGATGGTCACTAAATTTGTGATAACACTTTCATGTTGTATGTAAGTCAAGTCATTATGCTGTCTACCTTAAACTTGTGCAGTGCCATATATTTGAAAGTGAAGTAAAAGTTGTTCAGTTATGTCCAGCTCTTTGCGACCCCATGGACTATACAGTCCACGGAATTCTCCAGGCCAGAGTACTGGAGTGGGTGGCCATTCCCTTCTCCAGGGGATCTTCCCAACCCAGGGATGGAACCCAGGTCTCCTGCATTGCAGGTGGACTCTTTACTAGTTGAGCTACCAGGGAAACCCGTATGTTTATTACATCTCAATAAAACTAGAGGAAAACAGAAACATTCAAAAAACACACCACCTACAAGATGGAGATTCAGGAAATATAAGAAGTTGGTCCTGTGAATTTTCCAAACTCTCCACGTGGTTCTCCAGGTCTGGGATTTATTGGCATGACCCGTGCATCAGTTGACCCTGCAAACATGAAAACAAAGAAAAAGCCATAAAATTTCCTTTATAAAAGAAGGCCTGTGTTCTCCTTTCTAGGACACAATATATAAAGTAAACAATATAAAAACCTGTGTTTAAAGACTTCCAATCCTTAAGTTTATAGTTGCCCTGGCTTGCTGCTGCTGCTAAGTCACTTCAGTCGTGCCTGACTCCTAGCGACCCCATAGACTGCAGCCTACCAGGCTCCTCCGTCCATGGGATTTTCCAGGCAAGAGTACTGGAGTGGGGTGCCATTGCCTTCTCCGTGCTGGCTTGCTACCAGATTGTAATTTTTCTCTGTTTAGCAATAACTAAAAGGAATGCCAATCTAGAAATAAAATGAGAGCAGAGCCCTCACAAGAAGTTCCAGATATACAGGCCAAGCTTTTGCTTCCAAAGAACATTGCTGTCCCTCCTGTATTTAGAATAAATTCAATTCTGGTTGTCTTCCAGGAACTGACAGTGGCCAAACATCAGTATTTCTTCAGATTTGGAAGTAAATCATGATTTTTTTTTTCATAAGTCAACAAAAAGCTCAGATAATCAGGTATAGTTCTTGGAAAGGATTAAAACGTGAACTCAGTTCAACACTCCCAAGCAATCTGGAAACCAGAAAAATATATTTACGGGAAAAGACTTATATAAATACTTTATCAGTGACCCACATGATAGAGTTGAGAATAAGTATCTTGTGTTGGTGGCTGATACCAAATTAGGTGGAGTTGCTAACATCCTAAATAGTGAGAACTTCACTCACCATGACCCTTTTAAATTGGCCTTGACACATTTTATAAAAAAATGAGGCATACCACAAATACAAGATGAGAAATGGCTCACAAGAGCTATAGTGAAAAAATTATGATGAGATTTTCAAAGTTAGCAACTATATCACTAGCACAGAATTAGTCAGCAGTAGAGAAACTATTGAGAAAATAAAACAACATGATGCTGGAATGTTAATGAGGAAAGATAAGCAAAACTGAATACTTTTCCCACATATGGCCTTGATCAGGCCTTAACTGGAAAATATTCCTATCCAGTTTGGGCCTTCATAATTTGGAAGTCTACCTAAAAAAAAAAAAAAAAAAAATTAAGATGTGCCCTGAAAAATGTGGGTGACTTATAAAACAGGAAAAGAAGGGAAATCTCTGGGAGGAAAATTAAGCTAATTTAAACTTCAGAAATAAAACTCAGAACTTTAGAACCCTCTTCAAATATTCATGGTGTGATTATAGAGTGCTAAATATCTTTTTTGCACAAAAGACACAACTGGAAATCAAGAGGTCAGTTAGTTTAGTTGCTCAGTCGTGTACAACTCTTTGTGACCCCCATGGACTGCAGCATGCCAGGCTTCCCTGTCCTTCACCAACTACTGGAGTTGGCTCAAACTCATGTCCATCGAGTTGGTGAATCAAGAGGTAAACATTCAGTAATTTGGATTAACTTGGATCTAATCTAAGGCCATGTTTGGGCTTCCCAGGTGGCACTAGTGATAGAGAACCTGCCTGCCAGTGCAGGAGACATAAGAGATGTGGGTCCGATCCCTGGGTTGGGAAGATCCCCTGGAGGATGGCATAGCAACCCACTCCAGTACTCTTTCCTAGAGAATCCCGTGGACAGAGGAGCCTGGTGGGCTACAGTCCATAGGGTCACACAGAGTTGGACACGACTGAAGTGACTTAGCATGCATGCAAGCAAGGACATGTTTGCTAAGGTAGATTAGTTGTACTGGGTAGCTGTGTTTAGCACCTGGAATATAGAGACTGTGGACTCTGGAATTAGCTTGGGTTTAGATCCCAGCTTCGCCACTTAATATCTATGAGCCTGACTTACCCTCAGTCTGCCTCCATTTGCCCATCTAAGAAGCGAGAGGTCAATACTGTCTGCCTCATGAGGTTGTGGGGAGGACAGTATGAGATGATGCAGGCAAAGTCCTGAGAAGGGTGTGATTACTGGTTGACCACTAAGGATAGTAAAACTTCTCGAACATGTACCTGGAGGGGATCCATGAATCTTTTCTGAGGCTGTCTCAAACTTACGGTTAAATTTATGGTTCTAGTTTGAGACAACTCTGTGAACAACACATGGTGTCTATGCAAAACATCTCACCCAGTATTTTTGCCATCATTTCAAAACTGCCTCACTCTATCACATTCTTGTATCTCACAATTATAAATCTTGTGCATTCAACGTGGCCGTCTTGCCCACAGTACGCATGTACAATCACATGGGCAGCAAACTTGGACACGGCGCATGAGAATGTTTGCTCCTTGCTTGTTCTTTTGATACTGCAGGTATATTATCATATAGGCTTCCTGCCATACTGTGAAATGAAAGTGAAAGTCACTCAGTCGTGTCTGACTCTTTGCGACCCCATGGACTAATAGTGGAGTGGGTAGTGTTTCCCCTCTCTAGGGGATCTACCCAACCCAGGGTTTGAACCTAAGTCTCCCACATTGCAGGCGGATTCTTTATCAGCTGAGCCACAGATAAAGTCATATCCAAATTTTGAGTTAATGAACCATTTTAACTCAATTCAAATAAATTCCATTCAGTTCAAGTAACCATTATTAAGGATGTAGCTAGGCCTTTAGAATGACAAACTGCTTCTTGTTCTCTGCCTTTAGAGATCTCACAGTCTAACAAGAAAAAGAAGACAATGAGTTCATTTTAATATTACATGACAGAAGGCATGTTTCAGGTGCAAACTGCCATGGAACAGAGCCTGATTGATGATTTTTTTCCTAGGAGTCACCAAGTGAAGTCGCTCAGTCATGTCTGACTCTTTGCGACCCTATGGACTGTAGCCTACTTGGTTCCACCATCCATGGGATTTTCCAGGCAAGAATACTGGAGTGGGTTGCCATTTCCTTCTCCAGGAGATCTTCCCGACCCAGGGATTGAACCCGGGTCTCCCACATGGTAGGCATTATAGGCAGACGCTTTACCATCCGAGCCACCAGGAATCACCAAAGGCTCCCAGAAACCCAGACACTTAAGTGAACTTTGAATAAAGAGGGGAGGGGAGAGAAGTTCTGAGGTGAGGCTGAGAGGAGGTCTAGACAGTGACAGTTTCTATTGGATCCAGGGGCAAGGGGATTGTCATTATACATTACCATTAATACTTTGCCTAAGTCAAGTTGGCACAGATCAGTGACATTTCTAGATAGACATGAACATGATCCAGTATTTGAGGCAAAGAACTCAGAGGTCATGGGTTTAAGTTGTACCTCTGCTTTGCAGAAAGATTTCAAAAGCACCGCTAACAACTCAGAGTAATCATCTTGGTGTGTGGAACTTCTCTGGTGGTCCAGTGGCTAAGGCTCCACATTCCCAATGCAGGGGGCCCGGGGTTTGATCCCTGATCAGTGAAATAGATCTCATATGCTGCAATTAAGACCCAGTTCAGTTCAGTTCAGTCGCTCAGTCGTGTCCAACTCTTTGCAACCCCATGGACCGCAGCATGCCAGGCCTCCCTGTCCATCACCAACTCCTGGAGTTTATCCAAACTCATGTCCATAGAGTCGGTGATGCCATCCAGCCATCTCATCCTCTGTCGTCCCCTTCTCCTCCTGCCTTCAATCTTTCCCAGCATCAGGGTCTTTTCAAATGAGTCAGCTCTTCCCATCAGGTGGCCAAAGTATTGACGAGTTTGAGCTTCAGTATCAGTCCTTCCAATGAACACTCAGGACTGATTTCCTTTAAGATGGACTGGTTGGATCTCCTTGAAGTCCAAGGGACTCTCAAGAGTCTTCTCCAACACCACACTTGAAAAGCATCAATTCTGTGCTCAGCGTTCTTTATGGTCCAACTCTCACATCCATACATGACCACAGGAAAAACCATAGCCTTGACTAGATGGACCTTTCTTGGCAAAGTAATGTCTCTGCTTTTTAACATGCTATCTAGGTTGGTCATAACTTTCCTTCCAAGGAATAAACATCTTTTAATTTCATGGCTGCAATCACCATTTGCAGTGATTTTGGAGCCCCCCAAAATAAAGTCTGACACTATTCCACTGTTTCCCCATTTATTTCCCATGAAATGATGGGACCAGAAGCCATGATCTTCATTTTCTGAATGTTGAGCTTTAAGCCAACTTTTTCACTCTCCTCTTTCACTTTCATGAAGAGGCTTTTTAATTCCTCTTCACTTTCTGCCATAAGGGTGGTGTCATCTGCGTATCTGAGGTTATTGATATTTCTCCCAGCAATCTTGATTCCAGCTTGTGCTTCATCCAGCCCAGTGTTTCTCATGATGTACTCTGCATAGAAGTTAAGTAAGCAGGGTGACAATATACAGCCTTGACGTACTCCTTTTCCTATTTGGAACCAGTCTGTTGTTCCATGTCCAGTTCTAACTGTTGCTTCCTGACCTGTATACAGGTTTCTCAAGAGGCAGGTCAGATGGTCTGGTATTCCCATCTCTTGAAGAATTTTCCACAGTTTATTGTGATCCACACAGTCAAAGGCTTTGGCATAGTCAATAAAGCAGAAATACATGTTTTTCTGGAACTCTCTTGCTTTTTCGATGATCCAACGGATGTTGGCAATTTGATCTCTGGTTCCTCTGCCTTTTCTAAAACCAGCTTGAACATCTGGAAGTTCACAGTTCATGTATTGCTAAGCCTGGCTTGGAGAATTTTGAGCATTACTTTGCTAGCGTGTGAGATGAGT
This sequence comes from Capricornis sumatraensis, assembly GCF_032405125.1. Taxonomy (NCBI): domain Eukaryota; kingdom Metazoa; phylum Chordata; class Mammalia; order Artiodactyla; family Bovidae; genus Capricornis; species Capricornis sumatraensis. The sequence goes on along the minus strand of NC_091070.1, from coordinate 26,195,238 downwards.
GCAATTATGTGGTTGTTTGAGCATTCTTTGGCTTTGCCTTTCTTTGGAATTGGAATGAAAACTGACTTTTTCCAGTCGTGTGGCCACTGCTGAGTTTTCCAAATTTGCTGGCATATTGAGTGCAGCACTTTCACAGCATCATCTTTTAGGATTTGAAATATAGGATTGAAGTGCAACCAAATAAATCAAAATAAATATTTTAAAAAAGAATCTTGGTTTGTGTGTGTGCATCCATCTATGCATTTATTTATTTTTTTGCCATTCTTATACGTTTGGACCAAAACAATTTTTAACTAGGAAATGCCAGAGAAAGAAGTCCTGTCTGTGATAAATAAGAAGAGAAGGCACTCTTTCTGGATTCTCATTTATTTGTAAGGGTTCTGGTCACATCTGCCCAATCATAGGAGTGTATGAGGAGTAGACACTCTTCCCCTTTATCATTATGGTGCAAACTGGGGAAAGCATAGAATACTCTACACATAATAAGGGAAATGTCCAGAAATCTCACCCGTCTGCATGCTGTTACTGATGCTTAAAATGACCTCTATGCACGGATGCTGAATCAAATCTCAGAGAAAGAATTTTGGGTGAAGTAGAAAAGAATAGCTTTATTCCTTTGCAAGGCAAAGGGGGACACAGAAGGCACTGCCTCAAAATCTGTGTGTCCTAACCTGGGGGCATTTTGTAAGGAGTTTTATATTGTGGCTCAGATGGTAAAGAATCCTCCTGCAATGTAGGAGACCTGGGTTCGATCCCTGGGTTGGGAAGAATTCCCTGCAGAGGGAAATGGCAACCTACTCCAGTATTCTTGCCTGAAGAACTCCATGGACAGAGGAGCCTGGCAGGCTACAGTCCATGGGGTTGCAAAGAATCAGTAGCCATAGTTCAAGGGTGAGGTTGCTGATAAGGATCAGGGTGTGTGCAGGGCGTGTTTTCCTTTTTTAATCTGGCTAGGTGATCTTCTGGTGAGCTTCTGTGGTTTAAGAGACTGCAGGTTGTCTCTTGATTTTCTCTGAAGATGACTTTAAGTGGTTAGCATCTTCCATTTGTTGTGGGTTTTAGTTCTGCAGAAGAGCTCAAAGGTATTTTTATATGTACCCCTTGACCTACAAACAAAAAACAGAAGACACAGAAAGGCTTCCAGGCCCCAGGAACCCCACAGTGTCCTGCTTGGTTTCATTCTGAAGGCTTCTATGACAGGGAGAGTAGAAGAAATAAGAGAGAAAGAAAAGCATGAAGGAGGACACAGGTGTCTTGTGGAGTGAGGTCGAGCCGGGGTTCCAGGGGTCTCTCCTAATCTCCCTCCAGGCAGTGAGTTTGTTCTCTTGCTGATGTTTTCTTCGATAATAACTGAATCCTGTTATAAGATAGGCCCTTCCTGGGGTTACAAGGAGGGCAGCGGTGGCGCCGCTGACCAGGCTGGTCCCCACCCAGTAAACTCAGGATCCTTAGGGGACAGAGCTGTATATCTGTCTCTGGGCACCAGCAAGTCCCTGGAATGGCACACAGCCTGGCACCATTAACAGGAAGGCTTTATTTTCAGGGCTGGGTGGGGGAGAAGCAGCTGAACGAGGACTGTTGGGTGCTTTGCTATGGTGCAAGGTCAAGGCTTTTTTCAAAGCAAATGACAGATTGTTCTTTGTCCATCTGTAGCCAAGTGACACCCGAGGCCCCAGGAGGAATAGTTGGTGCCCATCACGAGACGCCACGCCCTCATCACATGCTTGTGTCAGGCTCTAAACGGAGCCTGATGGGCCTGCCTGAGGTCCTGCCCCTGACATCTGGCCAACAACTCTACTTTCTCCTCCGTCTCTTCTTCGGTGTCTGGTTTCACAGACGCCAAATAAAAACTTCATTGATTCAGCATTTGAAATCACTGGAGCTGAACTAACTAAAGTTTTCCCTTGAAATACGTTAGCAAAATGTTTAATAAATAAAGATAAAAAGTCATCAGAGGAAGAGGGGATTTAACCCAACTAAAATGATAAATGTATTGAAAAGACTTTAGGGTTGATTAGTCCCTGGTGGTAGATGGATTCTATATTGGCCCATTTCTAACTGATGGACACAGTAGGGAAGATTACACATTAAAAAGAAAAAAGGAAGGACGCGCTGTTTATTTAGAACAGCACTGTGATTTGTTAGCAACATCTATGCTGGGCTTGAAGAAGATACAGGAGTGGTGGTAAATAGGCCAGGTATTTTCTCCTTTTGGTTTCTCAGGTGGCTCAGTGGCAAAGAATTCGCCTCCCAATGCAGAAGATGTAAGGTTTAATCCCTGAGTCGGGAAGATTCCCTCCAGGGACACAGGAAATCGCAACCCACTCCAGAATTCTTGACTGGAGACTCCCATGGACAAAGGAGTCTGGCAGGCTACAGTCCATGGGATGGAGAAGAGTAGAACAAATTGAGCAACTGAACACACATGCATGCATTTGCTTCCTTAATAAAGATCAAATCTCTTTTAGAAACAGAGCTGTGTAGAAAACAAATACAATGAAAGTAAATAACATTAATTCATCCTTTATTGTGTTCCAGACCTATGCTAGAATCAGTGGGAAATTGTCACTTGCCATGGGCACTTGTCATCTACAAGGACTAAATCATGTGTTGCTGCAGCTGCTGATTTTCAACACCCTTTGAAGGGAGTTCAGGGTGGAGAGCAGAAATGAGGCACACTGTGTTCTGGAAAAACTGGCAGGACAGGTCTTAAGATAGTTAGATATTTTCAGGAGCTGGTTTTATGAGCCCAATTCTACCACCTCCTCATATCTAGAAAAGCACTGAATTCCTTCATGGTGATATTTGTGACGAGCAGAAACCTTCTGTAAAACTATGTGCTTGATTTCATATACTTCCCCTTCATCAAGATCACATATATACTGATCTTCCCCTTCTTGTTTGGAGCAATTTCTCAGAGCTATCTGAAATATTATCTCCTGAGCTATACCCCTCAGTTCAGTTCAGTCGCTCAGTTGTGTCCAACTCTTTGCAACCCCATGGACCGCAGCATGCCAGGCCTCCCTGTCCATCACCAACTCCCGGAGTTTACTGAAACTCATGTCCATTGAGTTGGTGATGTGATCCAACCATCTCATCCTCTGTCATCCCCTTCTCCTCCTGCCTTCAATCTTTCCCAGCATCAGGGTCTTTTCAAAATGAGTCAACTCTTCGCATCAGGTGGCCAAAGTATTGGAGTTTCAGCTTCAACATCAGTCCTTCCAATGAATATTCAGGACTGATTTCCTTTAGAGTGGACTGGTTGGATCTCCTTGCAGTCTAAGGGACTCTCAAGAGTCTTCTCCAACACCACCCTTCAAAAGCATCAATTGTTCTGCACTCAGCTTTCTTCACAGTCCAACTCTCGTGACTACTGGAAAAATCATAGCCTTGACTAGACGGACCTTTGTTGGCAAAGCGATGTCTCTGGTCTTTAATATGATGTCTAGGTTGGTCATAACTTTCCTTCCCAGGAGTAAGCGTCTTTTAATTTCATGGCTGCAGTCACCATCTGCAGTGATTTGGGAGTCCAAAAATAAAGTCTGACAGTTTCCCCATCTATTTGTCATGAAGTGATGGGACCGGATGCCATGATCTTAGTTTTCTGAACGTTGAGCTTTAAGCCAACTTTTTCACTCTCCTCTTGCACTTTCATCAAGAGGCTCTTTAGTTCTTCTTCACTTTCTGCCATAAGGGTGGTGTCACCTGCGTATCTGAGGTTATTGATATTTCTCCCAGCAATCTTGATTCCAGCTTGTGCTTCATCCAGCCCAGTGTTTCTCATGATGTACTCTGCATAGAAGTTAAGTAAGCAGGGTGACAATATACAGCCTTGACGTACTCCTTTTCCTATTTGGAACCAGTCTGTTGTTCCATGTCCAGTTCTAACTGTTGCTTCCTGACCTGTATACAGATTTCTCACAAGGCAAGTCAGGTGGTCTGGTATTCTCATCTCATTCAGAATTTTCCAGTTTATTGTGATCCACACAGTCAAAGGCTTTGGCATAGTCAATAAGGCAGAAATAGATGTTTTTCTGGAACTCTCTTGCTTTTTCGATGATCCAGCAGATGTTGGCAATTTGATCTCTGGTTTCTTTGCCTTTTCTAAAACCAAGTTGAACATCTGGACGTTCACAGTTCACGTATTGCTGAAGCCTGACTTGCAGAATTTTGAGCATTACTTCATTTCGCCCCAAATAAAACTTAACTTACAACTCTCAAATTGTGCATTTTTTAAAAAGTAAGCATTAGATACTGTAAAATTTTTTCATTTGATTTTTACTGTACTCAGAAGAGTAGTAATGATTATCCACTTTTACAAATGGGGAAATTGAATCCTATAGAGATTAAGCTGACAGAGGCCAGATGGCCAGTCAGGTTAGCAGAGTCAAGTTTCAAATTCAGGTTTGGTTGATTGCAAAGTCCACTGTTATTTCAATTAAAATAAAAAGGCGGGGGCGGGAAGGAGGGCGGTTTCCATGATGATTCAGTGGTTGGGAATCTGCCTGCCAGTGCGAGGGACACAGGTTTGATCCCTAGTCTGGGAGGCTCCCACGTGCCTCAAGGCAACTAGGCCTGTGCACCACCACTAGTGAACACCAGCACTGTAACTACTGAATCCCATTGCACCTAGAGGCCAAGCTCTGCAGCAAGAGGAGCCACAGCAGTGAGAGGCCCACACACAGTAACTAGGGAGAAGTCCCCGCTGCAACTAGTGAAAGCCCACATGCAGCAACAAAGACCCAGAGCAGCCAAAAAAAAAAAAAATTAAAAATAGGGCTTCCCTGGTGGCTCAGTGGTAAAGAATCTGCCTGCCAATGCAGGAGATTTGGGTTCGATCCCTGATCCGGAGAGATCGCCCAAGCCATGGAGTAATTAAACCTGTGTGCCACAACCACTGAGCCTGTGCCCTAGAGCCTGTTCTCTACAAGAGTATGACAAGAGACGCCACTGCAGCTAGAGCCATCAGTCACCACAACTAGACAAAAGTCTGCTCAACAAATGAAAACCCAGCACAGCTATGAATAAATAAAACCTAGTGCTTGAAAATCCCATGGATGGAGGAGCCTGGTGGGCTGCAGTCCATGGGGTCGCTGAGAGTCGGGCATGACAGCGATTTCACTTTCGCTTTTCACTTTCATGCATTGGAGAAGGAAACGGCAACCCACTCCAGTGTTCTTGCCTGGAGAATCCCAGAGACAGTAGGCCCCCGTCTATGGGGTCACAGAGTTGGACACAACTGAAGCGAGTTAGCAGCAGCAGCAGCAGTGCTTGAAAAAAATATATAATGCATCAAATGAATCAGTATGTCAGAAGACTTCAGTATGTATGAGAACACTTTCAATTAAGATGGTTTAAGTGGAGGTAAAATGAAATAATTTAAAATACTAAATTAAGAAAAGAAGAGAGAAAAAGAGAAAAAAGGAATGAAGACAAGTTGTGACAAATGGAAAACAACTAGCAAGATAATAGATGTAAATCCAACATAGCAATAATTACATCAAGTATAAATAGTCTAAGCCAACCCTAGTAAAAGTCAGAGATTATCAGATTGAATTAAAAAGATGGATCAAACTGTAGGCTGCCTATAAGAAACATACTTTCCATATAAAGATACAAATTGTTTAAAAGTAAAAGGATAAAGAAGGATAAATCCAAAGAATGCTGGATATATTAAAAAATAAGAAATATTACCAAGGATAGGAGGTACATTACGTAAAGATAAAAATTTTATTGAGAAGACATAACAATTCTAAATGTGTAGCACCCAATAACAGAGCTTGAATATATCTAAAATAAAAACTGATAGACTAGAGAAATCTATAATTATAGTTGGAGATTTCAAGACTCTTCTCTAGTAGCAAGAAAGAATAAGCAGATAGAAAAGTGGGAAAGATAGAGAAGACCAAAACTATTAGCCAACTTCACCTAATTGATCTTTATAAGACACTCCACTCACGAGTGGTTAGCCACTCTTTTCAAGTGCACATGAAATATACCCCACTATAACCTGGACCCGAAAAACAAAACTTCGCAATTTAAAAATAATTGACATCAAAGTATATTTTCTAACCACAGTGAAATTAAGCTAGAAATCAATAAAAGAAAGATTGCTGGAAGTACCCCATGGGTCAAACTAGAGATCACAAGGGAAATTAGAAAATATTTTGAATTGAATGCAAAGTCAAAAATGCTGACATTTTACAAAGTCCATCTGGTCTGAATCAGTGTGATTTGCCTGCAGGTTTTGAGGAAATGTGCCACTGAGGCTATTTTATTAAAACACAGGGGCAAGGATACCATGACTTCAGCAGTCTTTACAATGAAGAGCATATGAGTAATGTCTGTACAGTGCCCTCCCCTCCTGCTCCCACTCTTTCTGCAGCCCCAGCTCTTCCCTGGTTTCAGGGAGGGAACACATACACAATAGAATTTCACTTTAGACACTGTGCGTGTGTACTAAGTCACTTCAGTAATGTCCAATTCTCTGAGACCCCGTGGACTGTAGCCTACCAGGCTCCTCTGTCTGTGGGATTTTCCAGGCAAGAATACTAGAGTGGGTTGCCAGGCCCTCCTCCAGGGGATATTTCCAACTTAGGGATCGAACCCACTTCTCATTATGTCTCCTGCATTGCAGGCAGGTTCTTTACCACTGGCACCACCTGAAAAGCCTCCTAGACACTACTGTGCTGTGAAGTATTTCTGGGACAGCATCTTGCCCATGATAAGAAAATCACTGAGCAATGAAGAAAGAGACAGGAGGCTTTCACCTCAATGAGCAGGAGTCAGATCTCTTCCTGGCTCTGTGTTTAAACACTTTCCAACCACAACACCAAGCATGTCTTGCCCTGTGGCAAACCTCTGAAGAGAACCAGAGGCCTGTGGGAAATTCATGCCGTCATCATGGGTGACACAGGCAGAATGGGGGCTTACATGACAGGGGAAAAACCAACCTAAGTAGGGGCAGGTACAGATTACAGTGTTATTAATATAATCACAGCATGTATGTACTGCTCACTCTGTCCCAGGCATCATCTCTTTGGACCTTACAGTAACCCTATGTGGTGGGTCCATTCTGCAGAGGAGAGACTGAAGCCCAGCAAGTTAAATTGCTTAGAATTCCACAACCAGCAAGTGGACAGACCATGGATTCCATTCAAGCAGTTTGCTCTGGCAGCTGAGTAGCTCCAGGGGGTTCATACTGAAAAATACATGGTCTCAGCTAGTCCCCACAAGGACCCTGAGGGAGGCCTTGTAATCAAATGGGGAAATGATGCTGGGAAACTGACAGAGATCCGGAGAGGTTACGTGACTTACCCATGGTCATTAGGCTGTTACAGCAGGTCTCGGGTTAGGACTCAGTCCTTCTAACCCCCAGGCCCGCACCCTTTGTGCCACACAATGCTGCCTGCCTCACCTGGGAGCCCTGGGAGAATCGCTCATATTTCTTCCATCCTGCTGTTATACTTTCTAAAGTACCGGTGTGACCAGTGCAGATGCACGTATGGATACAATGAACAGAGCAGAGGCGGTATGACTGTGGCCCAGGTCATAGAGCTGCCAAGTACGAGAGCCAGGGGAGGGGCTGGGAATTACGGGACTGTGTGGGTCCATATAATTAGGGCTCTGGTCTGAGAGCCTCAGGCCATACATATAAGCTGTGTGATCTCAAGCAAGTGACTTAATTTCTCTGAGCCTCTATTTCCTTGTCTAAAAACTTGGGGTTAAAGTATTAATGATTTCATAGAGTCACTTTGAATATTGAGGGAGTAAATGTGCATAAAGCATTGAATCCAGTGCCTAGCACGTAGGAAGTACCAAGGCAGAAAGTGAAAGTGAAGTCGCTCAGCCGTGTCTGACTCTTTGCGACCCCATGGATTGTAGCGTACCAAGCTTCTCCATCCATGGGATTTTCGGGCAAGAGTACTGGAGTGGGTTGCCATTTCCTTCTCCAGGGCATCTTTCCAACCCAGGGATCGAACCCGAGTCTCCCACATTGTAGGCAGATGCTTTACCGTCTGAGCCACCAGGGAAGTCACAGGGGCAACACAGGTACATTTTCTAAGTGTTGCTTCTAAGTGCTTGCTTGTCGCTATACTCCTATGGCTATAACCCCTGGATGGCAAAAAAAAAAAAAAAAAAAAAAACACAAAGTTTTTCTCTTCCCTCTTCCCTTCTGGAGAGTGGTGGTTTTTGCCTCGTGCCTCCCCTGCATGCTCACCAGCCTGAAGGCTTGGAGACATTTGCTTGTCAGGGCCTGTCTCCATGGTACAGCAGAGCCTCTCTGCTTTTAGTACAACTCCAGCATTTAGGAAATTCTCCCTGGGTCCAGAGACGGTGTGTCTAGCAGTTCATTCTTTTTATAAAATATATTTATTTTTGTTTTTTACTGCCTCAGGTCTTACCTGCAGCATGTGGGATCTATTCATAGTTTCCTGACTTGGAATCAAACCCGTGCGCCTGTATTGGGAGCACAGAGTCTTAGTCACTGGACAACCAGCGAAGTCTCAATTGAGATTTTTAGAGGTAATATCTCTAGAGTCTGCCCTGAGATTTGTAGGGGATTGCCCTTACAGTGGGCCTTCCCAAGTGGTGCTAGTGATAAAGAATCTGCCTGTCAATGCAGGAGATGCTGGAGTCAAGGATTCAATCCCTGGGTCGGGAAGATCCCCTGGAGGAGGGCATGGCAACCCACTTCAGTATTCTTCCCTGGAGAATCTCATGGACAGAGGAACCTGGTGGGCTGTGGTCCATAGTGTCTCAGAGTGAGACACATCTGAAGCGACCTAGCACACACGCACACCCTTAAGGTAGGTGATTATCCTTAAGGTTCAGTTCAGTTCAGCTGCTCAGTCGTGTCCGACTCTTTGTGACCCCATGAGTCGCAGCACGCCAGAACTCCCTGTCCGTCACCAACTCCCGGAGTTCGCCCAAACTCATGTCCAGCAAGTCAGTGATGCCATCCAGCCATCTCATCCTCTGTCGTCCCCTTCTCCTGCCCCCAATCCCTCCCAGCATCAGGGTCTTTTCCAATGAGTCAACTTTTCGCATGAGGTGGCCAAAGTATTGGAGTTTCAGCTTCAACATCAGTCCTTCCAATGAACACCCAGGACTTATCTCCTTTAGGATGGACTGGTTGGATCTCCTTGCAGTCCAAGGGACTCTCAAGAGTCTTCTCCAACACCACACTTCAAAAGCATCAGTTCTTTGGTGCTCAGCTTTCTTCACAGTCCAACTCTCACATCCGTACACGACCACTGGAAAACCCATAGCCTTGACTAGACAGACCTTTGTTGGCAAAGTAATGTCTCTGCTTTTTTTTTTTGTCTCTGCTTTTTAATATGCTATCTAGGTTGGTCATAACTTTCCTTCCAAGGAGTAAGCGTCTTTTAATTTCATGGCTGCAATCACCATCTGCAGTGATTTTGGAGCCCCAAAAATAAAGTCTGACACTGTTTCCACTGTTTCCCCAACTATTTCCCATGAAGTGATGGGACCAGGTGCCAGATCCTTTCAATTAAGAACATCCAAATCTGCCCAGTGGACAGATGAAATGCTAGAATCCCTTTTTCTTGCACCAAAATGCTATGCATGTATCAATATGTATCAAGTACTAAAAAAGTTCATTCTCCACTATGATCCTTTATAACTTTTTCAAATGGACATAGCTTTGAAGAAAATTAACCTTATTTCGAGATGCAGTTTAGTGCAGTGAACAAAAAAAAAAAAAATATTGGACTCTCAAAAGTCCTAGCTGGTTAGCTGGACGATTGTACCCCAAATTGTGAAAATGGTTTTCTCACAGTGGTGAAATTGTAGATGATGTTTTCCTTCTGCTTCTGTATTTTACTAATTTTTATACCATAAGAAAGAATTACTTGAATAATTTATCCTAAGGAAATAACCACTTACTCTGATAAAGATGTTTTAACAGCATTGTTTATGGAGTAAACAACAAATAAGCTGAATGTTCACCAAGAGGGAATTACTTAACCTGAATATGGGTCACCCATATAATGATATATAACACATCCACAGAAAATGGTGTTTCCAAAGAATATTTATTATCATGGGGAATACTCATGATGTAATGTTAAATAAAAAACACTGTATATAATAACACACTCAGTAGAATGACTAGAGGGCTTCCCTGGTGGTACAGTGGTTAACAGTCTGCCTGCCAATGCAGGAAACACAGGTTGGATCCCTGGTCTGGGAAGGCCCCACGTGCCGAGGAGCAACTAAAGCGGCTGCGCCACAACTACTGAGCCTGCAGTGCCCCTATTGAATTACAGCCCCGTGCTCTGCAACAAGAGACGTCACCACAATGCAAAGTCCTAGCCCACATCGAAGAGTAGCCCCGGCTCGCTGCAGCTAGAGAAAGGCCTGTGCAGCTACCAGGACCCAGCCCAGCCGAAATAAACAAATAACAGAATGACTAGGATGAAAACTTCTGACCAAACTGTTACTGCAGATGAGAAGGAACTGGAACACTCATCCACAACTGGTGGGACTATAAAACGGTGCAAATGTTTTTTCTGTGGGACCCTCCCAGCCCTGACCTTCCCAGTGACCATCTCCTTCCTTGAGCCCCAAAATGGTGAGGACCCCAGGTTCTATTCTGGGGGGACCTCCCACTCCCATAGGTCCTGTATGTGAAGGTATCCAATGACTATTTTTACCAAATTAGATCATTTGTATTTAGTTGGTTTGGCGGGACAAAGGAAAGGAGCCATCGCCCTTAACAGAGGGTGCCGATGCAAGGGCCAAGGGAGAGAGCAGGGACCGTGACCCTAAACCTCTCACAGGATTCAGGAATTCCTGCATGCTTCCACGCAGTCCTTGGGATAGATAATAAAGCTGGCCAAAACATTCACTGGCCCAGATCAGACTAGGTGCTTCTTCACTCTCTTCCTGCCTTCGGTGCCTTTTCACCCAGGCTGGTTTTGCCACCGGAATGTATATTCCATGGCTTTGATTCTGTTCATAAAGAACTAGCAGTTTTGGTTGAAACCTGGCCCATCTTGTTCAAACCATCTTCACAGTGGCTCACTGTGTGTTTCCAGACTATGCTGTTTGCCTTATTCTAACTTCCCCATACTGAGAAGAGAGCTGAGAAAACTTGGCACCGCTGTGCCTTCTAGACCTGCCACCCACCACGGGAAATGGGTGTGGCACTGAGAAACCAGACCGGCCCTGCCCACAGCATATAATCACCGGGTTTCTTATTCGGATGGCCCAAGCCAGTGCCAGGCCTCTTGTACATGTAGGAGCCAGGACATAAAATCCCACCTTTTCTTCCAAAACAAACCTAGGGAGGCTTTATTCTGTGTTGCTTTTCTTTGATGAGGTTTTCCGGGGCCCGATGGATGACTCTGCTCTCTCCCCGTGGCCTCTAATTATTGCCCACACTCGGTCCTGTCTGTTGTGGTTTCTGAGTAGTGAATGGAAGTGTACCTGGATGTTTTATCATCGCTTTGGAACATGAGCCTAGACAAGCATGATGTTCCCTGTAATTTCCATTCCTTTGGATTCCTATTCAGCCTCAGTTTTTTGCTGAGACAGCGTATGAAGCAAAGAATGATCAAGGTCTGGGCCCCTCCCCAAAGTGCCAGCTACCTCCCTCTCTTACCAGGGGTGAAATCAAATGACGCAGCTAGTTCCCTGCTTTAGTCAGCTGTCCATCAGCAAGGTCGTCCATCCTACTCACCATCAAGATGCCAAGGGGTGAGAGAGGTTCCCAAAGGTAGAGGCCTGGCTTCTGTCCCCAAGGAGTTCACCATGTAGACTCTGCCCTCAAGCATACTCTCCAGAGAGTATGACCAATAACCAGCAGGACCAGTTCCCGATCCAGGAGGACACCCAGCGCTGTGACTGAACTTGTTGCGCATAAAATGACAGCTCTACAGACTTAGAGCTGCTTGAGGTCAGTGTGGCCTGGAGGGTTCTGAGACTGTGACCTGGAAAAGGAGCTGTTTGAACTGAATCTTAAAAACTAAGTAAGGGTTATTTAGGTGGAAAAGGAGGGAAGAAATTAAAGGTGCTCCACACTGCATAAAAGTGAGGGTGAGCCCAGCTCTCCCAGGGACCCACGCTGTGGTCTCTTTCTCTACTCGGAAGTTCTTGCAGACCCTCTCCTTCAACTGCTTTACCTGAGAAGAGGGCTAGTCCTAAAGCAAGAGGTGATTCAGACCCCTGAAGGTCGTGGTGAGTTAGTTGCCAACTCTTTGGGACCCCATGGACTGCAGCCCGTCAGGCTCCTCCGTCCACAGGATTTTCCAAGCAAGAATACTGGAGTGGGTTTCTGTTTCCATCTCCAGGGGATCTTTCCGTCCCAGGTACTGAACCCATGTCTACTGCATTGGCAGATGGATTCTTTACCGCTGAGCCACCAGGGAAGTCCTCCTGAAAGTGAAGCAGCCCCTAAATCCCAGCTCCCCCACCCCAGTCCCAAGGAACACAATGCATGTGTATAAAGTCACTGAAGTAAAAATAGCTGATTACAGAACCTGAGGCAGGAGGTGGGGGAAGGGGAAGACTGAGGCAGACAGCTTTGGGTGCCCTGAGGTCATGTGGGGTGGAAGATGAGAGGGTGGGGGAAACCCCACAGGAACTGCTGAAGGTCGGTGCTGAGACTCTGCTGTGTTGTGGGAGGAGGTTGAATGGCTAGACAGCTGTTTGTCTTGTAGCTGTGGGCAGAGGCAACTGGAAAAAAGGAGTCAAGGGCTGATTTGTCCACCCTCTGGGTTCTGTGTGGAGCCTTCATAACCCAGTAACAAGATTTTATTTGATGTAACAGACTGTATCTTCCCTCCCTTCCATAGCTACAAAGGATTTTATGGTTAAAAACCTGTTCATGGAGAGAAAATACTAGGAAGGACATGTGTGGCGAGCTCTGTGACCCTCGGTCCCTGGTTAGTCTCAGATCCTCTGCGGTATCTCCCTGCACTTGACTTGGGGGGTCCCAGTTACTGCTGACCCAGAGCCAGCTCTTGCCTGCCCCACCCCGCATGCCCCAGCAATACTGGCTCTCCTAACTGCCATGCTAACAATCGCCCAGGCAAGACTGAAGCATCCTGGGTCAGCCCAGGCTCTGACCCTGGGTCAGAACCAGGGAAGGGGAGGGGGAGAGGAAGGCAGCCCAGTACATGGGAACAGGGAACCCAGAGGAGGATGCCAGGAGGGCCCCTGTACTTGAGACAGGGGCTCTGGGACTATCAAACTGCCTGGGAGCTGGGAGTATTTTCATTTGAGTCTGGGAGTAGCTTTTATTGATATCCATGTATTTATTCGGAGCTTCCCAGGTGGCGCTAGTGGTGAAGAACCTGCCTGCCACTATAGGAGATGTAAGAGATGTGGGTTCAGTCCCTGGGTCAGGAAGATCCCCTGGAGGAGGGCATGGCAACCCATTCCAGTACTCTTGCCTGGAGAAACCCATGGAAAGAGGAGCTTGGTGGGCTACGGTCTGAAGGGTCACAGAGTCAGACACCGCTGAAGTGACTTAGCATGCATGTATTTATTCATCAGGATTATAAATCAAAAGGTCTTATCTGTGCCCTTCACCACTATTTTCCCAACAAGTGGTATCGGAATGGCACTGCCAGGCAGAGGTCCCCACAAAGATTACGTCAATGAAAGGAGAATATAAATTCCATGAGTGAAAGAGGCTTGGTGTTTTTTTACTGCCATATCCCTGGTGCACAAAGTAGCAACTAAATAAATATTCATTTATTGAATGGATGATAAGTGAATGGATGAACTGGGCACTTAAAAATCACTCAATCAAGGATGAAAGGCTTTAAAAAGGTTGTGATTGGGTTGAGTTAGGGTAGAAATTTTGCAAAGCCTAAATTCCAGATCCATGCATTCATTTATTGAGCACTGTTGTATGCCAGGCACAATGATAGATGTTTGAGATACAGAAATGAATCAGATATGACTCCTGTCTTCAAGGTCACAGGAGACTTTAAGCAAAATAAAGGCCAAAAATGACACTGGAATTTAACCTCAAAACAAGTCAATGAGGTTGGTGATATTATTTGCTCCATTTTATAGTTGAGAAAATAGGGGCACAGAGAGGTTAAGTAATTTGCCTGAGATCACACAGCTAGGAAATGGTCAATGCAAGCTTCCAATCCAGGCATTCTGACCTAGAGTTGGAGCTCTTAGCTACCGCTCTGAAACATAAGGAAGGGTAGAGAATCACCCTTTACTGTTCATGATGGTGTAAAAACCCCTGAAGATTGCTTCATCAGGAATAGTAGAGAGTTACAGTCAGCAAAATCTTTTCAGTTCCAGGGTCCCAAAGACTTTGACAATCTGAAGACTGTCTGGACACCCTTTCCAGAAAACTGCAAATATAATTCTGGGGTTTTGTTGCTTTCCTGATGGCTCAGAAGAAGAATCTGCTTGCATCAGAACTTCCCTGGTGGTCCAGTGGTTAAGAAGCCACTTCCCAACACAGGGGATGTGGATTCGATCCCTGGTCGGGTAACTAAAGATCCCATATACTAAGGGGCAACTGAGCCCATGTACCACAATTAAAACCTGAGGCAGCCAAAATAAATTAATTAATTTTTTTTTAAAAAAGGAGAAGGATCTGCCTGCAATGCAGGAGATCCGAGTTTGATCCCTGTGTTGGGAAGATCCCCTGGAGACTGAAATGGCAACCCACTCCACTCTTGCCTGGAGAATCCCATGGACAGAGGAGCCTGGTGGGCTACAGCCCATGGAGTGGCAAAGAATCACACACAGTTGAACAACTGACACGTGCCCTGGTGGGTCCCCTGAAGCCTATTCATAGGGCCTTCAGGCCTGTAGACTTGAGGTTAATGGGTCAAAGGTTTCCAGTTTGGCCTGGAGGTGGGGGTGCGGGTGGGGGTTGGGTTTGCAGACAGGGATCAAGGTTCTGATTCTGAGGTCAGGGCCAGGCTCAGCTGAGCAGAGCGGGTGCCGCTCAGGCCGTCGTGGCTGCCTGCCACCCGGCTCAGTGCCTCGGGGATGAAAGCACCCACTTCAAACTCTGAGTCATCTGGTGCTATTTCTTTACATATTTTTTACAAGAAAAGAGACTTTATTTGAAATGATTTACCAACATATTATAAACTGAGACATACAAAACAGACCTCAAGGAACTACAGAAACTTACAGTTTCAGGAGCTATAAAAATAAACTCTTTCCAATGTCCCCATAGGACATGTAAATTCAACTCCAGAGAAAAGAACAGATGAAATCAATTCACTTTTCAAGCTGTTACAAACCTAGCTAATATAATGTATAGCTATTTTCTTCTTTAAAAAATTTAATCAATGTAATACATGACCAGGATTAAAAAGCAAAACCTTTGGAGGATTTCCCTGGGGGTCCAGTGGTTAGGACTCCATGCTTCCAGCGAAAGGTGTGTGTGTTTGATCTTTGGTCAGGGGACTATGATACCACATGCCAAGTGGTGCAGCCAAAAAAAATTTTTTTAATCAGTAAATAAAAATAAAAAGCAAAACCTTTGGAAAATCCAGCAATGAAAAGCTACAGCTGTGTCTTTTCCTATCTTGAACCCCAGTCCCTAAAGGTAAGTACTTTTACCTGTCATGTTTTTACTGCCTCCGAAGGCTACCTCTTGATCTCTAAATACTATGCTTGACATCTGGTGTCCTGCTGTCAAAGCAAGCATTTAGATATTGTCACCACCTCTGTGACACCCCTCCTACTTCTTTATAGTTAAATTGCTAGTTCCCCTATGTTGCATTGATTCACGTTGTAACTGAAAACCATATACTTCCACCTCTATCTCTTGCTCATTCAACTTCTGACATCTCCCTTGTTCCCAGATTTTACAGATGAGAAAATGGAGGCTTGGGAGGATTATCACTTGCCCAAGGCCACATGGTTGGGTACAAGCCCAGCTCAGCCCCCAAGCCTGACTATGGTCCCAGAAACACTTAGGCCCGGCACTGGTCACAGTGCATGTGATGTGAGGTCATGTGCTATTTTTTTTCACCCATTACTATGCAAAGAGAGCTGAAGCCCCAAGAACTAAGCTTGTCAGCTAGTTAAAACACCTTATTAGCTAGTGGAGGAGGGGTGTTTATAGAGAAGATCGCAGAGTTCTGTGGGTCAGTCCTGGAGATCTGGGGCCCATGACTTCCCTCATTCTCTTGCTTCAGGGAAGCAGGATTAGAAGAGTTAGTCCAGGATATGTTATGGAGATATGGATGATTTGGTAGAAGCTAGGGCTTCCCTGGTGGTTCAGTGGTGAAGAATCTGCCTGCCAGTGCAGGAGACGCTAGTTCAATCCCTGGGTGTGGAAGATCCCCTGGAGAAGGAAATGATAACCCACTCCAGTATTCTTGCCTGGGAAATCCCATGGACAGAGGATCCTGGCAGGTTGCAGTCCATAGGGTTGCAGAAGAGTCAGACACGACTGTGTGACTGAGCAAAATGGAGATGCAGAAATAGAGAACAGACTAGTGTACGCAGTGTGGGAAGGAGTGGAACTAACTGAGAGAGTAACAAGGATTTTTTTTAAATCTTTATTGAATTCATTGCAACAATGCTTCTGTTTCATGTTTTGTTTTTTGGCCACAGGCATGTGGGATCTTATAGCTTCCCAACCAGGGACTGAACCCACCCCCCTGCATTGGAAGGCAAAGTCCTAACCACTGGAACACCAGGGAAGTGCCCCTGGGTTTTCTCTTTATTACAGTCCATTATAGGTTGTTATAAGATATTGAGTAATATTCCCTGTGCCGTAGAGCCAACCCTTGTTGCTTATCTATGTTACGTATAGTAGTTTGTGTGCTCAGTCGCTCAGTCATGTCTAAATCTTTGCAAACCCATGGACTGTAGCTCGCCAGGCTCCTCTGTCCACGGGATTTTCTAGGCAAGAGTACTGGAGTGGGTTGCCCTTTCCTTCTCCAACAGTAGTCTGCACTACACTCCTAACTTGTCCTTCTTCCTCTCCTTTTCTCCTTTGAAACCATTCATTTGCTGTCTGTGAGTCTGTTTTTGTTTTGTACATGAATTCATTTGTATAAATTTTTAGATTCCAGATATACATGATCATATCACATTTGTTTTCCTCTATCTGACTTATTTAACTAGGCATAATATTCTCTCGGTCCATCTAAGTTGCCTTAAATAGCATTCTTTCTTTCTTTTTCTGTGGCTGAGTTATAGTCCATTGTATAGGTATATATAGCACATCTTCTTAAATCTGTTGACTGATGATGGTAACTTGGATTGTCTCAATGTCTTGGCTATTGTGAACAGTGTTGCTACGAACATTGGGGTTTAAGTATCCTTTCAAATCAGTGTTTTTGCTTTTGTTTTGTTATGTTTCAGATTTATACCCAGTACTGGAATTGCTAGATCATATTGTAGCTTCTAGTTTTTTAAGGAATCTCCAAACTATTTTTCATAGTGGCTGGATTATTATGATGATTAAGATTCCAAATATATCTTATATATCAAAGTCATATTTATAAGACTGCTAAAAGGTCAGTGGTTACCCAGGGTGGCAGAGATGGGGTAATGAGTAGTCTGAGTCTAGAGAATTCTCATGATAATGAAAATAATCTATATAATACTGTAATGATGGATTCACGTCCTTATGCATTTGACCAATCTCACAGAATCTATATCACTAAGAATGAGCCATAAGGTAAACAAACTATGGTCTTTGAATTAGTGTGATGTATCAATGTAGAGCCACCAGTGGTCCAAAGGAACCACTCTTCTGTGGGCTGTTGAGAATGAGGGGGACTATGCCTGGGTGGGAGCAGGAAGTATATGGGAAATTGCTATTATATTTTCACTTTGGCTGTTATATATTTCACTGTGAACCTCAATGGCTTTTTAAAAAATGACTGAAAAAAATTAAATATGTTGGTAATTAGCTCATAAAACACTTATGGAATATATTAAAAGATTTAAAAATCTTAAAATAGAACTACCATATGACCCAGCTACTCCAATTCTGGGTGTATATCCAAAAAAAAAAAAAAAAAAAAGACCTAAAACACTAATACAGAAATATACATCCATGCCAATGTTCATAGCAGCACTGTTTACAATTACAAAACTATGGAAGTAACCAAAGTGTTCATCAAAGGATGAACTGATAAAGAAGATTCAATACTACTCAACCACACACATACAAGAATGAAATTTTTGGCATGTGGGATCTTCCCATACCAGGGATTGAACTGGTGTCCCCTGCATTGCAAAGCAGACTCTTAACCACTGGACCACCAGGGAAGCCCCATATTTATTTTATTTTATTTTATTGGAGTGACATTGTTATACAATGTTGTGTGTGTTGTAGATGTTGTTGTTGTTCAGTCACTAAGATGTATCCTACCCTTTGCAAACCCACGGACTGCAGCCCACCAGGCTCCTCTGTCCTCTGTCCCCCAGAATTGGCTCAAATTTATGTCCATTGAGTCAGTGATGCTATCTAACTATCTCATCCTCTGTCGCCCCCTTCTCCTCCTGCCCTCAGTCTTTCCCACCATCAGGGTCTTTTCCAAAGAATCAGCTTTTTGCATCAGGTGACCAAAGTACTGAGGTTTCAACTTCAGCATCAGTCCTTCCAGTGAATATTCAGAGTTGATTTCCTTTAGGATTGACTGATTTGATTTTTCTTGCAGTCAAATGAACCCTCAAAAGTCTTCTCCAGCACCACAGTTCAAAAGCATCAGTTCTTTGGTGCTCAGGTCTCTCATCTGTACACGACTACTGGAAAAACCACAGCTTTGACGATATGGTCTGTCAATGCTTCCACTTTTCCCCCTTCTATTTGCCATAAAGTGTTGGGACTGGATGCTATGATTTTAGTTTTTTGAATGCTGAGCTTCAAGCCAGCTTTTTCACTCTCCTCTTTTACCCTCATCCAGAGGCTCTTTAGTTCCTCTTCGCTTTCTGCCATGTTTCCTTCCCTCAGCTATTTGTAAAGCCTCCTGAGACAGCCACTTCGACTACTTGCATTTCTTTTTCTTTGGGATGGTTTTGGTCTCTGTCTCCTGTACAATGTTACACACTTCTGTCCGTACTTCTTCAGGCACTCTCTCTACCAGATCTAAGCCCTTGAGTCTATTTGTCACCACCACTGTATAATCAGAAGGGATTTGGTTTAGGTCATACCTGAATGGCCTAGTGGTTTTCCCTACTTTCTTCAGTGTAAGCCTGAGTTTTGCAATAAGGAGCTCATGATCTGAGCTACAGTTAGTTGCAGGTCTTGTTTTTGTTGACTGTATAAAGCTTCTCCATCTTTGACTGCATCGTAGTGGTGTTCATGCGTAGAGTCGTCTCATGTTGTTGGAAGTGGGTGTTTGCTATGACCAGTATACTCTCTTGACAAATCTCTGTTAGCTTTTGCCCTGCTTTATTCTGCACTCCAAGGCTAAACTTGCCTGGTACTCCAGGTCTCTCTTGACTTTCTACTTTTGCATTTCAATCCCCTATGATGAAAAGGACATTTTTTTTTTTTTGGTGTTCATTCTAGAAGGTGTTGTAGGACTTCATAGAACCAATCAACTTCAGCTTTTTCAGCATCAGTGGTTGGGGCACAGTCTTGGATTACTATGATATTGAATGGTTTGCCTTGGAAATGAACCAATATCATTTTGTTGTTTTTGATGTTGCACCTGAGTACTACAATTCGGACTGTTTTGTTGACTATGAGGGGTACTCTATTTCTTCTAAGGGATTCTTGCCCAGAATAGTGGATATAATAGTCATCTGAATTAATTGGCCCACTCTCATCCTTTAGCGGAGAAGGCAATGGCAACACACTCCAGTGTTCTTGCCTGGAGAGTCCCAGGGACAGTGGAGCCTGGTGGGCTGCGGTCTATGGGGTCTCACAGAGTCGGACACGACTGAAGCGACTTAGCAGCAGCAGCAGCATCCTTTTAGTTCCCTGATTCCTAAGATGTCGATGTTCAATCTTGCCATTTCCTTAACCACGTCTGATTTATCTTGATACATGGACCTAACATTCCAGGTTCCTATGCAATAGTGTTCTTTACAGCATCAGACTTTACTTTCACCAGCAGATACATCCACAAGTAAGCGTCCTTTCCACTTTGGCCCAGCTCTCTTTCTTGTGCTGTTTCTTTACTCTTCCCCAGGAGCATATCAGATACCTTCTAACCTTGAGGGCTCACCTTCTGGTGTCATATCTTTTTGCCTTTGCATACTGTCCATGGGGTTCTTGCGGCAAGGATACTGGAGTGGTTCACCATTCCCTCGTCCAGTGGGCCACGTTCTTGACTGTGACCTGTCCATCTTGGGTGACCCTGCGTGCATGGCTCATAGCTTCATTGAGTTTTGCAAGACCCTTTGCCACAACAAGACTGTGATCCAAGAAGGGGCTGTAGGAGTGCATAATCTTTTTTCTGTCATACAAGGTTTCTGGGTCAATGTTACTTCTCCGTTTAGTTTTCTTAATAAAGCTCTGTGCTGTTCTCCATAGCAAATGTACTAATTTTCATTCCCAGCAACAGTGGAGGAGGGTTCCCTTTTCTCCCGATCCTCCCCAGCATTTATTGTTGTAGATTTTTTGGTGATGGCCTTTCTGACCTGGGTGAGGTAATACCTCATTGTACTTCTGATTTGCAGTTCTTTGCTGAACATCGTTTCTTGTGCCTTACAGCCATCGCTATCATTTCCTTAGAGAACTGTCCATTTAGATCTTTCACTCCTATTTTATTGGATTTATGATTTGTTTAATATTGAAGTGCATGAACCGTTTGTCTGTTTTGGAAATGAATTCCTCATTGGTATATTTGTTTACAAATACTTGTTTCCATTTTGAAGCTTCTCTTTTTGTTGAGTTATGGTTTCCTTTGCTGTGCCAATGCTTTTAAGATGAATTAGGTCCCATTTATTTTTGTTTGTTTGTTCTATACTGTTCTCTTTAGTGGATGTACTGATTTTCACTCTTAGCAACAGTTTAAGAGGATTCCCTTCTCTCCACACCCTCTCCAGCTTTTATTGTTGTAGATTTTTTGAGATAGCCATTCTGACCAATGTGAGGTGACATTTCATTGTACTTTTGATTTGCCTTCCTCTAAGAATTGGGACTTCCTGGTCCTCAGACGGTAAAGCATCTGCTTACAGTGTGGGAGACCAGGATTCGATCCCTGGGTAGGGAAGATCCTCTGGAGAAGGAAACAGCAACCCACTCCAGTACTCTGGCCTGGAAAATCCCATGGATGGAGGAGCCTGGTGGGCTGCCATCTATGGGGTCACACAGAGTCAGACATGACTGAAGCGACGCAGCAGCAGCATCTTTTCATAAGCTTTATGGTCATCTGTATGCCTTCTTTGGAGATGTGTCCATTGATATCTCTGACTCATTTTTTTAAATTGAGTTTATGTGTGTGTGTGTATATATATATATATATGAACTGCACTAGCTGTTTGTGTGTTTGGGAGATGAATTCTTGTGGGTATCTTTGTTTGCAAATATTTTTTCCCATTCTAAGGGTTATCTTTTTCTTTCATTTCATAGTTTTCTTTGCTATACAAGTGCTTTTAAGGTTAATTAGGTCCCATTTGTTTATATTTGTTTTATTTTTCATTCCTCTAAGTGGCGGATCAAAAAAGAACTTGCTGTGATTTTTGTCAAAGCGTGTTCTGCCTATATTTTCCTCAAGAGTTTCAAGGTATTTGTTTTTCCGTTTAGATCTTTAACCTATTTGGAGTTTGTTTTTGTGTGTTTTGTCAGGAAGTATTCTAATTTCATTCTCATTTTCATTGTATAAAGAACCTCCACGCTGTCTTCCACAGTGGCTGTTACCAATTTCCATTCCCAGCATCCATATAGGAATGCTCCCTTTTCTCTGCACCCTCTCCAGCATTTATTGCTTGTAGAGTTTCTGTCTACGGCCATTCTGACCGGTGTGAGGTGATACCTTGTTGAAGTATTGATATTCACTTCTCTCATATTTAGCGATGTTGACATCTTTTCATGCGATTTTTTTCAAAACGGTGTGAGTTAAACTTACCTCTTGAAATTGGCTCCTTAACCGTCTGCCCTGTTTTGAACTGTTTTTCGATGAGCTGTCTCGGACATTTCCTAAAGGTAGGTGTGTTTCAGTTACAGCCGGGCAGACCTAGTGAATATTAAGTGCCCATCAGTGCAGGATTTAAAGTTGTTGTTTTGGAAAATGGCCACAAGGTGGTAGCATTTCTTCATGCCCCCGCCCCCCTCCACCACCACCACTTTTTCCGGTAATTTAATTGTTATTTTATACTGGAGTAGGGTTGATTTCCAATATCGTATTAGTTTTAGGTGTACAGGAGCTTGATTCAGTTATCCATAGACATATATCTATTCTTGTTCAGGATTTTTTTCCCATATAGGTTATTATAGTGTATTCAGTAGAGGTCCCTGAACTATTCAGTAAGTTCTTTTTGATTATCTATTTGTTATATATTAGTGTATATATATCAAACCCAAACTCTTAATTCACCCCCCAACTAACTTTTTTGGGTAATCATAAGTTGATTTTCCAAGTCCGTGAGTCTGTTTCTGTTTTGTAAATTAGTTCACTTGTATGAATTTATAGATTCCATCAGTGATATCTTATATTTGTCTTTCTCTCTCTGACTTAGTATAATAATCTCTTGGTCAATCCATGCTGCTGCCAATGGCACTATTTCATTCTGTTTTATGGCTGAGTAGTATTCCAGTGTATAGATGTACTACTAGGACATCCTTTTTCTGTTGAAGGACATTTTAGGGTTTCCCCGATAGTTCAGTTGGTAAAAAATCCACCTGCAATGCAGGAGACCCCAGTTCGATTCCTGGGTCAGGAAGATCCACTAGAGAAGGGGTAGGCTACCCACTCCAGTATTCTTGGGCTTCCCTTGTGGCTCAGCTGGTAAAGAATTCTCCTGCAACGTGGGAGACCTGGGTTCGATCCCTGGGTTGGGAAGATCCCCTGGAGAAGGAAATGGCTATTCACTCCAGTATTCTGGCGTCATGATGGACTGAGAGACTTTCACTTTTATTTTTGGTTGATTCTATGTCTCAGCTCTTATGATACTGCCCTGAGAAGAGGGATGCATGTATCATTTTGAATGACGATTTTCTCCAGATCTGAGCCCAGGAGTGGAGTTGCTGATCATATGATGCCTCTATGTTTAGTTTATTAGGGAGCCTGCCTACTGTCTTCCATAGTGGCTAGACCCATTTACAACCCCACCGGAAGTATAGGAAGATTCCCTTTTCTGTAGGCTGTCTACAGAACTTATTCTTTGTAGATCTTTGTGATGATGGCCATTTTAACCTGTTTGAAGTGATACGTCATTGTAGTTTTGATTTCCATGGATTTAATAATTAGTAATGTGGAGTGTCTTTCCATTTGTTTTTTTAAAAAAATTTTATATAGTGTGAGTACAATTTACTTCTTGAAACCAGCTTCTTAAAAGTCAGCCCTGTTTTGAATTTTTCCCAATGATTTACGCCAGGACGTTTCTTGAGAACGGGTGTCTTTTAGTCCCACAGGCCTTGTGAATATTAAGTGCCTATCAACTCAGGTTTTAAAATTATTCTTAGGGGAAAGAGCCACAAGCAGCAGCGTTTCTTCATTCCTTCCTTTTTTGCTTTCAATTTGATTTTTATTTTATACTGGGATAGAATTGATTTCCAGTGTTGTATTTGTTTTACCCCCAACATGTACCGTTGTAAGAATCTGTGGAGGCCATGTACACCTGGCACCCTTAAGGATGGGCTTCAGATTTTGACCCTTCAACATCCTGGTGTCCAGCCACTGCTTTAGCATTTCTACGGGCCCAGTGCTCACTCTAAGGGTTCTATAATCCGGCCTCTATCTGCCTTTCTTGAGATCTGCGCTTCTGGGATCCTACAGGGCAGGGTCTCTGTGACTGTTCTGTAGCTTCTCTAACAAATGACTACAAGCTGGGTGGTTTAAAACAACAGGAATTCATCCTTCCCTAGTCCAGGAGACCAGACACTTGAGATCAAGTTGTTGCAGGGCTGAAGTCCCTCCGGAGGCTCTAGGATAAGGTTCTTCCTGTCTTTTCCAGCTTCTGGGGGCCCAGGCATCCCCAGGCCTGAGGCTACATACCTGCCATCTCTCTTTCATCTTCACGTGGCTTCTCCTCCGTGTCTGTGTCTCTCCTTTGTCTCTTATAAAGTGAAAGTGAAGTCGCTCAGTCATGTCCGACTCTTTGCGACCCCGTGGACTGTAGCCTGCCAGGCTCCTCTGGCCATGGGATTCTCCGGGCAAGAATACTGAAGTGGGTTGCCATTTACTTCTCCAGGGGATCCACCTGACTCGGGGAAATCCAACCTACATCTCTTGCATCTCCTGCATTGGCAGGTGGATTTTTTACCACTGAGCCACCAGGGAAGGCCCAGGTAGTTAACCTTACAGATTCTCAGGCACTAGTAGCTCTGGTGCCATGTGTTCATGACCATCGGAAATGGTCCATTTAGTGGTGATCTTAGCATCTGTGAAGCAACTCAGGAAGTGTGTTTCAGATGCTACTACTATCTAGGTGCTTCAGAGAGGAGCTGCAGCAGCAGATATGGGGAAGAAGGTCTGCCCCAGGAAAGCCCCATGAAGTCCTGCTTAGTTATACCAGGTGACTGGCCTCAACAACCAGGGCAGGTTTGGCTGCCTCCTGGGTGTGGGGGGCAGCAGGGTCAGAGTCCTCTGAGGGACCTGTTAGCCCCCACAGTGAGATGGGGATGCAGAGGTTGGGCAGATGCATCTGGCCTGGGAGAGGGGTCCAGGCTGGAAATAGCACCAGAATCATCTCAGGGAGGAAGAGGAAAGGCCAGGTGGGGGCAGGTGGGTCACAGCAGACTGTGTGCAGGTGAGGTGGTACTGTTGGAAACAGCACAGAACCAGAGCGGAGTGGCGGTCAGGAGCTCAGCTTCATTCTGTTGTTTTTTGTAAAACCACTGTGTCAGAATTTGAGACAAGTCTCTCAGAAGGAGACTTCTGACCCCAGTGCTCCTGTGGCTTCATCAAAGGGGCTTAGGTGGAAAACAGAACCACTGCAGGCTCAGCCTATGTCCCCACTGGGGGTGAACCCCATCAGGGCACTGGGGCCCACAGACTTCAGGGAACCCCTGCCCTCAGGAGTAGTAGCCCTTCTTTGAACCAAGGTCATAGGTCAAGGGCCATAGGTCATAGTTTAAGGGTGATAGGTCAGAGGTCATAAGTTAGGAATTGACATATGGTAATTCTATGTGTAAGTTTTCATCAACTGAATATAATGACTTCCACAGTGGGTGGACTATTTTACTTCTTTTGGTATGGCTTTCCTTGTGGCCCAGCTGGTAAAGAATCCACCTGCAATGCAGGAGACCTGGGTTTGATCCCTGAGTTGGGAAAATTCCCTGGAGAAGGGAAAGGCTACTTACTCCAGAATTCTGGCCTGGAGAATTCCATGGACTGTATAGGGTCAGTCTATGGGGTCTTCTCCTCTTCCATGGGGTCACAAAGAGTCGGACACAACTGAGCAACTTGCACTTTCACTTGCACTTTCAAGGATCATAGTTCAATGGTCAGAAGTCATAGGTTACAGGTCACAGGTGAGATGTCTGACAGAGTGGGAGCAGATGAAATGGGTCAAGTGTCAGAGATCAGAGGTCACATGTTGAGAGCGAAAAAGTCAAGAGAGTGAAATAGGTCAAGAGTCATAGATTGACCCTCAGAGGTCTTAGGTCAGGAATCAACATATCATGTTAATTCTATGCATAAGTTTTTGAGTAACCGCTATAATGACTTCCACA
The DNA here is from genome assembly GCF_032405125.1 of Capricornis sumatraensis. Taxonomy (NCBI): domain Eukaryota; kingdom Metazoa; phylum Chordata; class Mammalia; order Artiodactyla; family Bovidae; genus Capricornis; species Capricornis sumatraensis. The sequence goes on along the minus strand of NC_091070.1, from coordinate 26,169,464 downwards.
GTGGCTGTGTCATTTCACTTTTTTGGTATGATTGTCAAGGGTCATAGTTCAAGAGTCAGAAGGCATATGTTAAGGGATCAGGTGTTATAGGTCAAGGGTCAAACGGTCAGAAGCCATGAGTTGATGGTTTGGGTCGGAGTCAAAGTTTGGAAGTCATATGTCAAGGGTCACAGATAAGAGTTCATAAATCGAGTCCTAGGTCGATGGACAAAGGTCATAGGTCATCATACACTGATATATATGTGTACCATATGTGTATGTCTTTGAAATATATATGTGTAATACTGTACTAATATATTACATGGCCTTCCCAGGTGGCGCAGTGGTACAAGAATCTGCCTGCTAATGCAGGAGATGCAAGAGATGCAATCTGGATTTCTGGGTCGAGAAGATCCCCTGGAATAGGAAATGGCAACCTGCTCCAGTATTCTTGCCTAAAAAAAATTCCATGGACAGAGGAGTTTGCTTTAAAAAACAAACAAATAAGAATTTGGCAGCCAAAGCTGAGCAATGAACTGGATGTTCTCACTGGATCTCTCTCCCTGAAACATAGAAACCTGTTGATTAAATGGGTGGAGAGCCATAGAACATCATGACTTAAGTGGAAAGAAAGCATACCAGTTTAATATATATCATCCCCATTACATGGGAACCATGCCGTGGGCTGGCCCTGCTCACCGAGGCCTGAGAGCAAAACAAACTGCCTCTTTGTTGCACACAACAACATTCCCTTTGTAATCACTTGAAGATGGACTAGTTAATGTCTCCTATCCTCCCTGGAGCCACTGAACAGCCAGGGTGCCTGTCATCAAGAGAAGTGTGTGGGCACCCAAACCTGTATATGTATGTCAGGTGGTGGGAGCTGCCAGGAGTACTAAATTCTATGTGTTGAGAACAAAAACAGGGCGTGGAATCTGTCCTAGAGGCCAAATCCTACTTTTAAATAATGTGTTGCATTGTGTGGAATTCTCCAAGTCAGAATACTAGTCCTGATTGTAGGGACAGAAATATAGAATCCTTCCAAGTGTAGCATTTCTCACAGGGGAGCATTTGATAGCCCAGGAAGTTAGGAGAGTAGATTATAAGAACTGTGTCCTTGCATTTCAATAAAGACCTGGCACAAATAGTATTATGGGGATCTTTGGAAATCTCTAGTCACTGGTCACTTTCCCGAGGTTTGTGATGTTGGGTTACTCTGCTGTGACTGCAGTGGGATCAAGTAGTAAGGGCAGGAAGCTCTTGAATTGGGGCTGAATTCTGATGTGAATCCTGGCCAGTACTCATTAAGTTTGGTGACCTTGGACAATTTAACTTTGTGAAGCTTCAGATTCTTATCTGAAAAAGGACCCATTACTAAACAAAATGATGTATACAAAGTGTCTATCATACCACATGGCATACAGTAGGCACTAAACAATCTAGAAAAAAGTTAGCTGATAATAGGTAAAGGGTAGACATTAAAAGTTTCCCCCCCAAATTTCCTAGCTTCTTCTGCCAAATTTCCTAGCACTGATGTCTGTCCCTCCAACCGAATCTCTGAGGTTTCCTTCTTTCCTAACAACTTCAACTTTTAATAATGGAAACAGCTCGCTATTCCAGAAACAATTTTAGGGAAGAAAAATCTTCCCCATAAAAATAAACTTAAGCCTACCGTAATTATAAATGTATTAATTTTTACTTCTGCAATTTAAAATACTCCCCAGCAACTAGTTCAGTTCAGTTGCTCAGTCCTGTCTGACTTTGCATCCCCATGGACTGCAGCAGGTCAGGCTTCTCTGTCCATCATCAACTCCCGAAGCTTGGTCAAACTCATGTCCATCGAGTTGGTGATGCCATCCAACCATCTCATCCTCTGTCATCTCCTTCTCTTCCTGCCTTCAATCTTTCCCAGCATCATGGTCTTTTCCAATGAGTCAGTTCTTGCATCAGGTGGCCAAAGTATTGAAGTTTCAGCTTCAGCATCAGTCCTTCCGATGAATATTCAGGACTGATTTCCTCTGGGATGTACTGGTTTGATCTCCTTGCAGTCCAAGGGACTCTCAAGAGTCTTCTCCAACACCACAGTTCAAAAGCGTCAATTCTTTGGCGCTCAGCTTTCTTTAGAGTCCAACTCTCACATCCATACATGATTACTGCAAAAACCGTAGATTTGACTAGACGGACATTTGTTGGCAAAGTAATGTCTCTGCTTTTTAATACTACCCCTTCATTTAACCTTGTTCTCGTACCATCACATATTGAAGAGAAATCAGTATTACAGCAGAGCTTAGATAGTTTAACTTAACAAGAATTTGTACAATTATTTTTAAAAAAACTTTGGCATTTGGAGCATTATTTAAAGTGGACTGCTATTTAAAAGCATAATTTCTGGGGCTGTTCAACTTTCTAATTAACTTTGAAGTTAATTCTGCTTTTATATATAAAAATGTTCCCCACTGTCATTAGGAAAATTACCAAAGAGTTTCTTATCATATTTATCTACACGCTTGTCAGTTACCAATCCCCCTGAAGCAGCCCCTTTCCATGGCCATAGCATTCACAGTCCAGTTTGATGATCTCCCTGCCACATTTACATTTTTAGTAGCAAGCTCTTGAAAACCTGACCATTGTCAAAATCTGTACTGAGTACAGAGACTTCAGTCAGTGTGACAGATGGTAGAAAGAAATATTTATATGGAGGCTGTGGGTGGAAGAGAAGACACTTCCCAACTGTTGCTAATAATTAAACTTGCAGTAGCTGCCGGTGGGCCACACAGGCACAGACCTGGCAAAGTCTCCATCGGTCCTGATGGGTTTTCCTTACAGCCAACAGCTGTAGGCCATTAGTTACTCTCTGGGGCCCCAGGATTCTTCTCGGATGGCTCAATCTCCCTCACAGCCTCGTCCAGGAAGGAGGCTTGGTTCTCCCAGGAGGAATTGCAGCTGAGAAGGACAGCACCGAGCTGGCTTTCAGAGAGGTGGGGCAGCAGATTGATGGTAGGTGCTGGGGCGGTGGGACAGGTGGAGAAAGTTAAGGGTTGGAAATCATCTTCCTGGGTGTCTCTAGAAGGACAGATCCGCTGGGGACAACACAGTGAGGGGCTTGGCAGCCAAGGACGTCCAATGACATGAGAAGAGAGGCAACCTGCTTATTTCTACCATCTTCACTAAAGCCTACCTTGCTTATTTTTAATGAAATGTTTCAAAAATAAAATGTGAAAAAAAGGTAAGTTAAAAAAAAAATAATCTAGTTTGGTGGATTTGTCCTTCAGTTCTCTTCCAGAGCCCCTCAGTGTAGACCCTGGTTGGCTCTGCCGGTGTTGGAAACACTGCCACCTGCTGGACCCTTTGAGAATGTCAGCAGGCCCTGCCCTTCAAACCCAGTCTTGACTGGTGCCAGTGTCAGCAACTCAGCCACCAGAGTCGGGGTGCACGGGACCCAAGGCCTGTGGCTGCCAGTGGCTCAAGGGAGAGATTAGTCAGCTAGCCAGAATATAGACATAATTAGACATTGTTTTTAACCTTTAAGCAATGATCTCATTCTACGATTACGTTACCTCCACTGGGCTTTCCTGGTGGCTCAGGCAGTGAAGAATCTGCCTGCAATGCTGGGAACTCCGGTCTGATCCCTGAAGAAGGGAATGACTACCCACTCCAGTCTTCTTGCCTGGAGAATTCCATGGAGAGAGGGGCCTGACATGCTACAGTCCATGGGATCGCAAAGAGTCCGACACGTCTGAGCGATTAACTTTCACTTTCACTTTGTCATTCGCTGAAGGGTTTGGGAACAGAAGGGTCAAGACCTCCTCTGTCCTCTGTAGATCTTCAGGCCCTGATTTGAAATGACGTGTGTGCTCAGCCCTAGACTTTCAAGGCAGCTTCAAGTGAGATGTATGTAATTCCTTTGCTCTGACAACATGTTCCACTCTGTTCTCTCTGTTTCATAATTAACTGCTTTTAAAGAGAATTTATGGGGCCTGATGAGTAGCTGAATGTTTCTTTCTTTAAACTCCCAGATGTTCTGACCAGATTCCAGCCTCCAGTCCCTGTTCCCAGCCCTTCACCAGAGCCGTCGGGTAAATTTTCTAATCCTCTCTGGGACATTCCTATTTCCTGCTGAGAAGTAAAAAAACAACAGTGCTTCCCTAAGGGCGGTGTGCCTCAGCCCCACTGCTCACAATCTCCATTTTAGGAAAAATGTTTCCCTGAGCACGAATCCTCTGAAAGGAAAAGGCCTATGAGTCTCCTGAGAAAGAATATGAGACCCCACCGTGAGGATTTGCCGTAGAATTTCGCTGCATTCCTCTGCGGGACTGGGCTGTCTAGGAAGTTCATTTTGATTTAAAAATATATCAGAGTGGAAGTGTGTTTGTGTGAGTAGGCGTGTGAAACAGATTTGAAAAAAAGACAGGCAAAAATAAAGTGGGAAGATAAGGAGAGAGGTCAAAGGCAAATAGTTCTTTCCTTCTAAAAGGATCTCTTCAGAGTGCTTGAATTTTTTATTATGGAAATACTCAAAACACTCAAAACTAGAGAAAATAGTCTAATGAACCACTGGGTACCCCTCATCCCACTTCAACAATTATCAACATTGCCAATCTTTATCACTTATCTGCTCCTCTTTTTTTGCACCAGAGCTGGACCTGGCCAAATCCATGGCCAAAACCAATTTGCCTCTTGTTTTTGTGGAAAAAACACAAAGTTTTACTGGAACACAGCCATGCCCAATGGTTCCTATTGTCTATACCTGGGTTCACATCACACCAGCAGAGGTGAATTGTTGTGACAGAAATCGTGTGACCCAAATGCCTAAAATACTTCTTGTCTGGTCTTTCACAGAAAATATTTACACACACACACAGCCCTGTGCATGTACATGCCTGCTCGGTCGTGTCCCACCATCTGCGGCCCCATGCGCTGAAGCCCACCAGGCTCCTCTGTCCATGGGATTCTCCAGGCAAGAGTACTGGAGTGGGTGGGCATGCCCTTCTCCAGGGGATCTTTCCCACCCAGAGATCAAACCCAGGTCTGTAGCACTGCAGGCAGATTCTTTACTGTCTGAGCCTTCTCTTTCACTCATATGTATTTGTTGAAGAAACCAGACTCTGTCCTACAAAATCCCCACATTTTGGATATAGTTGGGTATATGCTCATTGCACCATTTTACATGATCATAATGCATTATTTTTAATTAGAGTAGGCATTAAAAAAAAAACGGAGTACAGTTGAATTACAATGTTGTGTTAGTGTCAGATATACAGCAAAGTGTTTCAGTTATATATATACATATACACACACACTTTTTCAAGATATTGAATATGGTTCCCTGTGCTATATAGTAAGTCTTATTGTTTATCTGCTTTATATTTAGTAGTGTGTAGTGTGTATCTATTAATCCCAACCTCCTAATTTATCGCTCCTTACCATTTCCCCTTTGATAACCATGTTTGTTTTCTAAGCTCGTGAGTCTATTTTTGTTTCGTAAAGAAGTTCCTTTGCATAATTTTTTTAAGATTCTACCTTTAAGTGATATTGTATGATATTTGTCTTTCTCCGTCTGACTTACTTCGGTATGTTAATAGTATGATAATATCCACATCCATCCATGTTGCTGCAAATGGCATGATTTCATTCTTTTTTTTTATAACTGAGTGATATGACCACAGTGCATTTTTCTGTCAGGCTACATGAGGTGGTGGAGCTTTGGGCTTTCTCCCGGTTTCCAGACCTACCTGGGCAGCGCCGTGTGACCCGCAGCAGTGGCCCCACTGCATTGCGGGTGAGAGCATGCCTCCTTCCTTTGGCGAACTCCCTGTGATCCTGGTGAAGCTGTTGTTTCCGTCCATTTGGGCTGCTGTAACAAAATATCGCAACAAAAATGCGTTTCTCACACCTCTGGAGGCTGGAAGTCCAAGATGAGGCCGCCAGCGTGGCCGTGTTTGGGTGAGAGCCCGCTTCCTGGTTCACGTGTGTTGCCTTCTCGCTGTGCCCTCATTTAGTGGAAGCAGGCAAGGGATCCCAGCGGGATAGTTTTCCTAAGGCACTAATCCCATTTATGAGGGGTCCATAGAGGCACGCCCAAAGGCCCCACTTCCTAATACTGTCATCTTTGGGGGTTAGGATGGCAACATGTGAATTTTGCAGAGACACAAACATTCAGATCACAGCACTGCCTATCATAGCTCCCTGGCTTCCTCTTCATGCCAGCCCAAGAGGTGAGCATGGGACTCCCACCCAGGTGATTAGAGCTCTTCCCTGGGGAGTTATTTTCTTCCACAGCATTGCCAAACTGGCATGATCTCACCTAGAGCTGCCTGTAGCCATGCCTGAAAAGTGAAGTGTTAGTTACTCAGTCATGCCTGACTCTTTTTGACCCCATGGACTGCAGCCCGCTAGGCTCCTCTGGCCATGGAACTCTCCAGGTGAGAATATTGGAGTGAGTAGCTATTCCCCTCTCCAGGGGATCTTCCTGACATGGGGATCGAACCTGGATCTGCTGCATTGCAGGCAGATTCCTCACAGTCTGAGCCCCCAGGGAAGCCTGTAGCCATGCCTTTGTTGTTGTTGTTCAGTCACTCAGTTGCATCTGACCCTTTGCAGTCCCATGGACTGCAGCACACCAGGCTTCACAGTCCTTCACAATCTCCCAGAGCTTGCTCAAACTCATGTCCATTGAGTCAGTGATGCCATCTAACCATCTAATCCTCTGTCGTTCCCTCTTCCTGCCTTCAATCTTTCCCAGCATCAGGGTCTTTTCTAATGAGTCAGCTCTTTGCATCAGGTGGCCAAGTATTGGAGCTTCAGCTTCAACATCAGCATCTGACCTTCCAATGAATAGTCAGGGTTGATCTCCTTTAGGATTGACTTGTTTGATCTCCTTGCAGTCCAAGGGGCTCTAAAGAGTTTTCTCCAACACCACAGCTCAAAAGCATCAATTCTTCAGTGCTCAGCCTTCATTATGGTCTAGCTCTCACATCCATACATGACTACTGGAAAAACCATAGCTTTGACTATATGGACCTTTGTTGGCAAAGTAATATCTCTGCCTTTTAATGTGCTTTCTAGGTTTGTCATAGCTTTTCTTCCAAGGAGAAACTGTCTTTTAATTTCATGGCTGCAGTCACTGTCTGTGGTGATTTCTGAGACCAAGAAAAGAGCCTTCATCAAGAGGCCCTTTAGTTCCTCTTTGCTTTCTGTCATAACAGTGGTGTCATCTGCATATCTGAGATTATTGATATTTCTCCTGGCAATCTTGATTCCAGCTTGTGCTTCATCCAGCCTGGAATTTCACAAGATGTGCTCTGCATATGTTAAATAAGCAGAGTGACAATATACAACCTTGATGTACTCCTTTCCCAATTTGGAACCAGCCCATTGTTCCATGTCCAGTTCTAATTGTTGCTTCTTGACCTGCATTCCTGTTTCTCAGGAGGCAGGTATGGTGGTCTGGTATTCTCATCTCTTTAAGAATTTTCCACAGTTTGTTGTGATGCACACAAAGGCTTTAGTGTAGTCAATGAAGCAGATGTTTTTCTGGACTTCTCTAGCTTTTTCTATGATCCAATGGATGTTGGCAATTTGATCTCTGGATCCTCTGCCTTCCCTAGCACAGCCAAGTAACAAAGTTTAAATCACTAAAGGATGCTGAGGATCCTAATAATAGCTGTCACTTGATTGTGTCCCTCCCCAATGCATGGCACATGGCTGAGACCTAAGGGAACACAGGGTTGTGAGTAGAAATGGAATTATGTCAGTAAAGTCCTCATAAAACTACAGGGCAAGGGCAGAACTCAAAGAGGATAGAAGCATCTTCCTGCTGCTTCATCACAGAGCTTCTTCCAGCTTTGGTCCTGTGAGTTCTTCAGAAACAATACTTTAGGACTTGAGTTTGAGTAGGCTCTGCGACTTGGTGATGGACAGGGAAGCCTAGCATGCTGCAGTCCATGGGATCACAGAGTCAGACAGGATTGAGACTGAACTGAACTGATACAAAATTAAAAGGTTTCTTTTAAAATGCTGTATTGCCATGACAACACCTGGTTCCACCTGAACTTAACTTTTCTCAAAGCTTGAGCTAACCAGTGTGTTTTTCTTATGGAAATATTTTTCTTAAGCTACGTTAATGCTATGTGCTTACCTTAGAATCTGCCTTTCTTCAAGTCGGTTCCAACGAAGACTCAGAACCAATGATGGCTCAACAAACCAGTATGTTTTACTCACGGAAATGTTCTCTTAAGCTATGTTAATGAAACTATGTATCTGCTGGGAAATTTGCCTTTCTTCAAGATTCACGTCAATTGTTTTATGGCCCAGGATGACTCACCCTGTGCCAATGCTATCTCAAAACACACGTTGTGGGTGAAGGGCCTGGTGCAACTCTCAAACTTTAGTACACAAAAGTGCTGAGCGGTCAAGCGTCATCTCTGGCCCTGGATTGAACTCCTCTCCTCTGGAGGCCAGGAATTCCAGCATCGTTCATGTGCTCATAGCAGCAACCTTTTACAAGGAGGTTCATAAACACTTGTGAGAATTATCCTTCTTCTCCCAGTTAACAAACATACTCTTTATTTTTCTAGAGGGGCAGGGGAAAGCTCATTTAGAGAAATGCAGGCCCAGGTCTCAGCAGAAGAGACGAGAGACCAGTGAAATCCCAGTATTGCTCTTGCTGTATCTACTCATGGACTGAGTTGGGAAATGCAGGCACACTTGAGTAACCTTAATAAAGCCGGACCACCTCCCCTCCAGCGCTTTAGTTACCTGTTGCTGCAGAACAAATTACCCCAAATCTTAGAAATTTAAAAATTATAGTAAATGCTTACTATCTCGCACAGGTCAGAAATTTGGGAGTGGTTTAGCTGAATGGTTCTGACTTGGGGATCTCTCATGAGCTTGCAGCGAACTGTTGGCCAAGGTTGGAGGACCCGTTCTTTGATGTGACTGGGGGATGCACTGTAGGAAGAATCACTCTAGTGTTGGTTCTTGGTAGGGATGGGAGGTGGTTCTTACTCACATGGACTTCCCCATAGTAGTGCCTCAGTATCCTCATACCAAGGCAGCTGACTGCCCTGACTGTGAGTGACCCACTCTTTCCTTTCTGTAATAGCCTGTTGTTCTATGTGCTTTGTTGTGTCCCACTCTTTGCAACCCCATGAACTGTAGCCCACCAGGCTCCTTTGTCCATGGGATTCTCAAGGCAAGAATACTGGAGTGGGTTGCCATACTCTTCTCCAGGGGATATTCCCAACCCAGGGATCGAACCCATGTCTCTTAGGTCTGCTACATTGGCAGGCATTCTCTTTTCCACTAGTGCCATATGGGAAGCATGCGCTGTTGTTACAGTTTATCCCTATTCAATGTGGGAGGGAATGACACAAAAGCATGAATATCAGGAGACAAGGCTCACTGGAGGCCTTCATGGAAGCTGCCTAGTGCAGCCAGTCTCAGCATGGTACCATTTTCAAGAGGCACCAGTTTCACATTCAAAAGTGCTGAAAACGTTGAAAAGCAGTCTTTACTGACATTTTAATGAGAGGCAAGGAAGACAGAATTATATTGCCTGGGGCCCATGGAAAGTTCTAAAGTTCCTCTTCACTCACATATTTCTCCAAATTTATCACTCATCACACCAAAATTCTCTTCTCCTAAACACTCAAATCCTCACACCTCTCCCCATCCCCATCTCAACTGTGTAGATTAAGTCAACTTCTCTTAATTCTCAGCTCTCCTCTTTACTCTGAGGCCCCAGGAACCAGGTATCAGCCACAAAGACTTTTGAGTGGGGCACGGAGAGAGGATGAAGAGGGAGGCTGGGAAGAATGATATGTTAACGTTTTGTATCTTTATCACATTTACATCCTAAGTGCCTTTATAGTGCTGAGAACATAGTAGATGCTCAGTATGTTGATGAATTAATGGACGGTGGTGTTTAAAAGTTATAAACAAAAATTATTTTATTTAGTGGTATTCAAGCTAATGCTATATCAACAAATTTCCATATGGAAATTCCATACTATTAGGTTGTTTAGAAATGTTCATGATAAGGGTATAAAATGTTGCTACTTTTCTGTGTATGTATTTTTGGGGTGCTCCCTTGAAAAACCCTGTTGAATCAGAATCTGTGTTTTATTCCTTTTTATGTCCCCCAAACCTGGTAATGCCTGACTTGGGGTAAGCAGCTTTGCCAATTACTTGTTGAATACTTACAATGTATACCAGACATTTATCCAGAACCAATACATGTATCAACTCACTTAATTCTCAGGGTAACTGAGATAGATTATATTATTATCATCCCCATTTTTCAGATGAGGAATATGAAATACAAAGAGATTGGGTAACATGCTGGAGGACAAAAGCAAGAGCTGGGATGTGGACCAGAGCCGGCTTGTTCTAGAGTCTGTGACCATCCTCCCTACCACATCCTCAGGGTTTGCTGAATTGAATTAAAGTTGAGTGAGGAGATTGGTCAGATCTTCCCCAGAAAAATCTATACACCAGACACACCTAGAAAAACACTGAGAAAATTCTAGAAACCGCTAGAGTACTTTAAGGTGATCATGGATGGAAGAGGGGAAGTTGCAATGCCTCTGAGGATGGTTGGTTTAGAGAAAGATGAAATATGTCCAAAAAAAATCAATGAATGCACAGAGGACTTTTAGGGTGGTTAAGATACTCTGCATGATACTATAATGATGGACACAATTCATTATATATTTGTCCAAACCCATGGGATGTGCAACAGCAGTGGAGTTTGGGTACTTACGATGTGTCGATGTGGGTTCATCAATTGTAACAAATACACCACTCTGGAGGGAGATGCGGATAATACAGGAGGCTATGCATTTGTGGGGGCAAGAGGTATATGGGGCATCTCTGTACCTTCCTTTGAATTTGTCTGTGAATCTAAAACTGCCCTTAAAATTAAAATAACATCCTCAGCAGAAAGAAGTCAGTGAATATGAGTAAAGCCAAGCAGCTGGGTTCATTTAACATCAGAACGGAAACCCAGGTGGAGGGGAGCCTTGTGGTCTGTGCCCCTGGCCAGCTGCGATCCAGAGCTGGGCGGGCATTGGGCTGATGCAGTGTCCCTCACAAGCAGTAATAGCTCTGGCCATCACAGAGCTCTGGTTTGTTGAATTCGTGTTCAGTCTCATATGGATATTAATGTTTGAGAAAATTTTTTAAATCACCATAGAAACCAGGAAGCAACGCTCCTATTTGGGGAACCAACTAATGGAATGTTTTATAAAATAAGAAACAAGTTTATGCTTCAGCCGTGGGATTGTGTTCACCCTCTCCCGTGTTACATGGTTCATGTCCGCCTCCTCTGGTGCCACGTAATACTTTTAGCTTTCAGAATTGGAAACCGCATGACTCTTGGAGAAGTTTAAAAAGGATAGGAATGTAAAGTGAAGAGAAGTGAAGTGAAGTGAAGTGAATGCAGTCGCTCAGTCGTGTCCGACACTTTGCGACCCCATGGACTGTAGCCTACCAGGCTCCTCCCTCCACGGGATTCTCCAGGCAAGAGTCCTGGAGTGGGTTGCCATTTTCCTTCTCCAGGGGATCTTCCCCACCCGGGGATTGAACCTGGGTCTCCCACATTCCAGGCAGATGCTTTAACCTCTGAGCCACCAGGGAATGTAAAGATTTCCCAAATAACAGTTTGCACAGCTGAAGCAAAAGGAAGCAGAGTTGTGGAAAAGAGAGGCGGTGTGGCACAGGGCTTCCTAGGTGGAGCTAGTGATAATGAACCTGTCTCTCAGTGCAGGAGACATAAGTGACAGGGGTTGGATCCCTCGGCCAGAAAGATCCCCTGGAGGAGGGTGTGGTCACCCACTCCAGTACTCTTGCCTGGAGAATCCCATGGACAGAGGAGCCTGGCAGGCTACAGTCCATGGGGTCACAAAGAGTCGGACACAGCTGAGCCAGTAAGCATGTCAATTATATCCCAACAAAATTGGAAGAAAAAATATTTTGGAGAAGGAAATGGCAACCCAATCCAGTATTCTGGCCTGGAAGATCCCATGGACAGAGGACCCTAGCGGGCTACAGTCTGTGGGAGTTGCAAAGAGTTGGTCACAACTGAGTGACGAACACTTTCACTTTCACACAAGGCAGACTCAGTTTACTTTTTTTAGCTTTTTTTTTTTAATATGGACCATCTTTAAAATCTTTGTTGAATTTGTTACAATATTGTTTCTGTTTTACGGTTTGGCTTTTTTGGCCACGAGGCATGTGGGATCTTAGCTCTCTGACCAGGGACCAAACATGTACCCCCTGCATAGGAAGGTGAAGTTTAATCACTGGAACACCAGAGAAGTCCCGAGGATCCAGATTTAAGAAAGAATTCCAGACAGGCACGTTTCCATCTACAGATGACACAGTCTGAACAGAAATGAGAGGAGACCTCTCTTCCCTTAGGGCCGCCATTGCTCAAACTGCCTCTGTGACTTTGTTCCCGTCTGTAATACACAGGTCACACTCACTATAACCTGAAGAGCAGGAATTCCTTAACCATGCACAGTGCCCGGCAGTTTAGAGAACACTCTGGAAGGCTGACCCCAGAATGTCAGCTCCGTGGGGGCAAAAGAAAAGCATTCTTCTCTGTTTTGTTCTCCGTTGCATTCCCAGCCCAAGGAACAGTGGGGTCACACAGCAGACACACCATCAACAGTGCCTGGATATGTGACGAGGCGGGGTTTCGGGGCGATCCTGGGAGATATTTTCTCTTCATTTTACGAATGAGAAAACTGAGTCGGCCAGACTGAGTAATTGACCCAATGATCTGGATTAACACAGATTGTTTGGCTCCAAGTCCAGTGCATAAGAAGTACATCAAAATAAAGTATGTTCTTTTTTCTTTTTCTTTTCTTAATTGAAGTATATTTGCTTTACAATGCTGTGTTAGTTTCAGGTGTATAGCAAAGTGATTCAGTTGTATGTATATATCTTTTTTCCAGTTCTTTTCCCTTACAAGTTATTATAAAACTCTGAGTATAGCTCCCTGTACCAAATGGTAGGTCCTTGTTGGTTACCTATCTTATATATAGTAGTCTGTGTCTGTTCATCTCAAACGACTAATTTATCCCTCCCCACAGCTTCCCCTTTTGGTAACCATAAGGTTTTTATTTTCTGTGTCTGTAGGTCTATTTCTGTTTCGTATGCAAGTTCATCTGTATCATTTATTTTAAGATTCCACATATAAGTGATATTATGTGATATTTGTCTTTCTCTGTCTAGCTCACTTCACTTAGTATGCTAATCTCTAGATCCATCCATGTTGCTGCAAATGGCATTATTTTGTTCTTTTTATGGCTGAGTAGTATTCCATTTGGAGAAGGCAATGGCACCCCACTCCAGTACTCTTGCCTGGAAAATCCCATGGATGGAGGAGCCTGGTAGGCTGCAGTCCATGGGGTGGCTAAGAGTCGGACACGACTGAAGCGACTTAGCAGTAGCAGTAGCAGCAACCGTATTCTGTTGCGTGTTTGTGTGTATACATTCTTTATCCATTCATCAGTTGATGGACGCTTTGGTTGCTTCCGTGTCTTGGTTTTTGTAAACAGTGCTGCCATAAACATTGAGGTGCCTGCACCTTTTCAAATTATGGTTTTCTGCAAAGCATATATATTTAAACACCCATGAAGGTACATGAAGCAAATACTCTGAGCCCTTTGGATGATGATTACTCTCCTCCCTCGCTCTTGCTATTTTCTTTTCCCCTCTTATATCAGCTTCATTCTTGTTCTTACCCAGAATGTAGCTTTTGACTCTTTCGGCTGTGTGAGAATACCCTGCGGGGCCTTACCCTCTTCTCCAAAGGGCTTTTGGGGAATTCCTTCCCAACCATTCAGGTTCCCTCCCTAGGAGGGGTGGGGTCCTGGCCAACACAACCTGTTCTCTCCTAATAACTTCAAAGTGATTCTATTGCTTCCCTCATAGACCAGGTCCGGCCTCTGTCGGTTGGCCCATTGGTCAAAGTACATTGAAGTGTTCATTGGGGGGGACAGAATTCCAGGCTCTTGCAGTCTTTCTTCTCATACGGACTCCAAGTCCTTGGTTCAAAGTCCCCCTGTGTTTATCAGTAACAGGAAAAACTGATGTTATGCACCTCCTAATCCAATGCCCTGAAAAGAGCACAGCAATATTTCAGTGGCATTCCTGCCTCAAATATATAAATCATGAGGAAGCATCAGACAAACTCAAATTGAGGAACATGCCATAGTGGGCCTGGCCTGTGCTCTTCAAAATATCAAGGTCGTGAAAGGTGAGGAAAGCCTGAGGAACTGTCCTAGATTGAAAAAGGCTCAAGGGACATGGCAAGTGAATGCAACTGTGATCCAGCTTTGAATGCTGGGCCTGTAATCAGCGTAACTGAGACAAGCAGTGAAATCTGAATGAGCCCGTGGATTAGACGGTATCCTTGAATCTGTGTCAATTTCCTGATTGTCATGGTTGTACTGTGGTTATGTTGCAGCATGTCCTTGAACTTGGGAAACACACACTCAAGTAATTAAGTGGGGAACAGTCGCTCTGCCTTTAAAAGCAGGATAACAGCAAAAGTGGGTGGGAAGATGGGCTTTAAAATTCAACACACCTGACTTCCTTTGCAAACCAAGTTTCAGTTTCTCCTTCTGTGAAGTATAGCTAACACTCTACTTACGTCATTGAATTTTAAGAATTCAGCGAGGCACTTCCCAGTAGTCCAGTGGTTAAGAATCCTTGCAATGCAAGGAGCCCGGGGTCTATCCCTGGTCGGGGAACTAAGGGCCCCCATGCCTCAGTGAAGTGAAGTGAAAGTGTCGCATCTTAGTTGTGCCTGACTCTTTGGAACCCCATGGACTATAGCCCGCGAGGCTCCACTGTCTTTGGAAATCTCCAGGCAAGAATACCAGAATGGGTAGCCACTCCCTTCTCCAAGGGGTCTTCTGACCCAGGGATGGAACTTGGGTCTCCTGCATTGCAGGCAGATTCTTTACCATCTGAGTCACCAGAGAAATTCAGGTAGGGCCAAAAATTAAAAGAAAAAAAAGACAATGTTGGTAAAGAGCTTACCCTGGTACCTGGCACATGGCAAGCCTTCCACAACCTCTAGCTACCTTTATTGCCTGAACATGTTTCAAAGGGATGAAGAACTGTCATTGTACAAACATTAGCTTTCCAGCTTTGTGGCTGGGTCCCTCCCGGTTTCCCTCCTGGCTGCTCTGCTTTGAGACCTTGTCACCATCATCATAGGCATTGTCTTTGGAATCAGCCACTAGTTAGAATTATTTTCTTTGGCCTGAATTCAGATCCCCAGGCTAAAGCATTGAAGTCTGAAGCAAAGCCCCGGGATGGAGCTCTTACTTCACAATCCAGGTTTCCTGTCCCTTGCTGGGGCAAGCATCTATCTTTTCCTGAACAGCCTGGGGCTTGATTGAATTTCCTCTAGATGTCCAGAGGGCTCCACTCTGAATCCAGAGGTGGCCCATCTAAGTCTCCTCATTTCAGAAGTTCTGGAAGGCAGCCAGGGATTCCTGGCCAGTGGCTTATCCTAAAGGTTGGCCATCAGTGTCTCAAATGTAGGAAGGTGGGGATTGAAGGTACATGTAGGAGGCCAGACCCTAAGGGTCAGGTGTGTAGCCACTGGGAGGGGAAGTGGCATCTCTCTAAGCTGGACATTGGAGGCTGTGGTTTGGGATCTACTCTGGCTCATCACTTAAAACACCCGTTCAGGAAGTCACCAAGGGTGGGGGTGTCTGTAGATTAGGGAGGGTATATTTAGTTTTCACAGATTTGAGAGCAAAGCCTTCCTTGCAGTTTTAATCTTCACCTTCTTTAGAGACCGTATCCATCTTGGTCTTTCAAGCACTGAATCATTTAGATTAAAATTTTGAACTAAGTCTTGAAGAAAAATTATTTATTATCTCAAGATTTCTATTGGTTAGGAATTCAGATCAAACACAGTGAGAATGACTATTCTCTGCCCTGTGATATCTAGGGCTTCAGATGGCAGATGTTGATGAAGGCTAGGGGTTGAAATCATTTAAATGTGTCTTCACTCATGTGTCTGGTGACTGATACTGGCTTTCAATTGGGAATCTCACTGACGCTGTTGGTGGGAACATCCACATGTGGCTTCCACACGTGGTCTGGGCTTCCTCACAACAAGGCAGCTTCTTTCCAAAAGCAAGTAGCCAGAGAAACAGGGAGAGCAAGGTGAAGGCTGCATTGCCTTTTATGACCTGGTATGTCAGAGTAATTGAGGTAGAGAAGACACTAGAAGATATCTATGTCTCTCTCTCTCTCTCTCTCACTCTCTCTCTCTCTCTATATATATATATACGCATATACATACAGCTGACCCTTGAGCAATATGGATTTGAACTGCATGGGTCCAGGGATTTATAAGAGGATATTTTTTCAAGAGTAAATACTCTTGAATAGTACAGATAGTACTATACTATCCTCAGTTAATTGAATCCTTAGGTGTGGAACTGTGGATACAGAGGAACTACAGATTTCCAGCTGTGTAGAGGATCATCACCCCTAATCCCTGCAGTGTTCAAGGGTGTGTATACACACACACAGTTAGGAATAGGTTCATGTGATTATGGAGGCTGCAAGTCCAAATCTACAAAGCGGGCCAGTATTCTGGAGATCCAGAGAGGGGTGCCAATGTTGCAGTTCAAGGCCAAAAGTGGTCTGCCACGGAATTTCGTCTTGTTGGAAGAGGTCAGTCTTTGGTTCTATTCGAGCCTTCAGCTGATTGAATGAGGCTCAGCCGCATCATGGAGGGCAATCTGCTTTACTCAAAGCCTGCAGACTTAAATGTTAATCTCATCCCCCAAAAATCCTCAAAGAAGCATCCAGAATAGTGTTTGACCAAATATCTGGGCACTGTGGCCCAGCCCAGTTGACACATAAAACTAACCATTACACCTAGTTTCAGAACTCACACAGTGTACTTCCACCACATTCTACTGGTCAAGGCTGTTATAAAAGTTTAGCCAAATACAAGCGAAGAGATCACAGAATGCCCCCTGCTGTGAATTCAATAGAGTAATATAAATACCATGTTGTAAGAAGCATATGCTTATGGCGTGGGGTATGTGTTGGTGTGGCATCTTTGGAAAATATGATGTAACAAATGTCCAACTGTGACATAAGGGAAAAGGAAACCAATTTATAATCAACTATTATGTCTTTCAAAATGTAAATTCTCCAGTGTGGCTGCTCTCACAGTTACGGTAGAGAAGTCAGATTCCTGCATCTGTTCACAGCATCACTTTGAATGTGAGCCGCACAGGTGCAGACTACTACAGGTGTGTCCCAAGGGCAACTCAAAAAACATGAGTGGAGATGCTGTGGGTGGTGTGATTTTCCAAAGTGGTGAACGCTCTAAAACTCTATACAAGACAAAGTGCAATTTTTCCTGTTTACATGGTAGTTGTATTCCTGGGATGGGGTGGAGGGTGGTGGGATTTGGGGGAAATCTGAGCATATAAAAGTTTGCAAAATCACATTGTGTTGACGTGTAAAGTGGAGTTATTAATAGGTTTCAAAGCTCAAAGCCTAGCGAAATAGATTGTTAATCTATAAATAAGCTGTTTTACCAATAGAAATGTCTCAGGGAACATGCCAATGTCATGGGAGATATAAGGCAATTCCTACAGAACTTTCCAACCATCACAGGAGGACTCCTGGCCTCTGTGATCTCTCCCTACTAAAACCTAGTAGTGGGGACTTCCCTCATGAGCCAGTGGCTAAAACTCTGTGCTCCCAATATAGGGAGCCTGGGTTTGATCCCTGGTCAAGGAACTAGATTCCACATGCCGCAACAAAAAACGTGCCACAACTCAGACCTAGTATAGCTAGATAAGTAAATGAAAATAAACAAATATTTTTAAAAATTCAATAGTGCCCTCTCCAGCATTGAGACCACCAAAACCAGCACCTACGCTTTTCCAAAACTCCTCGTGGAGGACATCAGTAACCCTATTGAGAAGCAGTTCTGTAGAGGAAGTGCATACCTGCTAAGTCATTTCAGTCGTGTCCAACTTTTTGCAACCCCATGGACTGTAGACTTCCAGGCTCCTCTGTCCATGGAATTCTCCAGGCAAGAATACTGGAGGGATGAAAGAGAAACCTTAGACTTTACTGGGACTATTCAATAAAAACCATGCCATTCTCCAGGGGATCTTCTGACCCAGGGATCAAACCAGCATCTCTTAAGTCTCCTGCATTGGCAGGTGGGTTCTTTACCACTAGTGCCACCTGGGAAGCCCCAGATAAAGGAAAGGAACAGAGAAATTCCAAAGATTCCTGTGGAGGAAGTCTGGGGAGTATAGATATGAACCAGTTCAGTTCAGTTCAGTCCAGTTCAGTCATGTTCGACTCTTTGTGACCCCATGGACTGCAGCAACCAGGCCTCCCTGTCCATCACCAACTCACGGAGTTTACTCAAACTCATGTCCATTGAGTCACTGATACCATCCAACCATCTCACCCTCTGTCATCCCCTTCTTCTCCTACCTTCAATCTTCCCCAGCATCAGGGTCTTTTCAAATGAGTCAGCTCTTCACATCAGGTGGCCAAAGTACTGGAGTTTCAGCTTCAACATCAGTCCTTCCAGTGAATACTCAGGACTGATTTCCTTTAGGATGGACTGGTTGGATCTCCTTGCAGTCCAAGAGACGCTCAAGAGTCTTCTCTAACACCACAGTTCAAAAACATCAATTCTTCTGCACTCAGCTTTCTTTATAGTTCAACTCTCACATCCATACATGATTACTGGAAAAACCATAGCCTTGGCTAGATGGACCTTTGTTGGCAAAGTAATGTCTCTGCTTTTTTTTTGGTTTTTTTTTGTCTCTGCTTTTTAATATGCTGTCTAGGTTGGTCATAACTTTCCTGCCAAGGAATAAGCATCTTTTAACTTCAAGGCTGCAGTCACCATCTGCAGTGATTTTGGAGCCCCAAAAAATAAAGTCTGTCACTGTTTCCCCATTTATTTACCATGAAGTGATGGGACCAAATGCCATGATCTTCGTTTTCTGAATGTTGAGCTTTAAGCCAACTTTTTCACTCTCCTCTTGCACTTTCATCAAGAGGCTCTTTAGTTCTTCTTCACTTTCTGCCATAAGGGTGGTGTCATCTGCATATCTGAGATTATTGATATATCTCCTGGCAATCTTGATTCCAGCTTGTGCTTCCTCCGGCCCAGCGTTTCTCATGATGTACTCTGCATATAGGTTAAATAAACAGGGTGCCAATATACAGCCTTGACATACCCCTTTTCCTATTTAGAACCAGTCTGTTGTTCTATGTCCAGTTCTAACTGTTGCTTCCTGACCTGCATACAGATTTCTCAAGAGGCAGGTCAGGTGGTCTGGTATTCCCCATCTCTTTCAGAATTTTCCAGTTTCTTGTGATCCATACAGTCAAAGGCTTTGGGATAGTCAATAAAGCAGAAATAGATGTTTTTCAGGAACTCTCTTGCTTTTCCAATGATCCAGTGGATGTTGCCAATTTGATCTCTGGTTCCTCTGCCATTTCTAAAACAAGCTTGGACATCTGGAAGTTCACAGTTCACGTATTGTTGAAGCCTGACTTGGAGAATTTTGAGCATTACTTTGCTAGCGTGTGAGATGAGTGCAATTGTGCGGTAGTTTGAGCATTCTTTGGCATTGCCTTTCTTAGGGATTGGGATGAAAACTGACCTTTTCCAGTCCTGTGGCCACTGCAGAGTTTTCCAAATTTACTGACATATTGAGTGCAGCACTTTCACAGCATCACCTTTTAGGATTTGAAATAGCTCAACTGGTATTCCATCACCTCCACTAGTTTTGTTCATAGTGATGCTTTCCAAGGCCCACTTGACTTCACATTCCAGGATGTCTGACTCTAGGTGAGTGATTACACCTTCGTGATTATCTGCATCTTGAAAATCTTTTTTGTACTGTTCTTCTGTGTAGTCTTGACACCTCTTCTTAATATCTTCTGCTTCTGTGAGGTCCATACCATTTCTATCCTTTATTGAGCCCATCTTTGCATGAAATGTGTCCCTGGTATCTCTAATTTTCTTAAAGAGATCACTAGTCTTTCCCATTCTATTGATGTCCTCTATTTCTTTGCACTGAGGGCTGGCTTTATTTGTTGGGACTCTAAAATCATTGCAGATGGTGATTACAGCCATGAAATTAAAAGACGCTCACTCCTTGAAAGGAAAGTTATAACCAACCTAGACAGCATATTAAAGAGCAGAGACATTACTTTGTCAACAAAGGTCCGTCTAGTCAAGGCTATGGTTTTTCACATGTATGGATGTGAGAGTTGGACTATAAAGAAAGCTGAGCGCAGAAGAATTGATGCTTTTGAACTGTGGTGTTGGAGAAGACTCTTGAGAGTCCCTTGGACTGCAAGAAGATCCAACCAGTCCATCCTAAAGGAAATCAGTCCTGAGTGTTCATTGGAAGGACTGATGTTGAAGCTGAAACTCCAATACTTTGGCCTCCTGATGTGAAGAGCTGACTCATTTGAAAAGACCCTGATGCTGGGAAAGATTGAAGGTGGGAGAAGAAGAGGATGACAGAAGATGAGATGGTTGGATGGCATCACTGACTCAATGGACATGAGTTTGGGTAGGCTCCAGGAGTTGGTGATGGACAGGGAGGCCTGGTTGCTGCAGTTCATGGGGTTGCAAAGAGTCGGACACAACTGAGCGACTAAACTGAACTGAACTGAACTGATCGCTGAGAAAGGCTTTCTTATCTTTCCTCACTATTCTTTGGAACTCTGCATTCAAATGGCTATACCTTTCCTTTTCTCCTTTGCTTTTCACTTCTCTTCTTTTCACAGCTATTTGTAAGGCCTCCTCAGACAACCATTTTGCTTTTTGCATTTCTTTTTCTTGGGGATGGTCTTGATCCCTGTCTCCTGTACAATGTCACAAACCTCCATCCATAGTTCATCAGGCACTCTGTCTGATAACAGGAATGAACCAACCAGTGACAAAATGGAGGATGGAAAGCAAAAAGTCTCATACCACATCTGATAGGTAAGACCTATGCATGTGTGGATGGGTGGAGGGATCCCAACCTATCCCAGAGACCCTGGTAGAGGCCCCACCCTGCTCCTCCAACGACCACCACCAGCCAGGATCAGCCAGAAGAGAGCTCTTTTGCATATATTCAGTGTCATCTGCATCAAGGGACCCTAAGCTTATGGGATGTTGCCCACACTTGGAGTGAAGCGAGGGAAAAAGGAACTGAATAGCCAGCAGTGTTCTCTTTCTGATCATTGCACCCTGATAGTTTGATATCTCCTTGTTTAGGTATGAAAGAGAAACCTCAGACCTTACTGGGGCTATTCGATTAAAATTAGAAACTTCAAGGTGTCTCCATTTTTTAAAAAAACAAAGCATCATTCAGGAACCTCTATGTTATACCTAGCATATCTTTCAAATTTCTACCACTGGGCCTTTGCACCTGTCATCTGCTGTGTTGGAAAGTCATCTCCCCTGCTGGGTGCCTGTGTAAAGCCTATTTGTTTATCCTCAGTCTCACTTCCTTTGTGAAGTCTGGGGTTCCCAACACAACCCAACGAGACCTCTCTTCCTCCCCCACATAACTCTTTCTCTTATGGATCCATCAGCCTCACGGGACTCACATATGCGGTGTATATCTTTCATCAGGCTCTTCCCTCTCACTGGACACTTTCTTAAGGACAGGACTGAGGCCAACACCCCTGTTTCTCTGTATCTCCCTAGAGCACCTAACCCAGTGCCTTGACCACAGTACACATATTTTACATTCATTCAGCAGGAACGAAACTTCATAAAATTCTGCCACTTGAAATACGGCAACATTCATCTCTTGAGGTCAAACTAAACTTTCACATTCCTGGAAATTAATTGCTGACATTTCCAGAGCTTCCCTTCTTCCTGTGAGAGGCTGAATTTGAACTACTACTTTAAACAATAGGTGGTTGATTTTGTAAGTGGCTGTTGGGAAGGGCCTCAGGAAGGGAAAGCTGCAAAGGTCTGAGTCAGGAAGGCAGGGGCAAGTGAAGGGAGAAAATTCTCCTGGGCCTTAAAGAGGAGGAGGATGGCAGCCTGAGAGTTTATTCATTGTTATCCTCAAACGTTATTGGCCTGTTCCCTTGTCACATTTCCATGGCTAAATATTTCCATAAATCACTTCAGACCTTCCACAGGGGCGGGTGGAGCGTCTCTGCCCCCGAATGGTGAGAGATTTCAAAACCCCACTTAATTACAGAACTTCTTCATTTCAATTTCCCGTTAATTAGGAGGTTTTTCTGGTATCACAGGTCCTAAATTTGTTGTTTCAAGAGTGCCTGTGTTCTTGTCCTATGACCTTGGTTCAATCCTCAGGTCAGGCCTCCCTGTATTATAGTCTCATAGTGGCATGAACTCCCCTTCATGGAATTTGTACAAGTGATCTTTTTTTTTAGTGCTGTTTTTTATCATTATTTTTAATAATCTGTTTAATGTCTCCTTCTGCCGAGTTGCATGCCCCAGAGGGCAAGTAGCCAGGCCTGCCAGGTCCACCACTGTGCTCTTGGTTCCTGGCGCAGAGGGTACGGGAGCTGGTTAACATGCATTGAGTGAGAGAAGAGTCTGGTACTTCCTCAGGAAGTTAAACAAAGTCACCATAGTGTGCGCAATTCTGCTCTTAGGTATTTACCCAAGAGAACTGAAAACATGTGTCCACACAGAAACTTGTACGCAAATGTTCATAGCAGCAATATTCATAATAACCAAAAAGCAGAAATACCTAAATGTCCATCAGCTCATGCATGCATGAATAGAATGCGGTCTATCCATACAGTGGAATATTATTCAACCATAAAAAGTAATGACGTACTGTTACAACCTTGAAAACATTATGCTAAGTGAAATAAGCCAGAGACAAAAGGCTGCATATTATATGAATCCACTTAAGCGTCCAGCATAGACAAATCCATAAAAAACCCAGTGGTTGTTAGGGGTTAGTGGTGGGGAGGGGATAATAAAAAAAAGAAAAAATCTCTTCACATGAGATTTCTTTGTTATGATTAAAATCCTTTGGAATTAGAGAGATGTAATAGTTGCACAATACAGGAAATATACTAAAAAACACTGAACTGTAAACTTTAAGGTGATGGTATTTATAGTATATGAATTGTACCCCAACTTTTAAAAATTCTACCTTAAAATATACATATTTTTTTCCTTTTGGGGGGGCATGCTAAACTTTTGTGTCCTTAGTTCCCTGACCAGGGATCGAGTCTGGGTTTCCTGTATTGGAAGCGTAGGAGTCCTAACCACTGGGCCACCAGGGAATTCCTGATACATACATTTATTGAGTGAACAGTTCATCCCTGAAACAGAAACTGCGGGGTCTCTGGATCAACGCTCAGATTTTTGAGGTTTTAGTGCTAGCTGTGTTTCCTAAGAAGAGCTGGTCTCACCGTGCACCAGCCCCAAGCATGCTGTATCCTGCGTCGGACATAGACTGGCGATCCGATTCTTACATGATAGTATACATGTTACACGGTGATGACCCAGAGAGTTGTTATGGGGAGGGAGGTGGGAGGGGGGTTCATGTTTGGGAACGCATGTACACCCGTGGTGGATTCATGTCAATGTATGGCAAAACCAATACAGTATTGTAAAATAAAATAAAGTAAAAATGAAAGAAAAAAAAAATTAAAAAAAAAAAAAAAGAAGAAGAGCTGGTCTCTACAGGGTGAGATGTCGGCAGCCTGTGTGGGAAAACGGCGTGGCTGCAGTTTATCTGCGACGGTACATTGGCTGCCAGCAGCCCCGCTGGACACAGTCCATCACTGACATTTTTATTAACTTCAAGAGAGGAAGTCCCAGAGGGAGGCTTCTACCCTTTTTTCTTGAAACTGATTTCTGAGGTGTGTCCCATTAACAAAAACATCCCAGACTTCAAGGCCAGGTATCACAGCTTCATCTTAGGGGGACCAGGAGCAGGTGGCAAGTACTCCAGTGAGAATTTGGATGTGTTTTATTGCAGGCTTTGGGGATTTACATAAAAGGTAAAGAAAACCTCACGTTGGTGCTACATGAGGCCATGATTTAGAGCTGGCAGGAATACAGAGAAATGTGCTATGTCTGTAGTTCAAACCCTGGTGGAGTGGGTGTAGGGAGGGAGCCAGACATTCCGTGTGTGAATATGCTCAGAGGCCCTTCAGTCTGGTTGAACAAGGGGAATTTTCAGGGCTTGTTCTTGCAGATGGATTTCCTCTAAATGAGGAGACGGATCCTTTACCAGATTATCTCCTCTTACAGAGAAGCAAGAAAGTCTTGGGAAAAATCAATGTGAAAAAGGGAAAAACCATTTTTGCAGGAATTCTTTGCTCTCAACAGCAGGTCTTGGCCAGGGCCACTTAGAGGTTGAGAGTAACCTGCAGTTAGGTGCATTTTTTAAGGTTCCTAGTAGCAGACTCATTGGCAAAGACCCTGATGTTGGGAAAGATTGAGGACAGGAGGAGAAGGGGATGACAGGGGATGAGATGGTTGGATGACATCACTGACTCAATGGACATGAGTTTGAGCAAACTCCCTGGAGGTAGTGAAGGACAGGGAAGCCTAGTGTGCTGCAGTCCATGGGGTGGCAAAGAGTCAGACACAACTTAGTGACTGAACAACAACAAATATTAAAATGTGAAGAAATGTCCCCACTCAAAAGGTTGCTGGGAACTGTGCTATATTTTAAAAGTTTATATTTGACATTAATACTTTTGCCACAGAAACACAGAGTGAAGGTAATTATGCTTTTGCACTATAACGCCCTGATTTATTTTAAATCTATGACATGAAGTGCTCTACAGGCAGCGATGGAACTTGGACTTAGAGATCTACCCCAAACATCAACGTCTCTCAATCCTGTCATCTAGAGATGACGTCCAAAGCCAGAGTAGGGGGCCCTTCGTGAATCATGTGACCAGAGCCCAGTGCTTTCTATACCTGACCAACATCTCTATATAGGCTCCTTGGGCCCCACCACCTGCAGGTCACTTGGGTTGGAGTGAGATGCTGCCGACTCAAAAGCTGTATTTGTGCTGAAGCCAGTTCTTATGAAGACCTTTTGCTTCAATCAATAAGCAATTTGTTCTTGAGACTTTAGTCCTCTTTCTGGTCAATTCCACATGCCTGTTTGCTAGATGTTTTTGTGGATTTTATTTTTGTTTTAGTCAAAAGCAGTAGCTTGTTTCTAGGGCAAAGGCAGTAATTACTCATTTTCCAACTGCGAACAACCAAGTGTCAGGCAAGGTCACACTTCAGCCCTCCCAGCTCTTGCTTGCTGAACCGGCTCCTGTGAAGGACGCCTTCGAGGCCTCGGCCTACTGTAGACCCTCATGTATCACTTTTCCCAAAGCCCCAACCCCAGATGGCCATGCCAGCCAGTGACTTGAGGGTGGCACTATGAGTCCACGGACCCATGGGGACCCACCTGGAGGAATCTGGGAAAGGGAGTTTAGCTTCATTAGAACATCTTTAAGCCTTCCCTGATGGTCCAGTGGTTAGGAATCTGCCCTGCAATGCAGGGGACACCAGTTCAACTTCCGGTTGGGGAAGATCCCATGGGCCATGGAGCAACTAAGCCCACGTGCCGTAACTACTTGAGCTTACGCTCTGGAACCCAGGAGACGCAACTGCTGAGACCCTGTTCCACAAAAACGGAGCCACGTGCCGCAACTACTGAAGTCTGCATGCCTGGAGCCCATGCTCTGAAACAAGAGAAGCCACTGCGACGGGAGGCCTGTGCACCGCAGCTAGAGAAACTATGTCGACCCAGCGCAGCCAAAATGAATAAACCGTTTAAAAAAGAAAAGAACATCTTTAAACAAGAGTGCAGGGTGTGGAATTTCCTGGCAGTCTAGTGGTTAGGACTTGGTGCTTTCACTGCTGGGGCCCGGGTTTGATCCCTGGTCAGGGAGCTAAGATCCTGCAAGCTGTGCAGCCAAAAAGGAAAAAGAAAAAAAGAAAAGAGGGGACAAAGAGCATTTTGGATCATTGTAGAGGACAAGCTCAAGGAGTCGCTTGGATACTAAATTTCTGTGTGAGGTATCAGTTGTGAACTACCTTGCCATTCCCAATTGTAGCAGTCGGGGCACATTCCAGAATACCTATCATGTACCAGGTATGAACCAAACATTTGTCATGGCATCTTCTCACTTCATCTTCCCCACAACCCAATGGTATAGGTACTATTCTCATGCCCATTTTACAGAAGAGGAAACCAAGGGTAGAATGGCTGAGCAACTTGCCCCAAATCACACAACTATTGAGCAGCAACAGCCAGGATCTGAAGACTGGTCTATCTAACTCCAGAGGTCATGATCTCAGAAACTCTATTTCTCGGTTTCTAGAGCACTTTCCTTTTCTAAACCAACTTCATGTTCAGGGCCTTTTTGTGAACAGAAAGTCAACGGTCCACCCCACAGGGCAGTGAAAAAGAGGCTCCTACAGTGTGGCTGTGAATGCAAATAACAAAGACATGAAAAGCTCTGAACCTCAGGAGGAGACAGACCACAGAAGAGTTTTGAACAGGGAGGCAGGAGGAGGTGTCTGCGCCCTGCTGAGCCCAGCCTCCTAAGCAGGTCACTCAAGGTTTCCCTGGAGCTTCTCAACTGGGACTGAAAGAGACTCAGGAATCTTGGGGCAGGAGGGAATCTTGGCCATTCACCTTCTCTTGTTGCTGAAAGGGAAACAGGTCTGGGAGATTAGGTAGAGAACAATTTTACTGTCTGCAAGCACAATCTGGGACTCCTGGCTCCCACACCATTTAGAACATGAGGCATTTTCTCAATTAGGAAGCCCAGAACCTGAGAGGTGATGCAATTGACCATGGGAACAATCTCAGGTAGCCTCAGCCTGCAGCGGCTTGAAGCAGGATTTGTTTTCCTGGCCAAAGATTGAAGTCAGGCAGTAGCAGGGAGAGCGCTGAATCCTGGTCACTAGACCACCAGGGACAGTGGCTAGTGGCAAGGCCCTAGCCTACCAGCGGTGTAGAAGTGAATTTCCACATAGAGATGGAAAGCAGTGAAACAAGTGAAGTGTCTATTGGGAGGAAAAGAGTATGTGTGGATAGACACATGGGTGGGCTCAGAGAGAGTCACGCCCTCCTGGTAGTTTGAATCACTTACATGAGGCATTTCTGCTGGGTTTCCTTTGACCAATCATCTTGCTTTGCCTGATTCTGAATCCGTATTTGGTTTACCTCAGAGTCCTTCCATGTGTGTGAGCTCATCTCTTAGTGAAGATGGATTCCAGTGAAGAGGTCTGTGGGTATCTGACATCACTTGGTATGAAGTGACACCCCCTCTCTTTTGACCTCCAAGTAGCCTTTCTGCACGTATGTAGTTGGGAAGCTCTCCTTAACTTCAAGAATGCGGAATATATATTGTCTTTTATCTCTTATCTGGGCAGGGTTCAGCCTCCTCCATCTGCTTTTATGAGTTTCTGCTTTTATGGAGTTTCTGTTCACAGTGGAGAATCTGTTCAGCCTGGGGCCCCTTTAGCTCCTCCTTCAGGAAGACACCCAGCCTTGAGTCCCTTGGGGTCTGCCAGCTGCTAAAGTGACAGCGGACTGTGAATGGAAGGTGACCTTCAAACCCTTTTAGGATGAATGAATCATGTGCATTTTTGTAAATATGTGAATTATCTGGGCATATGTCAAAAATGACTCCAATCTGACTGCAGGTCTTGCCCTTGATACACTGTTCTCACTGCTGATCCAGGAAGTCCCCAACCCATTACCACCCACTTTTCATGGACTAAATGGTGTTCGTTTTTGAGATTTATTTTCTGCAGGTCTGGACTTGTCTGGATCTGAGCACACTTTTTTCCCCATACCTTCTTGCCTTTAATGTAGGCTGTGTCCTCTAGGCGGCAGAAAGGAGCCATTTGTTTTACAAGGGCTGAGCCTCGAGATGTCCCAGAACTTTAAGGAGAAAAGAAATACCTGAAGATCTTGCACATACTTTTCCCACTGATTGAAATGTGATCTAGAATCCTCTAAAAGAGAGGATATTGATAGGAACTCAGGCTCTGAATTCAAATAGCCTCAGATTTGATGGATCTAATGTGCAGCACGGAGACTATAGTTCACAGTTATTGTTTAGCCCCTGAGTCTTGTCCAACTCTTTTTTTTTTTAAGGATAAAGAGTATTGGCTATTTTTTTTTCTTTATTCAATTTATTTTAATTGGAGGCTAATTACTTTACAATATTGTGGTGGTTTTTGCCATATTCACATGAATCAGCCATGGGTGTACATGTGTTCCCCATCTGACCCTCGTCTCACCTTCCCACCCATCCCATCCCTCAGGGTCATCCCCGTGCACCAGCCCGGAGCGCCCTGTCTCATACACCGAACCTGGACTGGGGATCTATTTCACATATGGTAATATACATGTTTCAATGCTATTCTCTCAAATCATCCCACTCTTGCCCTCTCCCACAGAGTCCAAAAGTCTGTTCTTTACATCTGTGTCTCTTTTGCTGTCTTGCATATAGGGTCATCGTTACCATCTTTCTAAACTCCATATATATGCGTTGATATACTGTATTGGTGTTTTTCTTTCTGACTTACTTCACTCTGTATAATAGGCTCTGGTTTCATCCACCTCATTAGAACTGATTCAAATGCATTCTTTTTAATAGCTGAGTAATATTCCATTGTGTATATGTACCACAGCTTTCTTATCCATTCGTTTGCTGATAGACATCTATGTTGCTTCCATGTCCTGGCTATTGTAACAGTGCTGTGATGAACATTGGAGTACGTGTGTCTCTTTCAATTCTGGTTTCCTCTGTGTGTGTGTCCAGCAGTGGGATTGCTACCAGGCCATATGGCAGCTCTGTTTCCAGTTTTTTAAGGCGTCTCCGCACTGTTCTCCATAGTGGCTGTACTAGTTTGCATTCCCACCAATAGTGTAAGAGGGTTCCTTTTTCTCCACACCCCCTCCAGGACTTATTGTTGGTAGACTTTTTGATAGCAGCCATTCTGACCAGCATGAGATGGTACCTCATTGTGGTTCTTGTCCAACTCTTTTGTGACCCTGTGGACTGTAGCCCGCTGGGCTCCTCTGTCCATGGGATTTCCCAGGCAAGAATACTGGAGTAGGTTGCCATTCCCTTTTCCAGGGCATCTTCCTGACCCAGGGATCCATCCCAGGTCTCTTGCTTGGCAGGTGGATTCTTTACTACTGAGCCACCTGAAAGTATAGTTCTCGATACTATACCATATATTTTAAATTTGCCCAAAAATAGACCTTAAATACTCTCAACACACACACACACACACACACACACACACACACACACACACGTGGTAACCATGTGAGTTCATGGATGCATTAACTAACCTTATTATGGTAATTATTTCACAATATATACAAATATCTAGATCATTGTATACTCTATATTTTCACAGTGTTATCTGTCAATTATATCTCAATGAAGCATTAAAAAAAAAGAAAAGAAAGAAAAAGAAATCAAAATCCCCCAAAACAGAAAAGCCTACATTCACCCTCAGCCATCTACTGTCTTTATGACCATAGCAGGCTATTTAAGTTCATCAAGCCTCAGTTTCCTATTTTGTAAAATAGGAATAGTAATAATACCTGCTTAACAGGATTGTTGTGAGCTTTATATGGCAATTGCTAAAAAAAGTTTGCTTTCATTATTACCTTAACTGTTACTGCTGCTCTATAAATAGCAATGAATTTTAAGTCTGAAGGGAAGGTGAAGCCACTTTCTTCAATATTGGCTAAAGCTCTCTAAGGAGGCATTCAGCCCATTCTTTTCCAGGCTCTGTCCTAGGATGACATTTCACATCCTGGAAACCAATAATATGAACAACACAGAGGCCACACTGGACACAAGGAAACATGTTGGCTTCCTCAATAAAATCAAACCCACTTCCTCCAAGGTCAACCCCAGCTGCGCGGATGCTGTGTGCATGGGAAAGGTGACTGGATCATTCGTTTCTGTCCCCAAGATTCACCTTCCCTTGGAGATTTCTCCCTAATCTCACTGGTGTCACCACGGGCAAGGAAAGCTGCACCTCTCCCCGACCCGCATGAGAATCTTGCTTCTGCCACCCACCTCAGTGGGTCTGGGTTTGCTTTCATTGAGGGTGTCAGTAAGCTTCCTTACCCTGAGACTTGGGGGTTTTCTGCTTTTTAGCTTCATCCTGAGATTTTAGGATGTTTAGTACCTAAGTGGAAATAATCATCACTGTAGCAGATACCATTTTATGTGCCAAGTGCCTATGGATTCCCTCATTCCATTTCTGCTGCAATCCAGTGGGCTAATTCCTATGACCACCTCATTTTACAGATGGAGAAACTGAGGCATTAGGTGACTTCCTCAAAGCCTCTTTTTTAATTGGAGTGTAGTTGATTTACAATGTTGTGTTAGGTTCAAGTATATAGCAAAGTTATTCAGTTTTATATATATATATTTTTCAGATTCTTTTCCATTATAGGTTATTATAAGATATTGAATATAGTCCCCTATGCTGTACAGCAGGTTGTTTTTATATATATATATACATAGTAGTGTATAATTTTTAATCCAAAGCTACTAATTTCTCTCTCTCCCAATACTTTGCTCTTTGGTACTATAACTTTTTCTATGTCTTTCTATTTGTTTTGTAAATAAATCCATTTGTATCATTTTTTTTAAATTCCACATGTAAGTGATACCGTGTGATATTTGTCTTTCTCTGTCTGACTTATTTCACTTAGTATAGTAATCTCTGCATCCATCCATATTGCTGCAAATGGCTTTATTTCATTCTTTTCATGGCTGAGTAATACTCTATTGCATATGGTGGTGATGGTGGTTTCGTCACTAAGTGGGGTCTGACTTGTGCGACCCCATGAACTGTAGCCCACTAGGCTCCTCTGTCCATTGGATTCTCCAGGCAAGAATACTGGAGTGGGTTGCCATTTCCTTATCCAGGGGATCTTCCTGACACAGGGAGCGAACCCACGTCTCCTTCATTGCAGGCAGATTCTTTACCCACTGAGCTACGAGGGAAGCCCTTCTATTGCATATATATATGCATATATGTGTATATACACACCACATTTTTGTCCATTCATCTCTCAATGGCATTTAAGTTGCCTCCATGTCTTGGTTACTGTAAATAGTGCTGCTATGAACATGGCATGTATCTTTTTGAATTAGAATTTTCTCTGGATGTATGCCCAGGGGTGGGATTGCTGGATTACATGGTGACTCTATTTTTAGTTGTTTAAGGAACCTCCATACTGCTTTCCATAGTGGCTGCACCAATTTACATCACCACCAACAATGCAGGAGGGTTCTTTTTTCTACACACCTTCTCTAGTATTTATTATTTGTAGAGTTTTTGATGATGGCCTTTCTGACTGGTGTGAGGTGATAGCTCATTGTAGTTTTGATTTGCAATGCTCCAATAATTAGCTATGTTGAGCATCTTTTCATGTGTCTGTTGCCCATTTGTATGTCTTCTTTGGAGAGTTGTCTATTTAGGTCTCCTGTCCACCCCAAAGCCTCTTGGGTAGTCTGACTGCAGAGCTGAATTCCAAGTCACTTGATCATGAATTGAATAAACACAGACACTGCATCCCTACCCCTCCTACACTCGAAGCACTGATAAAACCTAAGGTCTTTGGTGATACTGATACCAGTTTCATCAAAAAGTCGAGTGCAGCCTGTGCTCCCTTTGGCTGGCCCCTGAGTCAGATCCAGGCATCAATGACACCAGGGAAATGCTATCCTGCAGGGAGATACCCAGCATCCAACAGCTGGGCTCTTTCCCATATGCTTGTCCTAACCCGCTCCCAACAGCAAGTTCCCTCCCTGCTTGAGACCCCGAGAGACACTCAGTTGCATGACCCTTTGCAACGACACACAGAGGGTGAAGAAGATGGGTGTGGCTTCTCTGAGGCGCAGTCAGCTCACAAAGGTCTGACACAGGCAGGAAGAGAAACACCTCGGAGGTCCTCCCTTGTCAGAAACTGAGCCCTGGGGCAGGAGCACAAATGCTGTTCCCTCCTGTCTTAGCCTTTTCACCTTCTTGTTTCTTTACCACTGCGAAGGCAACACTCAACAGGCCTGTCAAGACACCATCCCTGCCCTGGAGATTCAGAATCTGTCACCATCGCTCTGAGGTGAGAAGGAAATTGCAGTGCTGAGGTTTCTTGCTTCTTCCTCACTGAGACAGACAAACCCAACTGTCAACAAACCCCAAACCAACCAACCAACCAAGTGATGCTGGGAGGTTGCTGGGCAGCAGGCTGCATCTCTGGCAGACAAGGTCATGAAATGGCCTGGGCGCAAAGACCAAGGTCACGAAAGAGGATGAAAAGAAGAGGAAAAGCTTGTGAAGTGGGGGTGCTTGGACTGAAAAGGGAGCGAGGCCAGTGTGCGTAGGTTCCCCAGGTACCCAGTGAGGGAGGGCCAGCCAGTGAAGAGGAGAGGAGCGTGGTGGGTGGGGAGGGATCTGAAAAGAGGGCAAAAGGGAAGAGCTTGAAAAGAAAAGCAACCGTGCCAGAGAACCAACAGGATTAGAACATTAAATATCCAGACCCGCAGACAGAGCTGTACTGTATATAAGTTGTGCCTCATGGATCTGACTTAAAAACAAGCTGGGAAAGGTGTCAGCAATTACATACTGCAGCTCAGCTATGTTAAAAAAAAAAAAAAAAGAGGATAATTTAGGCTTTTATTTCTTAGAACCAACATAAGCTTCTTCACAAATTCTTATTCCCATTAATCTTAGGTGGGAGAATTTAAACTTGCCAGCTAAAGGAAAACTAATCTCTTTCACTTTAAAATCATTTTATTAGATAAGTTCAGCTGCTTTTGGATAAACATTCAGTTCAGTCCCTGCCTGGACTATTGCTGGCTCTCCAGGTGTCCCCTTCTTGCCCCTTCCCCCTTCTGTCCCCATGCTGTATATAACTCTGGGACAATGGACAGGGTGGCTGGTCTGGATCCTGAACCTCGAGTCGTCCTCTGGTCCTCAGTGACGTCTATGGAGATGCCCTTCACCCACCAGGTCTGCAGGCATCCATGACTGAGGGCCCGGCTGGTAGGGCCTGCTGGTTTACCCGGCTCCTCGGTCCTGTCTGCTGGTTCTGTGCATAGACACCTGCACCTGTTTCATGTAGCTGTTTGTTTTCCACTTTGGAAGACATGTCCACAAGATCTCAGTTTTCAAAGCAACTCAGCATTCCCTAGCAGCCTTGGACATGTCTGGGTTTCTCCCAGGCCATACTCCAAATAGTCAAAGCTATGGGTTTTCCAGTAGTCACATATGGATGTGAAAGCTGGACTATAAAGAAGACTGAGCGCCAAAGAACTGATTCTTTCGAACTGTGGTGCTGGAGAAGACTCTTGAGAGTCCCTTGGACAGCAACGAAATCAAACCAGTCAATACAAAGACAGTCAACCCTGAATATTCATTGGAAGGACTAACATTGAAGCTGAGGCTCCAGTACTTTGTGTGTGTGTGTGTTAGTTGCTCAGTTGTGTCCATCTCTTTGCGACCCCATGGTCTGTCCATGGAATTCTCTAGTCAAGACTAGTGGAGTGGGTTGCCATTCCCTTCTCTAGGAGATCCTTGCAACACAGGGATCAAACCGGGGTCCCCTGCATTGAAGGTAGATTCTTTACCATCTAAGCTACCAGGGTAGCTCAGTACTGTGGCCACCTGATGCAAAGAGCTGACTCATTGGAAAAGACCTTAATGTTGGGAAAGATTGAGGGCAGGAGGAGAAGCGGGTGACAGAGGATGAGATGGTTGAATATCACTGACTCAATAGACGTGAGT
Organism: Capricornis sumatraensis; assembly: GCF_032405125.1. Taxonomy (NCBI): domain Eukaryota; kingdom Metazoa; phylum Chordata; class Mammalia; order Artiodactyla; family Bovidae; genus Capricornis; species Capricornis sumatraensis. The sequence continues at coordinate 26,135,641 of NC_091070.1, read as the reverse complement.
TTGAGCAAACCCTGGGAAATGGTGAAGGACAGGGAAGCCTGGCATGCTGCAGTTTTTGGAGTCACAGAGTCAGACATGACTTAGCAATTGGACAACAAGAAGGCAGAGGGAATGGGGACATCTCCAGTCCCTCTCCCAGACTAAACATACGGTGCAGTCATCTCTGCTTTCCTGAGCTGCCTCAGGTGGGTGTGGGGACACGCCGTGTGGGCGGCCCCCCCAGGGCTCCAGTGGAGGAGCAGGGCATGCATATTGTGTGTTTCTGGTCTGCTCTCAACCTCTCTGGAGGTTCTCTACTATCCTCCACGCTGGCAGCAAGGTTTGACATGGGTGGAAGAGCACCAGCTTCTGGCCTCCCACCCCTCCCGCTCCCCCTCCAAGCAGCACAGGACTTTGCACTTCCTCTTTCTGATTCTCAGGGACTTCCCGTTTTGTCGTTTGTTCCTTCTTCCCTGCCCCATGGGTTTTGTTCGAGACAATATCCACCTTTCTCTTTCCCTAGGCAATGAGCCCCATGGTACAGTGAGAGAGTGTCGCTCACTGCTCAGGAAAGTGTTTCAAAACACTACCTCCCTTACTGTAGAACTTTAGGAACAAGGAGTCATTTCGAAGGAAGTGTTGTTTGTTTGCTTGCTTGCTTGTTTGTTTTGGCCCTGATGCTCGGCTTGCAGGATCTTAGTTTCCTGACCAGGGATTGAACTGATAGCAGTGTCAGTGTGAAGTTCTAACCACTGGACTGCCAGGGAATTCCCATCAAGGGAGTGTTTTTGCCGGCATACTAATAAGGGTCAGTGTTTTAACTGATACAAGTTTTTTTTTTAATGAAATTCTCATCCACTCAGATAAACAACAACCACTTCATTTACTCTCCCAAAGTCATCTCCTCAGTTCTCCCGCAAGCCTGCTCTTCCGTTTCCTTTTTTTTTTCCTCTGATGTATCATGCACTCTCTCTATTTATTTATTTATGCGGCTGTGTTGGGTCTTAGTTGTAGCACACAGGGTCTTCATGGCGTCATGCAGGACCTTTGGTTGTGGCATATGGACTCGGTGGTTGTGGCATATGGACTCGTTAGTTGTGGCACACGGGCTCTCTAGTTGTGGCATGCAAACTCCAGGGAACACAGGCTCAGTATTTGGCACCCAGGCTTAGTCACTCTGAGGCACGTGGGATCTTAGTTCCCTGATCAGAAATTGAACCCACGTCCCTTGCATTGTAAGTCGGATTCTTTAACCACCGGGCCACAGGAAAAGTCCCCCTCCTCTGTGTCTCTAATCTACCTGGACACCCAAGTCAGAGGTTAAGAAGCCTCCTAGACTGCTTGTTTCATATTCAGTCTATCTGAACCTTCTTCCTCCTTCACCTGCAAGAATGGCTGTCTCTCTCCTCTCTCTCATCCCCATCACGACTGCCTACATTCAGGCCCTTTTGGTTCTCACCTGGATTGTTGGAAGGATTACAATCAACCTTTCTACACCCAGACTTGCTTACTTGCTTTCATCCTTCTTGCCGCTGATGTGAACTTTCCCAGTATATATCACACCGTGTCATGTCTCCACCTAAGACTGTAGTTTCCCGTGCCTATATCACATGGCACTTGCCCATCTCTCAAGACTCGTGTCCTTCTGCTATGTACACAACCTCTAGTCCAGCCAAACAGCTTGCAGTGGACTGGCAATGCTGTGCTGGGCAGCTGTGTGACTTTGCACATGCTGTTTCTCTGGCTGGAATGTTCCTTCCCACCATCTTATCATGCAACATTCAGCTCAGAGATGTCCTTCTCCTGGAAGCCTTTTTGGTCCTCCAAGCAAGAACTCTATGCTTTTTCTTTTTTAAAAACTTTTTATTTTGTACTGGGGGTATAGCCAATTAACAATGTTGTGATAGTTTCAGGTAAACAGAGAAGGGATTCAGCCATACATGTACATGTGTCCGTTCTCCTCCAAACTCCTCTCCCATCCAAGTTACCACATAGCATTGAGCAAAGTTCCATGTGCTGTACTGTAGGTCCTTGTTGGTTAACCATTTGAAATATAGCAGTGTGTACATGTCCATCCCAAACTCCCTAGCGATCCCTTCCCCTCATCCTTCCCCCAGCAATCATAAATTGATTCTCTGTGGGTCTCTCTCTGTTTTGTAAGTAAAAGAACTCTATGCTTTCAAGCGTCATGGTACCAACTTGCCTCTCTTAGGACACTTGCCACACAGAATTTATATCGTAGCACTGGGCTGTGGGCTCCTTGAGGCCAGTGATCAGTTACAGTAATCTTGGTGTCTCCAGCAGGTAGCACGGGTGTCTGTCTCAAGCTAATTGAGTGAATGGATAACACTGAGCATCAGCTCTGGATTGGGAAGAGACCTTGAAGGTCACTAGTTTCAGTGTTTGCATTTTCCAGATGCTTCTCTGAGAGGTTAAGTCAACAGGTTGACCTCACGCAGATAATTGATAACAGAACCAGACCTGGTCTTTGAATCTGAGAACAGAGCATTTTCTCACTATTCTAGACACAGCAGAGGGGTAGAGGCTGAGGGGCAGGCTGTGGGTTGGGGTTGGTGAGAAGACAATAGAAGCAAAAATTTAATTCAGGGCTTGGTATAACTTACTCTCAAGCAGGAAACGGGTCAATCCCACAAAGGGTTTTTGTAAAACCCATGCTACTCTCACCTGTGCAACTGGAGAGAGTACACGACGTCAGCGTGAGCAGCTGGCACCTGAGGTTACAATAACAATGCTGCGGAAGAAATTTAAATCAAAGCCTCACTTGCTTGCTACTGATTTGTTTGAGGTTCAGTCAGTTTATCTAGCCCAATTATACGACCATCACAATTTTTTTAAATTTATTTCTTTAAAAACAGAGTCTATGTTTAAAAAAACCCATCCATGGGCTTCCCAGGTGGTTCAATGGTAAGGAATCCGCTTGCCAATGAAGGAGACGAGGGTTCGATCCCTGATCCAGGAAGATCCTGCATGCCTCCAAGCAACTAAGCCCGTGCACCCCAACTATTGAGCCTGTGCTCCTCAATAAGAGAAACTACAACAATAAGAAGCCTGCGCACCGCAAATAGGGAGTAGCCAAGTCTCCCCACAACTAGAGGAAAGCATGAGCGGCAGCAAAGACCCAGCACAGTCAATCAATCAATAAAGAAATTTTTAAAAGGATTACTGGCAACCCTTAACAGAACTTAGTAACATTTACTTAAAAAAAAAGGAAGAAGAAAAAAAGGAAAAACCCAGCCATATAACCTTCACCTTGTTCCTCCCGGAGACAGTGGGGGAGATGGAGGGTGGGCTTTCCCAACCCAGATGGAAGCGGGAATTCGAGGCTTATTTAGGGCATGACTGAGGACAAGACACTTCACTGTTCTGCGCCTCAGCTTGTATGCTTGTGGGAAATAGAGGTCATGCGAGTTCTCCCCCATGGTTGCTGTGGGAATGAAAAAAAGGCGCTAGGGCAGCAGCCAGCAGAGTGGGTGAAGCCTGGCCCTGGAGCCAGGGCACCAGGGTCGGAACTCTGGCTCCACCCTGGCAAGGTGTGTGACCTCAGACAGGTGGCTGCCCTCTCTGTGACTCAGTGTCCTCTTTGGGGGGGTCGTTAGGACCCATGTGGTGCTCGACGGAGGCTGGCACATAGTGCACACCAGGTAAGTGTAAGCTGGTGGAAATGCTGGGCCTAGTGCCAGGTAGTACAGGGGAGCCCTTTCCTTCTTCCGCAGCCAGGGGGAGCCCCATCTGTGTATCCATTTGGGGGTGTCCAGCCCTTGGTTGTGGTCTGCAGCTCCACCTGTATCAATCGTGATAAATCTGGAGGAGCCAAGCCCTCCCTTTTCTCTGTTGAACCAGTGACAGGTAACTCTCTCTCTTGATCACTGGAGTCACCACGCGTTGACCCCTGGCCCAAATACCTGGAGCCTCTCTCTCCTACCCCTACCCCAGGAGGTGCAAGCCCCTTCTTGGGCAAGGCCTCTGCTCCCAGGTCAGGGCAGCGTGGTCTGCTGCCCAGCCTGACACAGGGCGCTTTGTTCAGTTCTGCAACCTGGGCCCCAGCTCTCAAAACCTCCCCAAGACCTGTTTGGACCTGTCGTCTCTTGGGTTTATTAGTCTCAGCTCACTTGCTAGACTCTCAACTCCACATGCCAACCCGGTCACCTTTCCTATGCGGACACACCCCGGGGCCCTCAGAGGAACACTCAGGGCCAGCCCCAAGTCGCAGCTCTGGAGCTGGTGGAGGCAGGTGAGGAAGGGCAAGGGCTAGAACCTGAATTCAGAAGAGAAGAAGCCTGAATCCTGCTGCTGGTGCGAAAGTGAAAACAAAGACAGCAAAGCTTCTGTGTCTCCTTAGAAATCCCTGTGCCCTGTGAGAGTTCTAGGCCCAGGTCCCAGAAAAGGAAGAGAACTCTCAGAACTCGCAGGACTCTTCTGGGCCCACTCTTGACCTGGTTGAAGCAGGAAGCCTCATTATGGCACCCCAGCAGAGGTCCTTCAGGCTCTGCGTGAACGTGTCCTGAGAGCTCACTCCCTTTCCACCTGCACATGCCACGGCTCAGCCTGCCTCTGGCTGGAAACCTGGCTTCTGGAATTCTGACCCAGGGCTCCCAGTCCCTTTTCTGTGTGATGGTTGATTTGAGCAATTATTCTATCCACTCCATCCCCCAGCTTCTCCAGGCTTAGCACGTCCATGGTTCCTCACATAACATGATGTCCAGACCCCTCCCCATCCTGCCTGGGGTCACTGGACTTCTCTCATGCCCACAGAAAGGCATCGTAATCACAACAAGGAATGAATCCCTGATAGTCCAGTGGTTAAGAATCTGCCTACCAATCCAGGGGACACGGGTTCAGTCCCGGCTGGGGAAGATTCTGCATACTATGAGACAGCTAAGCCTGTGTACCACAACTACTAAAGCCCGTGCTCCACAAGAGAAGCCACCCAATGAGAAACTCTAGCACTGAAATGAAGAGTAGTTCCCACTCACCACAACTAAGGAAAGTCCGAGGGCTGCAAACTGAAGGCCCAGCACAGCCACAAATAATAATAATAATAAAATAATAACAGGGAAGCCAGCAAGTATTCTGGGTCCTACTGTGTGGCAGGAATGGTGCAGGTGAGGAGCACAGGAGTATCACAGCTGGCCTCTGGCCTCAGGGAACTAACCATAGATGTGAGAAGGAGATAACTTCTGTTCAAGTTTGCAGACCAGTGGAGGTTACCTGCCACATGTCTACAGATGAAACGTTTAACAGTTGAGGGGGTTAGCTAAAAGATACAGTTTTTTTCCAAGGTAATGAGAAGGTCTAAAAATGATGGTGATGAAGGTTGCACACATCTGTGAAGATGCTAAAAACCATCGAATTGTTCACTTTCACTGACTGATTGGCATGGTAGGCGAATTGTTGCTCTTGTTGCGTTGTTTAGTCACTAAGTTATGTTTGACTCTGCAACCCCATGACTGTAGCCCACCAGGCTCCTCTGTCCACGGGATTTCCCAGGCAAGAATACTGGAGTGGGTTGCCATTTCCTTCTCCAGGGGATCTTCCCAATCCGGGGATCTAACCCTTATCTGCATTGGCAGGCAGATTCTTTACCGTTGAGCCACCAGGGAAGTCTTGGTATGGAAATTTCATCTTAATAAAGTCAAGATTTTAAAAGTTTAACAGTTAAATAAAATGTGTTCTATCTTTCTACCTGGAAAAGTATTCCTTCAGAAGGACCAGACCCAGAAGGCCAGATTTGTGGCTAGCGTTCCTGGCATCCTCGGATTCTGCGTGGGAATGTGGCTGCCCAGGGAGAGCCGGTCAGCCCCTAAACATCTCCCTCCTTCTTCCCACCCCTCCCTCCCACCCCAGCTCTTCCTGCACCTTGAGAGGCTTCGTGAGCATGCAGGGGACTCTTCAGCTCACAGGTTCCAGTTCCATAGCCCCTGTCAGCTACCTTTACTGCTAGTGAGGTGCACACTGGTGATGGGGTCTGCTCTAGGAAGGCCAGACCCAGGAAGACGCCATCATAGGCCCAGGTTGACTAGTAGCCTTTTTTTTTTTTTCCCGAATTTTTATAGGAGTAGAGTTGATTTGCAGTGTTGTGTTTTTATTTTCAGGTGCACAGCAAAGTGAATCAGCTCTACATATACATACACCTACTCTGTTTTAGATTCTTTTCCCATACAACCATTACATTACAGAGTATTGAGTAATACCATGCTATACAATGCTGCTGCCGCTGCTAAGTCACTTCAGTCATGTCCGACTCTGTGCGACCCCATAGATGGCAGCCCACCAGGCTCCCCTGTCCCTGGGATTCTCCAGGCAAGAACACTGGAATGGGTTGCCATTTCCTTCTCCAATGCATGAAAGTGAAAAATGATAGTGAAGTCACTCAGTCATGTCCGACTCTTAGCGACCCCATGGGCTGCAGCCTACCAGGCTCCTCTGTCCATGGGATTTTCCAAGCAAGACTGGAGTGGGTTGCCATTGCCTTCTCCGGTGCTATACAATAGGTCCTTATTATTAATAGTTATCTATTGTAGTGTGGGCCTAGAGATTGTCTTACCAGGTAAAGTAAGTCAAACAGACCCCATGGACTATAGCCCACCAAGCTCCTCTGTCCAAGGGATTTCCCAGGCAAGAATACTGGAATGGGTTCCCATTTTCTTCTCCAGGGGATCGTCCTGATCCAGGGATCGAATTGGCATATGCTGCACTGCAGGTGAATTCTTAACCGACTGAGCCACCAGGCAAGTCCATCACTTATCTGTGGGATTTTAAAAAGGGCTGCAGGGCTTCCCTGGTGGCTCAGTGGCAAAGAATCCACCTGCCAATGCAGGAGACATGGGTTTGATCCCTGGTATGGGAGGATCCCACGTGCGGTGTAACAACAAAGCCCAGGTGCCACAACTATGGTGCCTCTACTCTAGAGTCCGGGAACCACAACTACTGAAGTCTGAAGCCCTAGAGCCCGTGCTCAGCAACAAGAGAAGCCACTGCAATGAGAGGCCCGAGCACTGCAACTAGAGGAAAGCCTGCACAGCAACAAAGACCCCGTACAGCCAAAAAAACAGTGAATAAATAAATAAATCATTTTTGAAGTGGTTTCATATTAATATAAGTAAATAAAAATTTCTAAAAGTTTAAAATGGTGCAAATGAACTCATTTGCAGAACAGAAAAAGATGTAGAAAACAAACGTATGGTCACCGGAAGGGAAAGGGGAACGGGAGGGGAAGGGGTAAATTGGGGCAGGGGGCCTTTGGACCGGGGGATTCCAGAGCCTGGTCTGGAGCAGTGCTACACCACTGAACGTTCTTCCGTGTTGGAAATGCTCTATATCTGTACTGTGCCATCTCTAGCCTCGGGTGGCAATTGAGCATTTTAAATGTGGCTAGTGCACACAAGGAATGGAATTTCTTAACTGAAACATTGTCATTCAGGAACTTTTAAGTTGCCACGTGTGGTTTCTGGCTACCATAGGCCTAGAAAGCAGGGCGAGGGGGACTCTGAATGGACACGTCCTGCTGACTCCATCCTATAGGGGCGGTTGGGTGGGGGTGGGGGGTGGGAGGGCTAGGCAGGGGCTGGAGGAGCACCAGAATAGGGCTTTGAGGTCTCAGGAAGATACTGGAGATGAGATTTGTTCTCAGAAGGAAACAGCCATATAAGGCTGCTTATCCCTGGCCAGTGAGCTGTCAAGATCTGAGGAGAGGGGCAGAGGGCTGTGTGCTGGGGGAGGGGAGAGACTCGAGGGCACCCCCAGACAAGTCCTTCTGAGATTTTTGCAGGGACCTGTTTCACATGAGAGGCCTCCTTTGGTAGCTGAAGCCTGCTAGGACTGTGGGTACTGGCAGACGGAGAAGATTGTTATTTTTTTCTTCCAAGGCCATGTGAACGGGGCAGGCCGTGTGCATAGTTTCCATGGCATAATCTGACTAGAAAGCCCTGTGTGTCTGTGGGGGAGGGATGCAGAGGGGCCCTCGGCCCAGCCTCAGTCAGAACTGGGCACCAGCCCAGGAGACGCATTCCCTCCCGATTTCTGCAGGGTCCTGAACAGAGAGGCGGGGAGGGCCGCGCCAGGCTGGCCTGAACCTTTGGAAGCTTGCTTGGCTGCTGACTGGGGTGAGGAGATTGGCTCTTCCTGATGCCTGGATGTGCGACAGAGGAAAGACACTGTCCGGAGAACTAGGCCAGGTGGAGGCTCAGGCAGAGCACAGGAGATGGATTCTCAGGGAGGCAAAGCCCAGGAGAAGTGAAGGAGGGTCTCTGCACTTCCCTGCCTTCTCCCACCTGCAGACCAGAAGCTGCTGGCAGGCTGGCTGGGGCCCAGCCCTGCGGAGGAAGCAAGCAGGATTATTTGCCCAGTGTGAGTCCAGGAAGGTTCCCTGAACACTTCTGCTCGCTGCCGGAGAAAGGATGTCTGTAAAGAAAAAAGGCCACCCTCCCAGCCCTCGAAAACTGGAGATGCAGAGATGTCAGGGTTGCAGAGCAAAGGCTAGCATTAACTAAGTATCTCTGTACTGGGTATGGGGCTCTGTGCTAAGCATTCTGAACTTCTGATCTCATTTGGAACAATATAGATTAATAAAATCATTATAAGGGACTTTTTTGGCAGTCCAGTGTTTAAGAAGCTGGGCTTCATTTGACAGAAAACAAAATTCTGTAAAGCAATGATCCTTCAATTAAAAAATGAATTAATTTTAAAAAAAAGAAGAAGAAGCTGGGCTTCCACTGCATGGGGCATGGGTTTGATCCCTGATTGGGGAACTAAGATCCCACGTGCTGGCGGCCAAAAAATAGAAACAAACAAACAAATCATTATAATAGCTAATATTTCTTGAGTGCCTACGAACGGACCAGACATCAATCCATTTAATCCTTATGACTCCCTTGTCTTTAGAGGGAAGGAAACTATTTCTCATTTACAGTTTTACCCCAAGTTGCTCAGTCAGAAAATGTTCCAATTGAAATTTGATCCCAGACGCTGACCTCACACTCCTGCTCTTAAACCACTGATTTTCCTGACAGCTGTTCTGGGTGTAACGTAGATTTCTTGAGGCTCTAGCCCAGGGTCTTCAAAATGATCCCTCAGCTCCAAATTACCCAGCTTTTCCCAAAGCTCCTGTTTTCCTCCTCTCTCCTGGCTCCTTGGAGTCTGGAAATCTGGCATCTCAAAGGCTCCCTGTTCTTGGATAGCGGCTGTCCCTTCACTTGCTCTGGGTTTGTTGTGACGTGCAGGCCGGCTGCCCCGGGCCACGGAGGTTGCCCAAGACAATCCTGCCTTTCTGAGGGGCTTGCTGGCCTCGGGTCTCAGCCACAGCCCTCACACACAATGCCCTCTGTCTCCACCAGGGCAGAAAGGAGTATTATTGCAGTCGGGTGACTCGGGCTCCACTGGGGTGATGTTTGTGGTCTGAGCCTCCCCAACCCGGCACCTCCCCACTGGCCAGAGGCAGGCCCAGGGCACTCGGGCCTGGGAGTCCCTTCCTCTTAAGGCCCCAGCCTTGGCTCCCAGGTCAGACTTACCTCTCCCCTTCCATCCCCTCTTGCTGATCCTCCCCCAGACTCACGTCTCACACTCCCGAGTCTGTGATGCTCTAATTTCAGTTATTTCTGGGAAAGTACACAGCATTGTGCCTGGTACAACAGGCCCCCACAAATGGGACTTTCTCTTCTGCTTTCTGGCTTCTCATGCTTGGATGCCAGGCATGTTGGAGATTATTTTGTTATCAGGAATTTTGAAAGAGACCCTAGAAACAAGTGTGGTTTTTTTTTTTTTTTTTGGTCAGTGAGCATTTTATTTTTTTTAATTTTTATTTTTACTTTATTTTACTTTACAATACTGTATTGGTTTTGCCATACATTGACATGAATTTAATAGCAATAGCAGCCACGGTTTTCTAAGCCATTGGCCATATGCCCGGCATGGGGCCAAACCCATACCCTCAGGACAGTCCTGGGAGCCTGTGCTCTATTTATTTATTTATTTTTGGCTCTGCTGGGTCTTCAACCCATGCAGTGGGGTTGCTGCATCCAGGCTTTCTCTAGTGGTGGCCAGCAGGGGCTACTCTTTGTTTCTGGTGCTCGGGCTTCTCATTGGGATGGTTTCTCTTGTTGGGTAGGAGCACAGATTCTAGATGCAAGGGCTTCAGTAGTTGCCACGCACAGGATTAGTTGCTCCAAGGCATGTGGAATCTTCCCGAAACAGGGATCAAACCTGTGTCCTGCATCAGCATACTTGCATGCTCAGTTGTTAAGTAGCATCCAACTCTTTGGGACCCAATGAACTGGGATTTTCCAGGCAAGAATACTACAGCGGGTTGCCATTTCCTCCTCCAGGGGATCTTCCAGACTCAGGAACTGAACCTGGATCACCGGCATTAGCAGCGGATTCTTTACCACTGAGTTAAGTAAGTGGATTCTTATCCACTGAACCGTGGGGGAAGTCCAAGGCTGTGCTCTTTTCTAGTCCCATGTGAAGGATAAGAAGAGGATGCTCAGAGGCTTGAAGTGACTTGCCTGAGGCGGCAAAACTAGTAAGTGGTGCCCCTGGGAGTGGAGCTCAGCTCTGACTTCAAGCACGAGCGATTGACCATTGTCACTGCACCTGGATTCGTCTCCCAGGGGTCCAAAACCTAGGTGGCCTAGAACAACAGTCACGTATTGTCACAGGTGTGGAGCCTAGGAGTCCGAGGTCAAGGCCCTGAGAGGGCGGTTCCTTCTGAGGGGCGTGCGCAGGCTCTGCTCCTGCCTCTGCCCCAGTTCTGGGGGGCTTGCTGGCAATTCCGGGTGCTCCCTGGTCTCTCCCCAATGCCTACATTCATCTTCACCTGGTGTCCTCTGTGTGCGTGTCCGTCATTTTCTCTTGTTGTTAGGAAACCAGTTGTGTTAGACTAGAGCCCACCCTGATGTTCTCATTTTTATTTGAATATCTGCAAAAACCTTATTTCCAAATAAAGTTGCATTCACAGGTACTATGGACTGGGACCTCAAAATCTTTTTCAGGGGACACAATTCAACACATGACAATGCCTTTCCCTGCTCACTATCCTGGTAGCTCAGGCCTTCTCTCTCTATTTATTTATTTCTCCATTTTTAAAAAAGATAGGTATTTATTTGTTTGACTTTGCTGGGTCTTAGCTGTGGCATGCGGGATCTAGTTCCCGGACCGGGGATCGAACCCAGGCCCCCTGTATTGGGAGCGCAGAGTCTTAGCCACTGGACACTAGGGACGACCAGCAGGCTTTCTTAAGTGGACGTGATGTTTCCCTCAGTTCTAAGGGCAAGACAATCTTCATTCCATGACCTCTTTCACTGGCTCACATAGTGTGTACACACACACACACACACACACACACACACACACACACACGGAAATTCAGTCATGTTGACTGAAAAGAAAATGCACACTTAGAAGTTGAGAATTGTATATGTATATATATATATTTTTTTTTCAGTTGACAGAACAGAGGCTGAACTGCCACATTAACCACGCTAACCCCTGGACTCTGTGGAGAGATGGCCACATCCAGCCAGGATGAGGTGTGGAGGGCGCCAGGGCCACATCTACGTGGACAGGAGACCGCCTGCGGTGCAGACGCTTGACCCTCTGAGCCCAGCCGAGCTGCTCTGAAAACATCCCCTCCCCCACTCTCTACCCCCTGGACTCAGGCCTCCTTCCCTCCACCTCCAGGCTCGCAGGAGCAGAGTGTGTCATCTCTGAGCTCCAGCGTGTGGCCCGGCAGTGTTGTTTAGAGAGCACTGAGGGCAGAGGGAGGCAGCCTCCAGCTTGTGAGCCGCCATATGTGGATCCTTCCACCTGCACCTCCAGCTACATACAGGTTTCCTTACCTGGTTAATTATCACTTCCGCTGGGTCTCAGGTGGTAAGCCTCCCTCATCAGATATAGATGGGGCCTGGGGAGGCTCCATCCTGGGGTAGGAATGGTGCTTCCTGGGCCCTTGACCTGAGGCGTGCGGGCCCTGCAGACATCTGGCCCCAAGCACCCAGGGGCTCGCCTAGCACAGAGGCCTTGCCCCACCTTCCCCCAAGCTCCACCTGTGCCTGCCCCAGCCTCCACTCCCTGCTCCTCCTCCCATTCCCCATGGAGGTTCCTGCTCTACTTTCTGTCTCCCATGTCCCTCACTCATCTCCATGACTGGTTTCCTTCTGCCAGGCCGCAGTGCACACACTCATACATGCTTTACACAGTTATACGTGCTCACGCCCACCCTCACAAGCCCACACACGTTCACATGCACCCAGAAACACTTACACACCTGCACACACCCTCTCACAAGGCTCACACGCTCACACATGTGCACACATTCTCATCTGCCCAGACACACACAGCTGTACCTTCTCTCACACACTCATACACTCACATACACACGTGCCTTAGACTCGCTCCCAGAACCTCTCTGCTAAGAGCTCTGCTGTGTCCTGGGCACGGGCTTCCTTGAATTGGCTCCTTAGTGGCTGCTTATAAACGGGTCTCCTGGGTGTGAGGCACCCATTGATCTTACTGGGAGAAAGAAAACTGAGGCAGAAAGAGAGGTTCAGCCCTCAGATCAAACCTAGAAGTCCGCTTGACTTCCAGGTTGGATCCCAGCTACACCACTCTGTAGCTATATGGACTGAGGCACATGCCTTGTTTTTCTGAGTCTCAATCTTTTTATTTGGGAAATGGGAATAATGTTCGCCATTTTACAGAGCTGTGCTCGAACTAAAAAATGAATTTGAAAGATATAGCCTGGCATAAAAGAAGCATTTGTTGTTATTTATTTCAAAATTCAATTGTATTTATATTTAAAAGATAAGTCACATAATTCAAAATTCAAAAGGCAGGAATGGGTATAAAGCGAAGTCCCCTTCTCATCCTGTCCCCAAAGCACCTAGCCTCCTTCCTGCAACCACACAATCATTGTTCTGTGCCTCTTTTTCTCACTTAACAATAAATATAGCTTGGAGAATGTTCCATATCAGTACAGAAATGTCTTCCTCATTGTTTCATGGTTCCATTGAGTTCCATTATCTGGAGGTGCCATCATTTATTCAACTAGTTCTCAAGGGATAAGACATTTAGGTTGTTCCTAATCTTGTGCTATTTTGAACAAAGCTAAAGTGAGGAATCTTGTATGGACCTCAATTCCCACAGGTGTGAGTGTATCCAGTAATACAGAAAATATTGTCAAATATCCATTAAGACCCCCAAAGCCACTTTTCCTGACACATGGGTCACTCCTCTTCTTTCATAGGTACTCACTCTACAACTGAGAAATCTGATGGGCGATACTCCAGCCCTGGATTTTCCCAGCACCATAAGCCAAATCCTAAGACCCTTGCTTTGGCTGAAGAGACAACTCTATAACATTTTGATTCTTAGCATTTCAATAGGATTCAGCCCACCTGGAAGGAGCCAACACTGCCAGGATGTGGAAGGACAGCGACGAGTTATGTTATAGATCTGCTGAGGAGAAAAGCATTTGCAAACCAAAGAGCCCAGTGCTCAAGGATTTGCCTATTGGATTCAATCAGCGGGTAGAACTCGGACACACAGGACCTGCCATGCACTGTGCTGGGGATGAGGAGGGGTCTAGGGAAGACAGGGCAGACCCTACCCTCATGGAGCCTGCAGTCATATGGTGGAAAAAAGCACAAAGCAAGCAATTCACAAACAATATGAGCTGTGGCAAAAGAGCAAGAGCAAGAACTTCCCTGGTGGTCCAGGGACTAAGAATCCACCTTTCAGTGCAGGGGCATGGCATGGCATGTTGCCATTGCTTTTTCCAGGGATCTTCCCAACCCAGGGATCAAACCTGGGTCTCCTGGATTGCAGGCAGATTCAGCCACCAGGGAAGCCCCTTCCAATGTAGGGGACTTGGGTTCAATCCCTGGTACCGAACTAAGCCCACACGTTGCACTGGAGAAGCCAGAAAATTGCAACTGCTGAGCCCATGTTTAGAACCTGTGCTCCTCAACTACAGAAAGCCTGTGTGCCACCTGAAGACCCAGTGCAGCCAAGAAAAAGCCTTCTTCAGCTTAGACCAGAATTTAGAGACAGGCTGGGACATCCCTTGACTCTTCTTTTCTGAAGCCCGTTTAACTTTTTTCTGAAGCCCCTTCTGGTTTTCCTTAGAGTGTGCCCAGAGGCTTAGCCTTCTTCCCTGGTTTCTTCTACCCCCTCACTGTCTTTCTTGCCCTGGCTCTGGGCAGCTGGGGGCCTGCACACTGCCTTGGAGAGGTGGATGCTGCCCCTGCGCACATCTGGAGCCGTGGTGGCACCTCAAGCTCTCCTGCTGCTGCCCACCACCCACCTCCCCAGCCTTGGAGAGCTGCTCTGAAGCTAGAAAGTAAGAAGGGCTGGTCTGCCACCCACTTCCCTTCCTGGTGTCAAAACTTGCTTATCAGGGCCAGCTCACCCTTCCTGACACACAGGAAGGCAGCCATCTGATAAACTGGGTTGTACCATGGTGTCGGCCACTCCCTGGAATATTTGCATATTTGATGACACAATGCAAAGGAGTGAGTTGCTAATTAGGGACCACCCAGGCTCCTGGGAAGATTTTCTGTAGGTGAAACACAAGGGACTGGCTTATATTTAACAACAGTTGACTTGAGTTAGGCTCTTCCCTGGTGGCTAAGAGGTTAAAGTGTCTGCCTCTAATGCGGGAGACCTAGGGTTAAGAAAGTGTCCTCCACAATCTCTGCGCTATTGCGTTGCTGTTTTTAACTGCAACTGCGAGGAGTCTGTAGAAACAAAGCATTTGCTCGAGAACGGGAGCTCCTCATGTCCACCAAACTCGCCTCCTGAAAAGTCAGCTCTTGTATCCGTGGACCCACGGCGTGGTAAATGCAGTACTGCCACAGGGAGGAAACACACTGGCAAAGTCTCAATGGTGTTAGGACAGCGGGCTGATGTTTAGCTCCTAGAAACTATCTACTGTGAAAGAGAAAAATGGAATGAATATTATCAACATAACAATATAAATGTAGGCATACAACTGGCAGAAGGTGGGGCTGGCAGGGGCATCTTGATGGAAAGATAGGTAAAAGGCCCTAGTAAACTCATTTTGCAGAGCTAGGAGACTATCAAAAATTGACCCAGCCAGCAATCAAGTGAGTTTTAAGTACATTGCTTAAAGTTACCAAGATAACCAATAGAGGGACTTCCCTGGTGGTCCAGTGGCTAAGACTCTGAGCTCCCAATGAGGGGGGCCAGGGTTTAATTCCTGGTCAGGAAACAGATTCCACAGGCCACAACTGATTTCCCATGCTGGAAGGAAGATTGAAGATCCTGCGTGTTGTAACTAAACCCGGCGCAGACAAATAAATATTAAGGGACTTTCCTGGTGGTCCAGTGGTTAAGAATCCACCTGCCAATGCAGGGGCCATGGGTTCGATCCCTGGTCTTGGAAGATTTCACTTGCTGAGGGGCAATTAAGTCGCGACTACTGAGCCCACGCTCTAGAGGCTGTGTTCTGCAGCAGAAGCCACCGCAGGAAGAAGCTCGTGCACCGCAACTAGAGAGCAGCCACCCTTGGCTGCAACTAGAGAAAGCTGTCGCACGGCAACAAAGACTCAGCTCAGCCCCAATCGAAAACTATAATTAAAAATATTAAAAAAAGAAAATGCATTTGAGTCAGTTCTAATGAAGTGGATGAACCTAGAACCTATTATACAGAGTGAAACAGAAAGATAAATATCATATTCTAATGCACATGTACGGAATCTAGAAAAATGGTACTGAAGAATTTATTTACAGGGCAGTAATGGAGAAAGAGACCAAGAATGACTTATGGACATGAGGAGAGGGGAAAAGGTGAGATGTATTGGAAGCGTAACATAGAAGCATACATTACCATATGTAAATAGATAGCCAATGGGAATTTGCTGTATGGCTCAGGAAATTCAAACAGGGGCTCTGTATCAACCTAGAGGGGTGGGATGGAGAGGGAGATGGGAGGGAGGTTCAAAAGGGAGGGGATATATGTATACCTATGGCTGATTCATGTTGAGGTTTGACAGAAAACAACAAAATTCTGTAAAGCAATTATTCTTCAATTAAAAAATAAATTTAAAATTTAAAAATATTTTAGAAAAAAGATAACCAGTAGAATAACTGATAATTGTCATGACTAAAAATAAAGAGGATTAGGGTGAAGGGTGGGAGTTGGTTAGTGGGTTAAATTCTCATCTTTCTTAGGCAGGAGTCAGAGGCATCTGAGGTTGATAATCCAATGCTGAGGAGCCAATTCCTTTGTGGGAGGGTGATGACCATCTAAGGGCTGAGACCTGTCAAGCCAGTTGTCTCTGGAAAGGAATAACAGAGTAAGGCAGGGAAGTGTTCGTTATTCCCTATAAACCCCATGGTACTACCTTGAAATGATAGACTGGTTTTACTTTCATGAAACTTATGAGAAATTCTTTTTCAATTTTCCACATTTTCTGTAATGGGCATTTGTGATGATGATAAGGAATGATAAAAGAATATAG